>NC_138776.1:9588453-10058453 GCF_965119305.1 Pelophylax lessonae | reverse complement strand
TGTTGTGGTTAGCTGTGACTGGCTACAGCTAATCACATGGTACTAATTGGCTGGGATTGGCCTTGTCTGTACCATGTGATCACTGTAATCAATCATAGCTAGAAACACAATTGTTTTCAATGGAAAAGTATGAAAGGAAGCCATTCATTGATTACAACTGTCATGTGATCGGCTGTGATTGGTCACAGTGCTCACATGGTACTGCCAGCGGGCCGGTACACTGATCAGTTCCTGACCATTCGCGCCGGAGCACCACCTGTTCTGGAGAGGACGTTAAATGACGACCTCCCAGAACAATGGGGTTCCCGCCCAACTGTTGTTTTACAATGGCAATGGCGGGAAGCAGCTAAACATTTTATATGTTTTCTATTTTCTATTGTGAATAAAATATGGCTTTATGAGATTTGCAAATCATTGTATTCTGTTTTTATGTAGAATGTAGTCAATATACAAAGCTAACACACTAAGATAAGTATACTTACACAAAAAGTGACAGTTATCTTTAGCTTTGGCAAAAAGTGACAGTTATTTTTTAGTTACTACAAGGCTGAAAAGTGACAATTTTTTCCCTACTACAAGGCTGAAAAGTGACAGATATTTTACTGCTACTACAAGGCTAAAAAGTGACAGTTATTTTCCCCTACTACAAGGTTGAAAGTGATAGTAATTGTCAGCTACTACAAGGCTGAAAATTAACAGTTATTTTCCCTACAAGGCTAAGAAGTGATAGTTATTTTCCTGCTACTACAAGGCTGAAAAATTAGTTATTTTCCGCTACTACAAGGCTGAAAAGTGACAGTTATTTTCCTGCTACTAAAAGGCTAAAGAGTGACAGCTGTTTTCCTGCTACTACAAGGCTGAAAAGTGATTTATTTTTAGCTACTACAAGGCTGAAAAGTGACAGTTATTTTCCTGCTACTACAAGGCTAAAGAGTGACAGCTGTTTTCCTGCTACTACAAGGCTGAAAAGTGAGTTATTTTCCGCTACTACAAAGCTGTAAAGTGACAGTTGTTTGCCGCTACTGCAAGGCTGAAGATTGACTGTTATTTTCCACTACTACAAGGCTGAAAAGTGACTGTTATTTTCTGCTACTACAAGGCTGAAAAGTGACTGCTATTTTCCGCTACTACAAGGCTAAAAAATAGACTGTTATTTTCTGCTACTACAAGGCTGAAAAGTGACAGTTGTTTTCCTGCTACTACAAGGCTGAAAAGTAGCAATTATTTTTCGCTACTAGAAGACTGAAAAGTGACAGTTATTTTCCTGCTACTACAAAGCTGAAAAGCAGCAGTTATTTTCCCCTACTACAAGGCTGAAAAGTGACAGTTATTTTCTGTTACTACAAGGCTGAAAGGTGACAGTTATTTTCCTCCACTACAAGGCTAAAAAGTGACAGTTATTTTCTGCTACTACAAGGCTGAAAATACCTGACACCTTTGAAAACAAGCATACTTATCTTAGTGTGTTAGCTTTGTCCATTGAGCCTCTTATATGTCCTATTTCTAAGGGAACAACTATGTATATCAAATATTATATATGTATATAGGTGTCAGTTTATCATTGAAGAACCTGCACACCCAAATCAGCTGATCCACAAAGGAGACCTATCATCGAAGGGTCAGGTTGTCATTATTTTCCTCCTTCAGAAAATGCTAACTGCCTGGCTGTCATATTATTCCTCTTGCCTTCGTACCTGTTGTTTCTGACTAAATGACCCACAAAACGTATGCAGATCAAGGTTTCACTGGCTGCATACTTGTTCTAGGTCAGAAAGCATTGATACCATAGAGTGAGCATAGGATGGCATTCTGAGACAGAGGTCATCAATAGCAGCAGACAACGTTCTCCAATGATGGCCTTCTTTTATGGGTGGGATCATCACAAGCGAGCGCCCAACTCTATTGTATTTGTTGCTGCTAGAGAGATTTCTGGTTTCTGAAAATCCACTTTAAGCAATCAAATATATGAAAATATTAAAGACCGGAATGTAAATTGTTACCGAGCTAAAGTTGGCCTCTATGACCAGGTCGCTGGTTGATGGGGCATTGGGACACGAACTGCCGCAACTAGTCAGCGTAGCATCAATGTTAGATTGCACACTGGAGAGATTCTGCACCAGTTGTTTCTGCTGATCTTGCAGGATGATGAAGGTTTCATTCACATTCACCAAGGCCTTGGCTGTGTTATTCAGATCTATGGGAAAAATATACGGTAATGGTTACCAGTGTAATCTTTGTAGCCAATCAGAGCATTGCATTACATTTGTGATCCTCCTCCCAGCAGTGTCTGCTCCTACAACAAACCTTATACAGGTCTTTTTACCGCATTTACATTTATGGCACATATTTGGTGCGGTTATCCTTGCCAGACCATTTCAACTCCAGGCAATTGAGTCCTAGGATTCTATCTCCTGGCTTCTACATCTGGAGGCAACGTCTGTGTATTCGTAGCTTGACTCCCCTTCTCTCTCCAACTCCCAATGGGAAAAGTTCCGCTCCCAAGAGGAGGAAGGATTTTTATTTCATACTATGCTATGTTATCCAGGGGCGTAACTACAGGGGTTGCAGGGGTTGCAATTGCGACTCCCCTTTACACCTGGATAGGAGGGGTGGCAGGGTCAGCATGTAGAGAAATCAATGTCCTCCTTTTTCTTCCTGTAGCTGCAGGAGGAAAATGGAGGAGATTGGTCCCTCTGTATACTGCCCCCGCCACTCCTCCTATCCAGTTCCCTTGTGTTCTGCTGTCTCTGGGCAATTGCAACCGGGCCCCATGCTCCAGGGGGCCTGTGTGGCTCCCCTGTACATCTGGATAGGAGGGGCAGTGGGGGCAGCATGTAGGGAAATCACTGTCCTCCTTTTTCCTCCTGTAGCTGCAGGAGGAAAATTAAGAGGATTGGTTCCTCTGTATGCTGCCCCACCCCCCCCTCCTATCCAGTTCACTTGTGTTCTGCTGTCTCTGGGCCCCTGTGTGCTCCCCTGGTCCCCCCCCCCTACTGTGCTTCCCCCCTCCCACTGTGCTCCCTCCCCTCTCCTGCCGGCTGCTGCAGGGGATGTGTCACAATAGAGAACCAGGAAGGGGTCAGTAAATATGTAATTTACAAGCTCCTTCCTTTTCTGAATGGACAGAGTCATAGTCAGTCACATTGTAAAAAATAAAATAAAATGATAAAATATAATACAATTAAAATACCAAAAAATAAAAACTACTGACACCAGTGGATGAACTTCCAGGATCGCAAAGGTCACACTTGTGACCGGGCCCTGGCATTCCACCACCGTGGGGAGGCCCCAACATGGCAGGAAGGGGGCCCCACTGCAGAACTTGTGAAAGGGTCCCACTGCGGGACCGTAATAAAGGGCCCCACAATGAGAGTAAAGGGCCCCAGAAACAGTGGGGAGAGCCCCAGGCTTGAAGGGAAGCGCCCCGGTGGTTTCTTGCACTGGGGCCCTGAAAGTTCTAGTTACGCTTCTGATGTTATCCATTGGAACAGTCGAATAGACGAAGAGGAACATTAGTGGGTATATGAGAGGATTCTGATTATGGCATCAACTACTCATGTCTGTGTTTCTCCTGATGAAGCGAACTACTGAATTTGTGAAACGCGTTGAGATCAATACGGCACAGATTGATAATGACATAGTATTAGAACGTCAGAAAGGGATGAAGTTTTACCTTGTATGTACCTACATTCCATTTTTCATTGATAAATATCATTGATACTGTTGATGATTTTTTCTCTTGATGTATTTTTATATGTATTTTTTTTGTGTAATAAATTTATGTACTTTTAATGTCCGTTTGTCTTTCTCTTTAAAGTCCCATGGGCCTCTAGTTTCTGTCTTTGTGTATATTTTTGGGGACTGAGACACACTTGTATTCCACATATACACAGCTTGGTTTCCTTGTATTTACATTTATGACAGTGGGGTGGCTGGGGGGGGGGGGTTTCATTTAATCTCCATCTTTGGGGCTGCTTTGGGGCTGATTTATAACAAAAACTTTGCTGTTGAAATGTCTCAGCAGCCACAAAGACGTCGCTAATAATCCCCGTAATGCTTTTAATATGCTTATTTCCTATGGTCAGTCACTCCATCTATTGGCCTTATCTGGTAGTTTCCTGACTGAGGAATTTCAGTGAAACACCAGATATGATCACTAGATGGCGCTGACAATCATAGGAAATAAGCATATTAGACACATTATTGGGATTATTCACAGATCCGCCCATGCTGAAATGTATCAATTGCATCAAAGCTACGATTTTGTTGCAGTCGGATACAGGCTGCAGCAAACTGATGACATCATCTTAGCCTAGGCAAAGTCACTGGACTGAGGATCAGGATAAATATTGGCGGGTATATAATTTTACTTTATTGAAAAAGCTACAAATTATAAAGGAATGCGGGGGGGGGGGGGGGGGAAGGTGTGCAATATTATTTTTTTTTTCTGTAACTGTGGTTGGGCTTTAAAGATAGCCAGTAACCTACGGCTGATAATAAAACCCGTAACCTAACCAGAAGTGGTAGGACCTCATCATCCTGCACCAGTAGAGTCTACACAGGCTGTAATGGGAAAGCCGTATCCCTGCAGACTTTCCCATCAACGCTTATAGAGAACAGGCTGCACATACATAGCACTGGGTGATGCTGGGAGTAGAGAAGCCCCTACCGGCCTGGTGTGGACAGCTGCTCCTGGACTAGGTTACCCGCTGATCCAATGTGAGTACGGAGGGGGGGGGGCGGTTAGGATTTTTTTGTTTAAAATGTAAAACTTATGTATTGCTTGTTTATCCGGCTATTCCACATTTATCCTCTACCTATCAGATATTACAACGCTGCGCCTACTAACTTCAACACCCATTTAGATAACCTGTATGACACCAAAAGCTATAATAATAATAAAAATAATAATAATATTACTACTACTATTAATACCTATAATAATAATAATACCAACAATAATAATATTACTACTACTACTAATACCTATAATAATAATAATAATAATAATAATAATAATAATAATAACAGTGCTAATAATATATGGGTACTAATAAAAATAATAAGAAGAATAAGAATAGTAATACTGATAATAATAATATTACTACTACTAGTACTACTACTACTACCTTTAATAATAATAATAATAATAATAATAATAATAATAATAATAATAATCATAATAGCAGTACTAATAATATATTGGTACTACTACTAATAATAATAATAATATTAATACCGATAATAATATTACTACTACTACTACTACTAATACCTATAATAATAATAATAATAATAATAATAATAATAATAATAGTAGCAGTAATAATAATATATTGGTACTACTACTAATAATAATAAGAATATTAATACTAATAATAATATTACTACTACAAGTACTACTACTACTACCTATAATAATAATAATACTAATAATAGCAGTACTAATAATATATTGGTACTAATAATAATAATAATAATAATAAGAAGAAGAAGAAGAAGAAGAAGAAGAAGAAGAAGAAGAAGAATATTAATAATATTACTACTACTAGTACTACTACTAATACCTATAATAATAATAATAATAATAATAATAATAATAATAATAGCAGTACTAATAATATATTGGTACTACTACTAATAATAAGAAGAATATTAATACTAATAATAATATTACTACTACTAGTACTACTACTAATACCTATAATAATAATAATAATAATAATAATAATAATAATAATAATAATAGCAGTACTAATAATATATTTATACATATAATAATAATAATAATAATAATAATAATAATAATAATAAAATAATATTATAACAATAAATTACTACTACTGCTATAATTAAAAAAAAATAATAATATTAATACCTATATTAATAATAGCAGTAATATTATTATAATTATACCTCTACTAATAATAATATCATATTATTAGAACAATAAAACCTATGTATAATATTATTATTAATAATAATAATAATAATAATAATAATAATAATAATAATAATAGTATAAATAATAATATAATATTATAATAATAAAATTCTACTGCTAATAATAGTAATAAAAAAAATAACATTATATTAGTAATCGCTATAATAATAGGACACCAAAGCACTTACTATCCACCATATTCTGAACAGTGGTCAGTGTCATATTGGCTTTTTGCTCTATAGCATTTTTTATCATTCCGCCAAGAATTGGACCGATACCTGCAGAAAAAAACACAAAGAAACCTTCAAACTAAAAATCTATTGGGACAAAAAATAAAAATAAAAAATAACAGGTAAAATAAAAAGCAGACTTTTTATTCTTATTATTATCATTTCAATCAAACATAGTGTTGTGTGCTAGGCAGGAAGTGGGCATTTTTTTGACAATGGAGAGAAGGTTTGCCAGGAAAAACAATATATTTTTGTATGGCTGAAAGATTTTTATAGACACATCAGCGTTTCAATAAATAAGTGAATAAATAAATAAATACACAATAAAAAAAAATAGTAGCTTAAAATAAACAACATTAAATAAAAATAAAGCATAAATCAAAGGATGGCACTATTTTGAGCCTGGTCATATAAAGGTAAATCTTTAGTAAGATTTATTACATGGAATGTATGGTAGTTTTGTAATTTTGTTTTATCTATCCTTATCATAATACTCTTATATTAATGTTAAATCATACAAATCAATATCCATATGCAATATATTTTCTTTACATGGCTGAGGAAAATAAATAAATATATATACTATATTGTCAAAAGTATTGGGACGCCTGCCTTTACACACACATGAACTTTAATGGCTCCCAGTCTTAGTCTGTAGGGTTCACTATTGAGTTGGCCCACAATTTGTAGCTATAACAGCTTCAACTCTTCTGGGAAGGCCGTCCACAAGGTTTAGAAGTGTGTCTATGGGAATGTTTGACCATTCTTCCAGAAGGGCATTTGTGAGGTCAGGCACTGATGTTGGACGAGAAGGCCTGGCCTGCAGTCTCCGCTATAATTCATCCCAAAGGTGTTCTATCGGGTTGAGGTCAGGACTCTGTGCAGGCCAATCAAGTTGCTCCACCTCAAACTCGCTCATCCATATCTTTATGGACCTTGCTTTGTGCACTGGTGTGCAGTCATGTTGGAACCGGAAGGGGCCATCCCCAAAGTTGGGAGCATGAAATTGTCCAGAATGTCTTGGTATGCTGACGCCTTAAAAGTTCTCTTCACTGGAACTAAGGGGCCAAGCCCAACCCCTGAGAAACACCCCCCACACCATAATCCCCCCTCCACCAAATGATTTGGACCAGTGCACAAAGCAAGGTCCATAAAGACATGGATGAGTGAGTTTGGGGTGGAGGAACTTGACTGACCTGCACAGAGTCCTGACCTCAAACTGATAGAACACCTTTGGGATGAATTAGATCGCAGACTGTGAGCCAGACCTTCTCATTCAACATTAATGCCTGACCTCACAAATGCTCTTCTGTAAGAATGGTCGAACATTCCCATAGACACACTCCTAAACCTTGTGGACGGCCTTCCCAGAAGAGTTGAAGCTGTTATAGCTGCAAAGGTTGGGCCAACCCAATATTGAACCCTACGGACTAAGACTGGGATGCCATTAAAGTTCATGTGTGTGTAAAGGCAGGCGTCCCAATACTTTTGGTAATATTGTGTATATATCTATCTATAAATATTTATATAAATATATATAAATATATATATACATATACACATTATATATATATATATATATATATATATATATATATATATATATAAAACCTCATTTATTGTTATTATTTAATTATATATTTTTTTTTACATTATTATTATTTATTTATTCATTTTTTTGTATATTATTATTTTGTGTCCCAGCATGCAGTTGGCTCCTTTAAGTCTCCTCTGCTTTTAGCTATTGAGTTTCTTCTTTATGATGTTTTCATTGCTGTTTGTGTTTCCATTGGCAGGCTTTCCTCTACTTCCTGGTCTATCCGACACCAATCAAATAAACGCATTATTTGCACATTTGTATCGGTGTTCTTGCTTGCTTTTCAAGCTTGAGTAATTTTTATTCAAGTCAATAGAAAGCTAGTTGCTAGGCAATACAATACACAAAAATGAGCATTATGGAAGTTTTTGCGTGTATTTCAGGCACTCCCATTGGAGTCTGTTGGGGCCAAAATGGGGAACTCTGCCCCAAAAGCTTGTGTATTTTTTTGAGCAATGAGCTTCAGGCAGTACTGCATCCCCTCCCCCCATTAGAGATGTGCAAGCTTAGGGGATCCTACGCCCAGCAGTCACTCATTTGTCAAAATCACTGCCACTACTCCAGTCAGCCTTGTAACGGAAGGAAGGCGCCCCAATCCCTACAAGAAAGCATTGCGCCCACGGCAGCTGACCCTTTCGCCCTCCCCTTGTCCCAGTCCTGGCTTCAGGTGACATTACACTCAGGTGTCCCAAGGGAAGCAGATCACTATAGCATAAAGGCAAATGAGAACACCACACTAATATCAAAAGTCCATCATAAAATGCATTCTACATCAACAGCCAACACGTTTTGAGGAAGCAAAAACTCCCCCCTTCATCAGGGCTTGTAATAAATGGTGGGTCGGTGATAAATGATCATGAAATGTACAGCACCATGTGGGCATCTGAAACTAAATACATTCTTCTTATTACTACAGCCCATGACTGTTTGTCCTCGATCCTCTATTATTTTCAAGCCCCGATCAAGGGGAACTTTTTATGTGCCGAAATGCGTTGGTTATTGATGTGGAATACATTTTATGTTGGACTGTTGATAATGCTCTTATTTCTCTTACATTATAGGCAAAAATTAAAGTTTAGGTTAGAGTTGGCCTTTTTAAGATTATTTCTAATTGGCTGGTTACTTTTTTTTACTGGAAAAAATCCACAATTGTAATTATTTGTCACACTTACCAATAATACTGTTGTTGGCTTGGTTTATAGGTATGCTGCTGGAATTAGTAATGGCATCAACATCCTAGGAAGGAAACAAACGATGCTGAAATACGGACCAAGTAATTGTGTGTATAAGTAAAAAAAATCATCAGAATAGAATAGAATATAATAGAATAATCAGCAGGAATTGAATGTCTCCCTCTAGTGGTGAAAAGAGAGATTTATCCTGACAGAGTAATACAAGAATAATCTAACCCCTTCAATACCGGGCACTTTCACCCCCTTCCTGCCCAGGCCAATTTTCAGCTTTCAGCGCTCTCACACTTTGAATGACAATTGCGCGGTCATGCAACACTGTACCCACATGACATTTTTATTATTTATCACACAAATAGAACTTTCTGTTGGTGGTATTTAACCACTTGCCAACTGCCCGCCGTAGATATACTTCGGCAGGCTGGCTCGGCTGTACGGTGGTTCACAGGAGCGATCCTGGGGCGGAGCGATCGCTCCTTGCTGAGAGAGAAGGACGGTCGGATGTTGTAAACACAGCTGACCGCTCTTCTCTATGGAATGATCACAGAGTGCCTGTGATCCTTCTATATGGGAACACAGGTCTCAATGGTCATTTCACAAGCCACGCCCCCATACAGTTAGAAACACACCCCTAGGCTCACACTTAACCCTTTGATCACCCCTGAGTTAACCCCTTCCCTGCCAGTGTCATTATTACAGTGACAGTGCATATTTTTTAGCACTGATTACTGTAGTAATGTCACTGGTCCCCCCCAAAAGTGTCAAAAATGTCAGTTAGGGGTCCAATCTGTCTGCCGCAATGTCGCAGTCCCGCTAAAAATCGCAGATCGCCGCCATTACTAGTAAAAAAAATTAAAATAAAAATGACATAAATCTTTCTCCTAGTTTGTAGATGTGATAACTTTTGCACAAACCAATCAAAATACACTTATTGGGATTTTTTTTTACCAAAAATATGTAGCCGAATACAAATTGGCCTAAAATGATGAAAAAAAATTTGTTTTTTTAATTTTTTTGAGGGGGAATATTATATAGAAGAAAGTAAAAAATATTGTTTTTTTTTTTCAGAATTGTCGCTCTTTTTTTGTTTATAGCACAATAAATAAAAATCGCAGAGGTGATCAAATACCACCAAAAGAAAGCTCTAATTGTGGGGAAAAAAGGACGTCAATTTAAATTTGGGTACAGCATCGCACGACCGCGCAATTGTCAGTAAAAAAAAAATAACGCAGTGCTGAATCACAAAAATGGCCTGGTCATTAGGGGGGGGGGGGGGATCCTTCCGGTCCAGAAGTGGTTAATCACTGACATTTTTTTTTGCAAAATAAACAAAAACAAACACGTTTTTCTTTGTTTCGGTTATAAAATTATAATAATTATTATATAATAATAATTCTTCTTATAATTCTTATAATAATCCTTCTTCATAGATTTTGACAAAATGTATTCTGTTCCTTTTTTTTGGGTGAAAATAACCCAAATCAGTGTATAATATTTAGTCTGTAGGACAGTTATGGAGTTCACAAACTATGGGATATATCTGAAAATCCCTAAAAAGCCAGGACAATACAAATCCCCCTGCCCCCAACTGACCTCTTTTTGGAAAGTAGACAGTCCAAGGTACTTAGTAAGAGGCATTGCAAGTTTTTGCAGTTGTCATTTTTTGTCACAATTTTTTGGAAAATGAAGGAAATTTAAAAAAATCTTTTTTTCACAATTCTTAAACATTTTTTTTACATACTATCACCAGTGCAGTACAGCGTTGTCAAATAACTGGCGTGGTAGTGATCGGGGACACTGACTGGTGACAGTATGTAAAAAAAAAAAAAAATCAACATTCATCATTTTTTTTTAATTTTTTTATTAAATTATTTCATTCTTTTAAATTTTTTTTTTTCAATTTACATATAGTGACCTGAGCAATACATTGTTACCACAGCACTGAGGAGGTGATCAGAATTTTTTTTTTTTTTTTTTTATGCACTATGATTGCTTTTACAGTTATAAGCAACCATTTTTTTTCTGAATTGAAACTATTCAGTGTTTACTATTGTGATTAGCTGTTAATTACATGATACAGATGGGCTGTGATTGACCCTGTCTGTACCATGTGATGACTGTGACCAATCACAGAGCTCAACAGTACACAATGAAAGGCATGTAGCAAAGCCTTTCGTTGTATACAACACTCAAGTGATCTGCTGTGATTGGCCACAGCAATCACTTGGTACCGGCAGCGAGTCAGTACAGTGATCTGTCATCGGCCGTGTCCGGCAGGTGACAGATAACGCTGGAGCGCGGCCTGTGACATGATGCTGGAAGGATGTCATATGACGTCCTCCCCGAACAACAGTGCTCCCGCCTGCCCGTCATTTTATAGTAGGTTGTGTGGGAAGAGGTTAAAGAGTATCTAAACCCAAAAACAAGAATGTAATACTGTATGTGTGTATATATATATATATCTACCTAATCAGGTGTATAAAAGCCTTCAATTGCGTCTAATAAAACAGAACAGTTATTTGGAAAGATGCGGAGTGTATCTTTTTTTGGCTGTTCCCTACTGCAGTAGTTATTAATTTGGAACCACTAATCAATATGGAGATACCAGTTGCCCATCTATAAAATACCCAGAACAGTAGTAAAATTGTGTTCAAGTGTCAGGATTTGTTTTACCCTCCGTCATGAAGGGGTTAAAAGTGCAATTTTTTATTTTGTCAGTTTCTGATGATGACACTGGGGATCATTCCTCCAATATTCCTATTCCTATTAGAAATGCTAAGTTGGCCTCACCTGCGGCACGGTATTGATGTAGGTCTTCAGGTTCCCCACAGTATTATTGAAGGTGCTGAATCCGCCCTTCACTGCCGCGTCTATTTTGCTGTTGCTGTAAAAGGCACAGATGTCTCCAGCCCTGCCAAGAGAAAAACAACATCAGTGATCGGAGGTATGAAAAAAATAGAAATGAGATCTCGGGGGACGCTGAAGCAACCGCAGCAACTGTTAACCCTTTCACTGCCAGATTTTTACGTTTGTTGCACGCTAGCATATACATTTTATATGTTCTGAAAGCAGACAGCCCCGGAGGAATAAAATGGTGGTAATTTAAATTTTTTTACAGTCACATGCAAATTTTCAGTAGAGCATATATTAACTACTTGCCTACTGGACACTTTCACCCCCTTCCTGCCCAGGCCAATTTTTAGCTTTCAGCGCTGTCACACTTAAGGCCCATACACACGTACCGATTGTCGGCCGAAAATGTTCGGCCGCCGAACGATCAGCCGATTTTCGGCTTGTTAGTATGATGCTTCCGACAGCCAACAGCGCATTTTCGGCCGAACAGAATCTGTCGTGCAAGCATTAAAATTTTTGTTGGCCAACACCAGAGCGGCCGATTGTTCGCCAGTCAGTACAGAATTCGGCCGACAGACAGCAGATTAGCAAGACTGGGCATGCTCAGAGAAGAAAAAAGACAAGGAAAGTTAACCATCACATGACATCACTTCTGCAGTCGGCTGTTGTTGGCCGACAAAATTCGTGTGCAGTCTTTTGAAGTTTTCAACAGACATGACAGCCCTCGGACAAAAGACGGCCGATCGTTCGGCCGACGATCGGTACGTGTGTACGGGGCTTTTGAATGACAATTGCACGGTCATGCAACGCCGCACCCAAAATATTTTTTTATTATTTTTTTCCCTACAAATAGAGCTTTTATTTGGTGGTATTTAATCAATACTTGTTTTTTTTATTTTTTGCTAAAAATAAAAAAAGACTGAAAATTTAGAAAAAAAAAAGTTTTTTTAGTTTCTGTCAGAAAATTTTGTAAATAAGTAATTTTTCTCCTTCGCTGATGAACACTGATGAGGCTGCAATGATGAGCACTGATGAGGCTGCACTGATGAGCACTGATGAGGCTGCAATGATGAGCACTGATGAGGCTCCAATGATGAGCACTGATGAGGCTCCAATGATGAGCACTGATGAGGCTGCAATGATGAGCACTGAGAGGCTGCAAATATGAGCACTGATGAGGTGGCACTGAGCACAGATGAGGCTGATGATGGGCACTGATGAGGCAGCACAGATGAGGCTGCACTTATGGGCACTGATGAGGCTGCACTTATGGGCACTGATGAGGCTGCACTTATGGGCACTAATGAGGCTGCAATGATGAGCACTTATAAGGCTGCAATGATGAGCACTGATGAGGACTGATAAGGTAGAACTGATGAGGCTGCACTGATGAGGAGGCACTTATGTGCAGCACTGATGGGCACTGATAGATGGCACTGATATGCAGCACTAAAAGGCACTGACAGGCGGCACTAATAAATGGCACTCATGGGCACTATTAGGTGGCACTGATATGTGGCACTTATAAGCAATGATAGGGGACACGGATAGGCAGCACTGATGGGTACTGATAGGCGGCACTGAAAGGTGGCACTGATAAGCAGGCACTGATGGGCACTGAAAGGCAGCACTGACTTGCATCACAGATTGGTGTAAATGTTGGGCACAGACTGGCATCACTACTGGGCACTGTTAGGGTGGCTGATTGGCTCTCTTCTCCTCACTCTCTGTCAGCGTGAGGCGGGAAGAGCCGATTACCAACACGTCCATGTTTACATGTGATCGGCTGCGATTGGACACAGCCGATCACATGGGTAAAGAGCCGCGTCATTGGCTCTTTACCGAGTTTGGGGTCACGCCGTGTCCCGCGTGAGACTAGGTGATGTCATATCACGTTGGCCCAGAACGAGAGGGGATCCCGCCCGCCGTCATTTGTCTATACAACATGGGCGGGAGGCATTTAAAGTTCACTTGCTGACCAGGACTTTTCTGGCATTTTTTGTTTACAAGTTTAAATCAGTAATTTTTTGCTTGAAAATCACTTAAAACCCCTAAACATTATACATTTAGGGAATAAAATGGCAATTGTTTCAATTTTTTACGTCACACGGTATTTGCGCAGCAGTTTTTTATACGCAATTGTTGTGGGAAAAGTACATTTTAAGGAGTTTGAAAAAAAAAAAAAACACAATATATACCACAATTTGTTTGTATAACATAAAAGATGCCCTCTTCCCCATAACCCCCCGGTCAATATGAGAACACTCCTAGTCAATACAGACCACCCAACATTTGATGCCCTCTCCCCATATCCCCTGGGACAATATGTCAACATTCCTAGCAGGATACATCCTACCCAACATTTGATGCCCTCTTCCCCATAACCCCCAGGGGTCAATATGTGAACCCTCCTAGTCAATACAGACCACCCAACATATGATGCCCTCTGCCCATAACCCCCAGGTCAATATGTGAACCCTCCTAGTGAATACAGACCACCAAACATTTAATGCCCTCTGCCCATAACCCACAGGTCAATATGTGAACCGTCCTAGTTAACACACCCAACCCAACATTTTATGTTCTCTGCCCATAAGCTTCAGGGGTCAATATATGAACTCTCCTAGTGAATAGAGACCACCCAACATTTGATGTCCTCTGCCCATAACCCCCAGGTCAATATATGAACACTCCTAGTGACTACAGACCACCCAACATTCCATTCCTTCTCCCATAACCCCCAGGGGTCAATACGTGAACACTCCTAAAGAATACAGACCACCCAACATTTCATGCCCTCTGGCCATAACCCCTCGGGTCAGCTTGTGAACTCCCCTAGTGAATACAGACCACCCAACATTTCATGCCCTCTGCCCATAACCCCCAGGTCAATACATGAACACTCCTAGTGAATACAGACCACCCAACATTTCATGCCCTCTGCCCATAACCCCCAGGTCAATATGTGAACTCTTATAGTGAATAGAGACCACCCAACATTTGATGCCTACTGCCCATGTAGCGGGGTCTTCCATTATACAAGTTCTAAAAGACTGCTGCTTGACATTTGAGAGGAACTCGGCTCCATCTAGTGGCCAAAAGGACACATTGCAGCGGCTATGGAATGTCTTTTGATGTTATTTTCCTTTCAGGAAGTTGAGCAGTCTTCATCGCCCATAGTGCTTTGAGAATACCAGGGTGCACTGCTGCACCGCACAGCCTTCTGGGGGAAGCTTTATAAAGGAAGGGAGGAGCCAGGCTCACTCTCTTGGGAAAGACACAGTGAGACAAGCAGGATGCCAGTGCTGTGGGCTGATGCTGTATGCTAGGCCGAAACTCCTGGGCCTTAAGTGACTAAGTTGCAGTGTTTCATCTCCAGTAGAGGATCCCTCCTGGAGGTCCCATCGATGTTCTACAGAGACCAGACTCATCCACCCCAAATACCTAGCGCGGCTGGTGACAGAGGCCGGAGACTGAGACAGCAGCGGAGGCTTCCTGGGAGACAGTCCTGTTGGTGAGAGGGCACCTGCCCAAAAACTGACTCTATCTATCAAAGAAGTAACTTTAGTCAGGATTAGCCTTAGAGTAGTAGAAGGCAATATACCAGGTGGCCCAGTACATCTCTCACAGAAGTTTTACCGGCAATCCTGCACAGACACCCCGCGGTGATTACTAACTGTTTGCTGCCATTCTCTCTATTGATCACCCATCCTCAATGTGGATTACAAATTGCGAGTGCACCAACGTTGCTAGCGAAGATATAGAGAAGAAACAGCGGACTCAGATAGGTCTGACATTCTGATACTGTGTCTAACTGAATGCTGAGCCTTATCTCCAAAAGTATAATAGTGATTAAGATGGCGGTCCTATAGGCTCTGAGACATTTCCTGAAACAATTAATGTGCCCTTGAGGAGTGATATCACAGTATTTATCTTATCTTTGATTAATTAATTAGTATATCCTTTTACAAAGTCATATTTTACTGTATCGAAACTGTTTATTTGATTCACAGTAAATAACTTTCCTGTTTAAAAGCAAGCTTGTGTGTGGTCACCTTGTATTACCCAGAAGGACTGCAGCTGGAGAGAGGTAACAGGTCATTATTATTTATTGAAGTGTTATATTCCAATCTGTGTAGCCATTTGGTATTCCAGTCCTATTCTGGGTCAGTTGTGCCTAGGGAGGGTTCGAGCCAATTCTGTGGGTTGTTAGGCAGGACGTAGACCCAATAATCTAATCAGCAGCTCCTGCGGGGGTGGTGCTACACGTGGGGGCTCGTCCGGGATCATCTACAGTCCTGCAACACAACCCTCTCAGCCACAGAATCCCCCTCAACGCAGAAATGGATCCTACCGCTGCAGCCGAGTGGTGCAGGGAAGAGAATGTCGTAGTGGAAAATGGCCTGGTGGTTGAAATCAAGGGAGAGGTCTGGACTGAGGAAAAACTCCTCCCAGTTTTAAGGGCACTGTCCACAGACAGGAAATTCTGGGTGACTGACATAAAGACAGACACCACCGTTCCACACACGTATGCATTGTGTGAGTGGAGGAAGGGGGTCCCTGATTACTTTAAGGGAACCAGTGTAAAGACTACTGACCAAACAGAACTTTTCTTAATACATCCAGAAGTCCTTACTGAAGGTCCCTCATCCACCACTCCTGGGGGATCCAGCAAAGAAAAAGGTGTCCAAGAAGGGAGTCCAGAGTCACCACCTTTGTCTACCTTTAGCTCAGAACTGTGTGCTGTTCTCGGGGAAATCGTAGCAAAATGTAGTAAGGACTCCCCAAACTATCTGATGACTGAATATAGGAAGCTCAGGACATTCTCTGGGAAACAGCCTGTGCCTTCGACAGAAGATGGGTTTGAAGAGTGGTTAGATACCGCCACTCAGGCTTTGGAAGAGTGGGAGGTACCAGAACAGCACAAGAAACAGAGAATCACAGAAAGTTTAAAGGGACCTGCACTAGAGGCCGTACGTAATCTCAAGCTAAGCAAAAAGAACTGTACTGCACAGGATTATCTAGACATTCTACAAGATGTATTTGGTCGGACGGAGAACGTGGCTGAACTTCTTTACCAGTTAGACCACTGTTACCAAGAAGAGGAAGAGAAGTTGTCCGAATTTATTAGACGCCTAGATAAGATCATCCACCAGATCTTGATAAAGAAAGGGATAGACCCCCGGAAGGTAGATGAGACTCGTGCACGGCAGGTGCTGAGAGGGGCTCAACCCTTAGATCCCATTGCCATACTGTTGCGAACTCGCCAAGATGGTGGCATTCTGGAATACCCTGACCTGATCCGAATGGTCAGAGAAGAAGAGGTCATGTTAGACAACAAAAGGAAGAGTCGGCAGTTTGACTCAACTGCTCGTGTCAGAGTGATAAGTGCAAAAGAAAGTGACTCGCAAGTTGAACTCCTAAAGACCCAGGTGTCCCAGTTGATAGAAATGGTGTCCATCCTGACTAGTCAGGCATCTACTCTACCTGATGGGAACGTGTCAGAGAAGCCGGATAAACCTTCTAACCTTAGAGTAGACCCGGAACCGAGACCTAGGAGATCGCTAACTTGTTTCAACTGTGGGGGAGTAGGACATGTTAGAGGAGTATGTCCCAGCCCAGGAAATGTCGCCTCAGAACCTCGCAAGCCAGCGGAAAAACTTCAGAGGGCACCCGTGAAGGAGTCGACCGGGTGCCCGCCAGTTTCAAGGGAATCCAAGAGACTCAATGATTCAGGGAATCTGAGTCAGGGAGTCAGATCCAGGTACAACGCCCCTAGTTCTATACTCCAGGCTACTGAGAGAAGGAAAATCAATGCACACCGGGCCCAGAGGGGACTGAAGTCCAGAAGAAAAAAAAAGAAAAGAGCCTGGGTGCAGAGAACTGAATCAGACAACAAGGCCACTTCAAGAGAATTCCCAACTAACTTGGTGGGGCCTTCCCCTGTAGTCTCTGTCCAGGTAGAAGGAATTTACACAAGAGCCCTCCTTGACACTGGGGCCCAAGTGACTCTTCTGTATAGAGACTTCTATGATAAACACCTTACCCATCTACCTCTGCAGAAGTTGGAAGATCTGGAGATATGGGGTATCGGGACTCAAAGTTTTCCCTATGACGGGTATCTGCCAATCAAGTTGACCTTTGACCCATCAGTGGCTGGTGAAGCTGAAACCTTCGACACCCTAGCGGTGGTCTGTCCTCGTCCGCCAGGGGCCAACAAAAGCTCTCTCATCGTAGGGACCAACACTGACCTAGTAAGGCGCCTCCTGACACAACTGGTCCAGGGACAGGATGCTCCAGCGCCAAGGATTCACCCCATGCTACGGCAGGCCTATCAACGATTAGTATTGGAGCAAGAGACTCCTGCAGAAGGAGTTGGAAGACTCTGGAAGTTGGACAGAACGGAAAAGGTCTTGCAGCCAGGAGAGGTGGCTTGTCTGAAAGCTTCCGTTAAACTCACATGGAAACAGCCGGGCCCTTTTATCATCTTTGAATCAGGTCCACAGGAAGAAGAGAGAGGGATAGAAGTAATCCCTGAAGTGATCCCTTTGAAGGTGTTACAGAAAAACCATGGAAGGGTTTTAGTGAGTGTCAGAAACACCTCTACTACACCGGTGAAGGTACCGGCCAGAGTGCTGTTGGGCCAAGTTAACCCGGCTACCCCAGTTGTCCCATCTGATCTTAAAGAGAAGGGAAGGGGTGAAGATGTTATAGAAGAGCTCTGCTCTGGAAACGCTGCCCTCCCACCAGAATGGGTGAAGAGGGCCAAGGCACAACTTGCTGGATGGCGAGGAATATTTTCTAGGGCTGAGTTCGACGTGGGATGCGCCAGGAGTGCCACTCATAAGATCCGCCTGAGTGAGGACAAACCTTTCCGAGAAAGAGTCCGGCGAGTTCCCTTAGGTGACTTAGAAGATCTACGTCAGCAGCTGGCGGAACTCAAGAAGACTGGGGTTATTCGAGAATCCAGGAGCCCATATGCTTCTCCGATAGTGGTAGTCCGGAAGAAAAACGGATCTCTGAGGCTTTGTATCGACTACCGAACACTGAACAGAAGAACCATCCTAGACCAGTATACCACTCCTCGAATCGAAGACGCCCTACAGAGCCTGTCAGGGGCGAAGTGGTTCAGTGTGATGGACTTAAAGAGTGGGTATTATCAGATCCCCATGCACCCTGAAGATCGGGAGAAGACAGCCTTCATCACCCCTGTGGGGTTCTTTGAGTTCAATCGCATGCCTCAGGGATTGTCAGGGGCCCCTGCTACCTTCCAAAGGCTGATGGAAAGGACCGTTGGAGATATGAATTTGATAGAGGTACTGGTATACTTGGATGATGTTATCGTGTTTGGCAGAACTTTGGAAGAACACGAGGAGAGGTTGGAAAAGGTCCTGAAGAGGCTACATGAAGAAGGCCTGAAACTTTCTCCTGAGAAGTGCCAATTCTATCAGTCCTCGGTCCATTACCTGGGCCACATCGTGTCTGAAGAAGGGGTGGCCACCGACCCGGACAAGCTGGATGCTGTCGCCTCCTGGCCGAGACCTACAAATGTGACCGAACTTCGGTCGTTCCTGGGTTTTTGCTCCTATTACAGGAGGTTTGTAGAGGGGTTCGCCAAGATTGCCCGACCCCTCAATGAGTTACTAAAGAACGAAGAAGATGACGTTCCTGAACTGGTCAAGCCAATGAAGTCCACCATGGGACCCCGGAAGGCCAAGGAGTCCATCCAGGATCAGTGGACCCCAGAATGTGAAGGGGCTTTCATTCAGTTGAAAAAGAATCTAACCACTGCCCCTGTGTTGGCCTACGCAGACCCCACGAAACCATATGAACTACATGTCGATGCCAGCCGAGATGGGCTGGGTGGGGTACTCTACCAGGAACATGGGGGCCACCTGCGACCCGTAGCCTACGTGAGCAGGAGTCTACTACCTGCTGAAAGGAATTATCCTACCCACAAACTTGAATTCCTGGCCTTAAAGTGGGCAGTGGTCGACAAACTGAAAGATTACCTGTACGGAGCTGAATTCATTGTCAAGACGGATAATAATCCCCTTACCTATCTGTTGACTACAGCTAAGCTGGATGCAACAGGACACAGATGGTTGGCTGCCCTCTCTAGCTTCAACTTCAGCCTGAAGTATCGGCCAGGAATCGGGAACAGGGATGCAGATGCCCTATCCAGAAGGTTGCATGCACCACACGAACCTGATGAAGAATGGACCCATTTGGCTCCAGAAGGGGTGCGTGCCCTATATCAGGGAACTGAACTTCGATCCAGAGGAGGATCAAGAGCCGAAGAGATTGGGGTTTCGGCTGTCGGAGTACCCAAATACTATTGCAGGGTGACCCAGGTTGAAGGGGAAGATTTACCCCGGCTGTCCAAAAGGGACTTGAGGAAGGAGCAGCTGGAAGACCCTCTGGGAAAACTTCTTTTGGAAGCCTTGGAGATCCAGCGCCCTGAGTTGCTTCTCACCGACTCTCCTCAGGGGGCCCGTCTGTTGCATAGAGAGTGGACCCGGTTACAGATCCGAGAAGGGGTGGCCTACCGAAGAGGCCCATCTGAAGATCTGGAGGAGAAGTGGCAACTGTTCTTACCAGCTAAATACAGGGAGAGAGTTCTGGCTGCTCTTCATGATAATCATGGCCATCTGGGACCTGAAAGAACTTTTCAGCTTGTCAGAGACAGGTTCTACTGGCCCTATATGAGGGCCGAAGTTGAAGGATACTGTCATTCTTGTGTCCGATGTATACAAAGGAAGACTCTGCCACGTCAAGCAGCCCCAATGGGCCATCTGCAAAGCCAGGGACCCATGGAACTGGTGTGCATTGATTTCCTTTGCCTAGAGCCTGATCTGAGTGGCCAAGGGAATGTCCTTGTGGTAACAGACCATTTTACCAGATACGCCCAAGCATTCCCAACAAGGGATCAGAAGGCCTCTACAGTAGCCAAAGTTCTTGTAGAAAAGTTCTTTGTACACTATGGGTTACCACAACGCCTCCATTCAGATCAGGGAAGAGACTTTGAAAGCAGACTGATCAAGAGACTGTTAGATCTGTTAGGCATCCAAAAGACTAGAACTACTCCCTACCATCCACAAGGGGATGCCCAGCCGGAAAGATTTAACAGGACTCTTTTGGACATGTTGGGGACTTTAAGCTCAGAGAAGAAACAGCATTGGGGCAAACATGTAGCTGCCATTGTGCATGCCTACAACAGTACTGTCAGTGATGCTACTGGATATTCCCCTTATCGTCTAATGTTTGGACGAGAGGCTCGATTGCCAGTGGATTTGGCCTTTGGCATCTCGCCCGATCACACCTCTTCAGCATCGCACAAGGGATATGTGGACCGACTGCGGAAGAGTCTGAAATCGGCCTATGATAAAGCTCAGGCCACATCTGATCAACGTGGACTGAGGAATAAAAGGAATTTCGACTTAAAAGTTCGGATCCAAGATTTGCAACCAGGGGACAGGGTATTGTTGAGGAACTTGGGTGTCCCGGGAAAACACAAGTTGGCAGACCGCTGGAAGTCCCAACCTTATGTTATCTGCAAGCAACTACCAAACCTCCCTGTGTATCAAATTCGGCCTGAAGGAAGTGTGGGTCCATTGAAGACTTGGCATAGGAACCATTTACTGCCTCTCTCTGAAGCAGTTCGCATGCCTCCTGTCGTAGATTCGCCAGAGACCCCTTCGACCTCTCGCCTGTCCAGACCAGTCACCAGATCTCAGTCGACACTCCCAGATGTGAGGGAGGGAAATTCTCCATCTGAAGATCTGGAAGATGAAGAGGAGGTACCTGACTGGATGTGGTCGTCTCAGTTACCAGAACCCACACCTGCCTCCCTGTCTTCATCCGAATTGGCTGACAGAGGAACCCTTCGGGCGGAAGCCCCCGAATTCATACCTTTCCACATGCTTCCAGAAGAAGTAGTTGATGATGAAGATCCTGAGGAGGAGGTTGCACCTTCCTCTGAAGAAGAACTGACCGCTCTTGAAGCATCAGATTCCTGTGTGTTGGAACATGAGGAGGAGGACATTGAAGAATCCCCAGAAGTGGCTGGTCCTAGTACCTCTGAGATCGTGCATCCCAAAGAACAGAGGGAAAGAAGAGTCATTCACCCGCCCAAAAGACTGACCTATGACCAATTGGGTGAATGCTCAGAAGAGGCTATCTTTACTTCCAAACGAACTCTTGATCAGCCTAGTTCTTCCACCGCAGATTTGGTGGAGGACAACCCTAGCTCACCCCCAGGCACATCTGTACAAGCCACTCAAGTGTCAGGGGTCTGTGAACAGAATTACCTTCCCTCCCCTGACAATTGGTGGGAGGTTCCTATGTCGAACCTGTGTTGTAATATGCAGTTGTTAAGTTTGAACTCTGCTTATGAAAAGGAAGATGATTCCCTGTTATGCATATGTTAATGTTTTTTTTTGTGTACTGCCAACATATGCACTGGAGTACATGCTGTTGTCCTCTTTGGGGACCAAAGTTTCTCAAGTGGGGGGAGTGTGTAGCGGGGTCTTCCATTATACAAGTTCTAAAAGACTGCTGCTTGACATTTGAGAGGAACTCGGCTCCATCTAGTGGCCAAAAGGACACATTGCAGCGGCTATGGAATGTCTTTTGATGTTATTTTCCTTTCAGGAAGTTGAGCAGTCTTCATCGCCCATAGTGCTTTGAGAATACCAGGGTGCACTGCTGCACCGCACAGCCTTCTGGGGGAAGCTTTATAAAGGAAGGGAGGAGCCAGGCTCACTCTCTTGGGAAAGACACAGTGAGACAAGCAGGATGCCAGTGCTGTGGGCTGATGCTGTATGCTAGGCCGAAACTCCTGGGCCTTAAGTGACTAAGTTGCAGTGTTTCATCTCCAGTAGAGGATCCCTCCTGGAGGTCCCATCGATGTTCTACAGAGACCAGACTCATCCACCCCAAATACCTAGCGCGGCTGGTGACAGAGGCCGGAGACTGAGACAGCAGCGGAGGCTTCCTGGGAGACAGTCCTGTTGGTGAGAGGGCACCTGCCCAAAAACTGACTCTATCTATCAAAGAAGTAACTTTAGTCAGGATTAGCCTTAGAGTAGTAGAAGGCAATATACCAGGTGGCCCAGTACATCTCTCACAGAAGTTTTACCGGCAATCCTGCACAGACACCCCGCGGTGATTACTAACTGTTTGCTGCCATTCTCTCTATTGATCACCCATCCTCAATGTGGATTACAAATTGCGAGTGCACCAACGTTGCTAGCGAAGATATAGAGAAGAAACAGCGGACTCAGATAGGTCTGACATTCTGATACTGTGTCTAACTGAATGCTGAGCCTTATCTCCAAAAGTATAATAGTGATTAAGATGGCGGTCCTATAGGCTCTGAGACATTTCCTGAAACAATTAATGTGCCCTTGAGGAGTGATATCACAGTATTTATCTTATCTTTGATTAATTAATTAGTATATCCTTTTACAAAGTCATATTTTACTGTATCGAAACTGTTTATTTGATTCACAGTAAATAACTTTCCTGTTTAAAAGCAAGCTTGTGTGTGGTCACCTTGTATTACCCAGAAGGACTGCAGCTGGAGAGAGGTAACAGGTCATTATTATTTATTGAAGTGTTATATTCCAATCTGTGTAGCCATTTGGTATTCCAGTCCTATTCTGGGTCAGTTGTGCCTAGGGAGGGTTCGAGCCAATTCTGTGGGTTGTTAGGCAGGACGTAGACCCAATAATCTAATCAGCAGCTCCTGCGGGGGTGGTGCTACACCCATAACCCCTGGGTCAATATGAGAACACTCCTATTGAATATACCCCACCCAACATTTGATGCCCACTGCCCATAACCCCCAGTGAACACTCCTAGTGAATACAGACTACCCCACATTTCATGCCCTCTGCCCATAACCCCCGGGTCAATATGTGAACACTCCTAGGGAATACAGACCACCCAACATTTCATGCTCATAAGCAGCCCATACTTCCTGGTCACCTGTCTTCATACACAGCCCTCTCCAGGAACACACAGGTGCCAGGAGACATGGACACGGAATGCTTTGTATTTTCCTCTAATAATAACCCTGAAACCTCCGGAGACAATCACACGATACTTTTGTTGTGGATACAAATCTCAGGGTAGAATTGTTGGTACGTTCAGGAATCCATGCTGCCAAAGTCACCATTCTTGGTGCATGCATGAGAAAAAGCAACCACGAAATCCTATATTACAATTAAAGCAGGTGTAAGGTCAGGGCTTTATTTCTCAGAGAATGGTGCAGGAACTCCCCCTATTAAATCACCCCTTGTCTCCGCCCCTACCCACCTCTGAGCACCGTCCCTTGTCTCCGCCCCTACCCACCTCTGAGCACCGTCCCTTGTCTCCGCCCCTACCCACCTCTGAGCACCGTCCCTTGTCTCCGCCCCTACCCACCTCTGAGCACCGTCCCTTGTCTCCGCCCCTACCCACCTCCGAGCACCGTCCCTTGTCTCCGCCCCTACCCACCTCTGAGCACCGTCCCTTGTCTCCGCCCCACCCACCTCTGAGCACCGTCCCTTGTCTCCGCCCCTACCCACCTCTGAGCACCGTCCCTTGGTTCCACCCCCTACCCACCTCTGAGCACCGTCCCTTTTCTCCGCCCCTACCCACCTCTGAGCACCGTCCCTTGGTTCCACCCCCTACCCACATTCCAGTACCGCCTCTTTTAGAGAATAAAGAACCAAGTATTATTTTTGTGGTTCTAAGTAATTTGTATGGACTTTAGCAATGATAACAAAAAAAGCTGTAAAATAGTTCCCTCATAGCCAGCAACAATAGATTCCACCCCAGCAACAATAGACCCCCATCCAAGCCAAACCAGATCCCCCCAGCAATAACAGATTCACCCAGCAACAATAGATCTCCCTCCAGCAATGATAGACCAGACAACAGAAAAAAGAGATCCCCCCAGCAATAACAGATCCCCCCAGCAACAAAAGACCACAACCCAGCAATAATAGATCCACGAGGAACAATAGACCCCTCACACAACATTATATCCCCCCCTGCCCCCAGCAACAATAGATTCCACCCCAGCAACAATAGACCCCCATCCAAGCCAAACTAGATCCCCCCAGCAATAACAGATTCACCCAGCAACAATAGATCTCTCTCCAGCAATGATAGACCACACAACAGAAAAAAAGAGATCCCCCCCAGCAATAACAGATCCTCCCCAGCAACAAAAGACCACACACCAGCAATAATAGATCCCCCTGGAACAATAAACCCCATCCCACAACATTATATGCCCCCTGCAACAATGGACCCCCTGTTACAGAATACTACCTCAGCAACAATAGATCCACCTCAGCAACATTAGACCCCAAGCAACAACAGATTTTCCAGCAGCAAGCAACAATAGACTTCTACCTCAACAGTAGATCCATGCCAGAAACAATTGACCCCCCCCCAGCAACATAAGACACCCCCTAGCAACAACAGACCCGCATGCACAAATAAACCCCTGCCAGTTCCAATAGATCCTCCAGCAGCCAGGATCATAGCCCCTCTAGAATCCCTTACCAATACATGCATTCAGTGCTGGAGGTGCCGGAACTGCGTCCCCCCCAAAAAAAGCCCTGTGTAAGGTTAAAAGTTTTTTTTTTTTTTACTAAAATAAAAAAGATGTTATACTTACCTGTTCTGTACAAAGTTATTACACAGAATGGCCCCGAACCTCTTCTTCTGGGTTTCCCCCGTTGGCACTCTTCTCTGTGTGTCTATACTTACAGTATCTCACAGAAGTAAGTACATCCCTCACATATTTGTAAATATTTTATTCTATCTTTTCGGCCTCATGCACACTGGACGTTTTTGGAGCTGCTGTTAGCAGCGTCAGACGTTTTTTTTTGCAGCTGCAGAACGCCCATCCATGTTATTCTATGGACTCATGCACACATAGAGCTTTTAGGAGCTCCAAGTGGCATAGGCCTTTTTACAGCTCCAAAAAAAACCCAGGAACTGTGCGTTCTGGAGCTGCAGCGTCAAGCTGTAAAAACGTCTGACGCTGCTAAAGGCTGAATAACGGTGCTTAATGTGCGTTAAGCCACGTTATACATTTTTTTTTCTTCCATTCAAAATCAATGGTTCTCTATGGGAGCCTATTGATTTGAATGGAAGTCGCACCGGAGGTCGGATCAGGGTGATCCGACTTGCGGCGCGACTTGCGCTGTGAGAATCTTGAGGGGGAACTCCACGCCAAAATGGGGAAAAAAACGGCGTGGGGTTCCCCCCCCAGGTTCCAAACCAGGCCCTTCGGGTCTGGTATGGAATTTGAGTGTAGCCCCAAGCCGAAAAAACGGCGTGGGGTCCCCCCCAAAATCCATACCAGACCCTTATCCAAGCATGCAGCCTGGCATACCAGGAAAGGGGAGGGGACGAGCGAGCGGCCCCACCCCCCCGGATCATACCAGGCCACACGCCCTCAACATGGGGGGTGTGGGTGCTTTGGGGCAGGGGGGGCTCTGCACCCCCACCTCAAAACACCTTGCCCCCATGTTGATGACGTCACATGTGGCACAAGGGGGGCGTGGTCTCCCGATGACGTCATCTGGCAGCCACGCCCCTAATGGCTATATAATAAGCTGCAGAGACCAGAGACCGGCATAATCGCCGGAGACTTTGTCGGAGGAAGAAGAAGAGCCGACAGCCGACAGCAAAAGAGCAGAAGACCGGAGAGGAGAAGACAAGAAGAGAGGACAGCAGAAGGGCGGACAGCAAAAGACCCCCGGAGAGGAGAAGACAAGAAGAGAGGACAGCAGAAGGGCGGACAGCAAAAGAGCAGAAGACCCCCGGAGAGGAGAAGACAAGAAGAGCCGGATGAAGATTTTTAATAAACTTTCCAAAACGTCTCCTGTCGTTATTTCCATACACTGCCTTTTATGTGGTGAATGAGTAGGGGTACAGAATACCCCACACCCATTCACATAGGGAGGGGGTCCGGGATCTGGGGGGCCCCCTTGTTAAAGGGGGCTTCCAGATTCCGATGAGCCCCCTGCCCGCAGACCCCCACAACCACCGGCCAGGGTTGTGGGGATGAGGCCCTTGTCCTCATCAACATGGGGGCAAGGTGCTTTGAGGTGGGGGGTGCAGAGCCCCCCCTGCCCCAAAGCACCCACACCCCCCATGTTGAGGGCGTGTGGCCTGGTATGATCCAGGGGGGGTGGGGCCGCTCGCTCGTCCCCTCCCCTTTCCTGGTATGCCGGGCTGCATGCTTGGATAAGGGTCTGGTATGGATTTTGGGGGGGACCCCACGCCGTTTTTTCGGCGTGGGGCTACCCTCAAATTCCATACCAGACCCGAAGGGCCTGGTTTAGAACCTGGGGGGTAACCCCACGCCGTTTTTTTCCCCATTTTGGCGTGGAGTTCCCCCTCAAGATTCTCACAGCGCAAGTCACGCCGCAAGTCGGATCACCCTGATCCGACCTCCGGTACGACTTCCATTCAAATCAATAGGCTCCCATAGGGAACCATTGATTTTGAATGGAGGCAGAAAAAACGCTGCTAACAGCTACTGTGGCCAAACGTGCAATAACGCTTATTGAAAAAGCTACTAAAAGCACGTTTTTACAGCTGCTATTTCCCGGCGTCAAGTAAACAGCTTTGGAGCCCGTTCTTATGACGCCCTGTGTGCATGGAGCCTTCATGTGACAACACTGAAGAAATGACACTTTGCTACAATGTAAAGTAGTGAGTGTACAGCTTGTATAGCAGTGTAAATTTGCTGTCCCCTCAAAATAACTCAACACACAGCCATTAATGTCTAAACCACTGGCAACAAAAGTGAGTACACCCCTAAGTGAAAAATGTCCAAATTGGGCTCAAAGTGTCAATATTTTGTGTGGCCGCCATTATTTTCCAGCACTGCCTTAACCCTCTTGGGCATGGAGTTCACCAGAGCTTCACAGGTTGCCACTAGAGTCCTCTTCCACTCCTCCATGATGACATCACAGAGCTGGTGGATGTTAGAGACCTTGGGCCCAATTAGCCATCTATCTATCGGCCCTAGAGAATAAAATGTTGGGTGTTGCAAATGGTTAACATAAAAATGAAAAGCTGTCTAGATTCACCGATTCCCAACCGGGGCAATTCTGACATTTCTCTCATATTTGTAAAAATCAGCATTATTTTGCATTCAAATTACTTGAAAGCCCCAAACATTATATATATATATAGTACTTACAGGATGATGAGAGTGATGATCAGCAGGAAGAAGTAGATGAAGCGCCTCTTGCAGGTCATCTTCTTGGTCTGCTTCTGGTACATCTTCCCACCGCAGTTCCCGCAACAGCGGCAGCAGGGGAAGAACAGGCACACCAACACCATCAGGATGATGAAGAGCAAGCCGATGGCGAGGGCCACCAGATAGCCCACTTCATACATCAGTATCTGAAAGAGAAAGGGACATTTCAAGACCTGGCTTTCCCTTCACCCAGGTGTAAGGCACCTTCCCGCCAGCCATGATCCTCCTGCATTGTATAGAGAAGAGCAGAGACCCAGTTATGACATAACTAAGACTCAAATAAGGTATATAATGAAAAAAATGAAGGTTTGATTTAAAAATGTAATTGAGAATGATGAAGGGGGAGGGAACCAGGGAAGGCAAAATAGAAGAAGAAGCATAGAGGAGGAAGAGAATGATCAATTAATAGTTCTGGGGCATTCCCCACTTGCTGTCAGTCGGCCATGGACAGCGCAAGCAGGATGTCTTACCTAATATACATCGGCATGTTTACAGCTCACACAATGACCTCCGGTGACTGAACTCTATATACAATGACAGGCGCAGATGTGAAGGAGGAAGTACCTGCACCTGGAGACAATGGGAGCCCCCCAGGACCCCCCCAGGACCCCCCCCTCCGTAAGGCTCACTTCACACATATCTGGTGCGAATTTCCAAAGCTGCGGTTCAGATGGAAATTTTTGAATCCGGTGGCCACCCGAAAAAAAAAAAAGAAGCTCCCCTTGCGCTGAAGGATCCCTCCGGGTCCACCATCTAACAGTTCCTTAACTAGTCGTAGACCGGAAGGTTTTTCCCCCTTAATGACCAGGTCATTTTTTTTGCGATTCGGCACTGCGTTACTTTAACTGACAATTGTGCCGTCGTGCAACGCTGAACCCAAAAAAAATTGACGTCCTTTTTTTCCCCCTCAAACAGAGCTTTCTTTCGGTGGTATTCGATCATCTGTGCGATTTTTATTTTTTGCACTATAAATAAAAAAAGAGCGACAATTTTGAAAAACAAAAAAAAACTTTTTAAAATTTAATTTTTTCATCATTTTAGGCCAATTCGTTTTCTGCTACATATTTTTGGTAAAAAAAAAAATCCCAATAAGTGTATTTTGATTGGTTTGCGCAAAAGTTATCGCATCTACTAACTACGGGAAAAATTGAGGTCATTTTTATTTATTTAGTAGTAACGGCGGCGATTAGCGATATTTAGCGGGACAGATCGGACCCCTAACTGATGTTTTTGACACTTTTTTTGGGGGACCAGTCACATTACTACAGTAATCAGTGTAAAGTCACCTGAATGATATACATACGACTTGTGTGCGACTTTGCAGAGCACACACAGTCCCATGGTCAAAACCAAAGTTGCACTGTAAAGTCACCAGTAACATTACTTCATTAATCAGTGCTAAAAATAGGCACTGTTACTGTAATAATGACACTGGCAGGGAAGGGGTTAACACCGGGGGGCGATCAAAAGGTTAAATGTATGCCTAAGGGGTGTTTTCTAACTGTGAGGGGGATGGGCTTATGGAATCAACACAGGGACTTGTGTTCCTAAATAGGAGGAGCCCAGTGTTCATTGCTGACAGAACACCGGTCTGCTGTGTTTAAAAACGGCAGACCACGGTTCTGTCTCCCCAGGGAGTGATCACGGGTGCCCAGGGGCAATCGCAGCCGCCGGCCCCGTAGATCAGCTTCCCCTCTTACGAATGAGTGCACGCACGTGCGCCCTCACGAGATCGCTCCCGAGTCCCGAGGAGCGACATATGGGTACAGCGATTTGCGCAGCCGAGCCACCTTGGCGCAGTATATCTGAGGTGGGTGGTTGGCGAAAGGTTATCTTCTTCCATACCGCTGGACCTCATATGACGTCCTGGACCTTGAGTGAGGATATCTGGATAACGGGTGCAGCTGCAGACATCATTCAAATATATTTTTTCTTTCTGCTAGCGATTTGATGCACAGTAAAAACAATCGTAGCAGCAGTTCAGCCGCTTGATTGTTTTTACAGGCGGTCGGGGGGGGGGGGGGGGGGGTGCTTCTCCGGTGCTTCTCTGGGCGACCCGGAGAAGGAATCCACCGGTGGCAGAAGTTTGCCTTAAAGCTGACTGAGGACCAGATGGTCCCGGTCATCTCTATGACTCTCGGAGACTTGGCGCAACGTTATGACGTCATGTCCAGCACCGGCAGTTGTAAACACTGTTGTGAGTTCGGCTGGAAAGTCTGAGATTGTTTTTGTTTTTTTTTGTTTGTTTGTTTTTTTATCTCAGGCTTTCCAGCCTATAGGAGAGTTGTGGGGTCTTGTAGACCCCAGATCTCTCCATAAAGAGGACCTGTCATGCCCTATTCCTATTACAAGGGATTTTTACTTTATATGTAAATAGGTAGCAGAATACATTTTGACCTAAATTTATGAAGAAATTCGATTTTTTACATTTTTTTATTGGATGTTATATAGCAGAAAGTAAAAAAATATTGTTTTTTTTTATTTATTTATTCAAAATTGTCGCTCTTATTTATAGCGCAAAAAAAAAAAAAAAGACCGCACGCTCCCGCCCCCACTGGGCAGCGGGGATGTCGATCCACAGGACCGGCGGCCACGATTGTTGCTGTGCACCCGCGATCGCTCCCCGCTGAGAGAGAAGGACAGTCTGCTGTTGTAAACACAGCAGACCACTCTTCTCTCTGGAATGATCACAGAGCGCCTGTGATCCTTCTATATAGGATCATATGTCTCTATGGTCATTCCATAAGCCCCTCCCCCATACAGTTAGAAAGCACTGCCCTAGGCTCACATTTAACCCTTTGATGGCCCCTAGGTTAACCCCTTCCCAGCCAGTGTCATTAGTACAGTAACAGTGCATATTTTCAGCACTAATTACTGTAGTGATGTCACTGGTCCCCCCAAAAGTGTCAAAAATGTCAGTTAGGGGTCCGATCTGTCCGCCGCAATGTCGCAGTCACACTAAAAATAGCAGATTGCCGCCATTACTAGTAAAAATAAATAAATAAATAAAAATGACAAATATTTTCCCTAGTTTGTAGACGCAATAACTTTTGCGCAAACCAATCTAAATACGCTTATTGTGATTTATTTATTTTTTTTTTTTACCAGAAATATGTAGCAGAATACAAACTGGCCTAAAATGATGAAACTTTAAATTTTTTTTATTTTTTTTGGGAATGTTATATAATGGGGATCGAAAGTTTGGGCACCCCAGGTAAAAATTTGTATTAATGTGCATAAAGAAGCCAAGAAAAATGGAAAAGGCATCAAATTACAGATTAGACATTCTTATAATATGTCAACAAAAGTTAGATTTTATTTCCATCATTTACACTTTCAAAATAACAGAAAACAAAAAAATGGCATCTGCAAAAGTTTGGGCACCCTGCAGAGTTAATATCTTGTACTGCCCCCTTTGGCAAGTATCACAGCTTGTAAACACTTTTTGTAGCCAGCCAAGAGTCTTTCAATTCTTGTTTGAGGTATCTTTGCTCATTCTTCCTTACAAAAGTATTCCAGTTCTTTGAGATTTCTGGGCTGTCTGTCACGCTTTGCTCTTTTAAGGTCTATCCATAGATTTTCAATTATGTTGAGGTCAGGAGATTGTGAAGGCCATGGCAAAACCTTCAGTTTATGCCTCTTGATGTAATCCCCCGTGGATTTCGAGGTGTGTTTAGGATCATTATCCATTTGTAGAAGCCATCCTCTCTTTAACTTCAGCTTTTTCACAGATGGCATCAAGTTACCATCCAAAATTTGATGAAATTTTATTGAATCCATTTTTCCTTCTACTTGTGAGATGTTCCCTGTGCCACTGGCTGCAATACAACCCCAAAGCATGATTGATCCACCCCCATGCTTAACAGTTGGACAGAGGTTCTTTTCATTAAATTCTGTGCCCCTTCTTCTCCAAAAGTACCTTTGCTCATTCCGGCCAAAAAGTTCAATTTCTAACCTCATCGGTCCACAGAACTTGTTTCCAAAATGCATCAGGCTTGTCTATATGTTCATTTGCAAAGTTCAAACGCTGATTTTTGTGGTGAGGAGGTAGAAGAGGTTTTCTTCTGATGACTCCTCCACGAAGACCATATTTGTACAAGTATCTCTTTATAGTGGAATAGTGTACCACAACTCCAGTGTCTGCCAGATCTTTCTGGAGGGATCCTGCAGTCAAACGTGGGTTTTGAATTGTTTTTCTCACAATCCTGCGAGCTGTTCTGTCTGATATTTTTCTTGGTCTTCCAGATCTTGCTTTAACTTTCACTGTTCCTGATGACTGCCATTTCTTAATTACATTCCGAACAGAGGATATTGACATCTGAAAACGCTTTGCTATCTTCTTATAGCCTTCTCCAGCTTTGTGAGCGTCAACTATTTTCAGTTTCAGTTTTCTACATAACTGCTTAGAAGATCCCATTGTGCTGATTGTTGGGGCAAGGTCAGATGAGTCTGGGCACGTAAAACCTTTGAGATTGACACCACCTGGTGTTCCCAGACGATGATTGAGAACAATCCATGACACTGGCAGGTCTCAGCCTTGCAAAGGGGGCAGTGCATGCTATAAATTCTGCAGGGTGCCCAAACTTTTGCAGACTTCACTTTTTTGTTTTCTGTAATTTTGAAAGTGTCAATGATGGAAATAAAATCTAACTTTTATTGGCATATTATAAGAATGTCTAATCTGTAATTTGATGCCTTTTGGAGATTTTTCCATCTTCCCTTGGCTTCTTTATGCACATTAATACAAATGTTTACCTGGGGTGCCCAAACTTTCGATCCCCACTGTAAATGCGAGCCTAGGGGGTGTTTTCTAACTGTGAGGGGGATGGGCTTATGAAATCAATACAGGGACCTGTGATCCTAAATAGAAGGAGCCCTGTGTTGATTGCTGACACAACAGCGGTCTGCCGTGTTTAAAACAGCAGACCGCCGTTCTGTCTTCCCAGGGAGAAATCGCATGACCGCGCAATTGTCAATAAAAGGAACGCAGTGCCTTTTGTGCTCCTCCTATTTAGGATCACAGGTCTCTATGATAATTTCAAAAGCCCCTCCCCCCCACAGTTAGAAAACACTTCCCTAGGCTCACATTTAACCCTTTGATCACCCCTTCCCTGCCAGTGTCATTTTTACAGTAACACTGCATATTTTTATCACTGATTACTGTAGTAATGTCACTGGTCCCCCCCAAAACAGTCAAATGTCGGTTAAGGGTCCGATCTGTCCGCCGCTATGTCGCAGTCCGCAAAAAATCACAGATCGCCGCCATTACTAGTAAAAAAAGAAATGAAATAAAAATGTCATAAATCTTTCCTAGTTTGTAAACACAATAACTTTTGCACAAACCAATCAAAATACGCTTATTGGGATCTTGTTAACCAATATGTAGCAGAATACAAATTGGCCTAAAATTATAAAGAAATTTGATTTTTACATTTTTTTTTTAATTGGGAATATTATATAGCAGAATGTGAAAAATATTGTTTTTTTTTCCCCGAATTGTCGCTATTTTTTTGTTTATAGCGCAAAAAATAAAAACTGCACAGGTGATCAAATACCACCAAAAGAAATCTCTATTTGTGGGGGAAAAAAAAGACATTATTAGGGTACAGCGTCGCACGACCGCGCAATTGTCAGTTAGTTAAATTAACGCAGCGCCGAATCCCAAAAAAACAGCCTGGTCATTAAAGGGGGGGGGGGGGGGAACCCTCTGGGACTGAAGTGGTAAAGTCACTGAAAACACTTTTTTTTCTTTATATATCACATTTTAGCAGCCTAACCCTTTATCATCATAATAATAATAATAATAACAATCATAATATAATAATAATAATATAATAATAATCATAATATAATAATAATAATAATAATAATCATAATATAATAATAATAATAATAATAATAATAATAATAATAAAATAATAATAACAATCATAATATAATAATAATTATATAAATAATAATAATAATAATAAAATAATAATAAAAATAATCCTAATATAATAATAATCCTAATATAATAATAATAATAATAATAATAATAAAATAATAATAACAATCATAATATAATAATAATAATAATAATAATAATAATAATAATAATAATAAAAATAATCCTAATATAATAATAATAATAATAATCATAATATAATAATAATAATAATAATAATAATAATAATAATAATAATAAAAAAATAATAATAACAATCATAATATAATAATAATAATAATAGACTTACTTCTTGATAGTTTTTGCTTACTGATTGCGTGTCATTCAATAGTTGTCCAAGGAAACCTGGAAAATATAATATTATAAAGATCACAATGATTCACACAAAATACAAAAAAAAATACAGTTCTATTTCTAAGGCCCCATTCACACTTGTGTGATTTGTCATGCGACTTTGGACCCCAAAGTCTCACCCCATGGTTTCTAATAAGTACCGTTCATATCTGTGTGACTTAAAGTAGCTGCAGCATTACTTTGGTCTGACTTTAATGCGACATGAGGGCCACACGCTTCAATGCAAACCCTCAAAAGTCGCACCTGAATGATATACATGCGACTTGTGTGCTACTTTGTAGAGCACACACAGTCACGTGGTCAAAACCAAAGTCGCACTCGTACAAAGTCGCTCTGCAAATTCACAATGGTAACTGCATGATTATGAAGTCGCGTAGGTGTGAATGGCACCGAACACATCTTATATATCATCTTCCAACATGCATTTGATTATTATTCCAGCACCCTAGACAAGCCCATCAGTCAGCCATGATCCCTTCTTCTCTCTAGGTACAGATAGAGTCAATGGCTTCCCTGGCTTTTCATATGTCTTGGATGAGCTCTCGGCTCAATGTTTCAATTCTCTTCCTGACCACCTGGGAGTTTTGGATGTCCTCCTCAGCTATGTTCATGTGTCCCAGATCCTCCTTCTACATTCTCCATAGTATAAAACAAATAAAAAAATTCAACCAGGGATCGTAGGAACCCCTCATAATGGGCACAGCAGGTGTACAGACCCAGGAACTCAGCACAGGGATGGTGGGAAACTGCCATTCCACTCCCTGACAGCGAGGTGTGAGGTTGCTGGTTCCTTAGCTCGTGGGCTTCCAGAAGCCAGGGGCTAGAGTTGCTTCTCTGCCCCAGGAAGGATGCTGGATCCTGGGGAGGACCCTGGCGGGGGCCCCCTGGATAGGCCTGAGACTAGGCCTCAGCCTATGGAAGACATGGTGCTCGGCCCAAGGAGGGGTGAATCCCTGCCTACCTTTAGACGGAGGACTGTTGAAAAGCTGAGGCGGATTGAGAAAGAGGAGGAGAAATTGGCAACTTTGAAAGTAGAATTTAAAAAGAAAAAGTTGTATTGTGCCAAACTGTACAGTAAGAAGAGACCGGCTCTGAGGCCTGAATTGAAGGACTTGGAGCAAGCTTTGAGGAAGCAGAAAGAGTTGGTGAGCTCTCTGAAGGAAAGCTGTGAAGCACTTCAGGAGAAATACAGGAATGAGGAGCGTTTCAGCCGTATGAGGAGAGGAGCCGTTTCCAGCATGGAGAGTGACCCAGTCAGTGAGGAGATGCAGGTACCGACAGAGTCAGCAGAGAGTGAGAAAGTGGGCCCGGAGGATGGGCCCAGCTTTTCGACACCTCAGACATCTGCTGAGCCCCCAATGGCGGAGGCCTCTCCCTCCCTCCCTCTGCAGCAGCAATGTGGAACATCTGAGCAGGAGGTTGAGAGGGGTACTGGGATGCTGGAGTTCGTCGCTGAGCTGGAATCCCCTCTGGATGGAAGAAAGTTCCATTTTTCTGCAGATTCCCCAGAGGAGGAGATGGATATCGTTCCTCGCCCTATGAAAGAGAGACCTGTGGAGAGAGGAAAATTCACCATTAAGCCTGCAACAACCAGGAGGAAGTTTGATCCCACCATCAGCCATGACACTGCAGAGGTAACACAGAAAGCAGGTACAGTGTGTGTGCAAAGTGGTGATGTGAACTTTATTAATGACAATGTGCTTGCTGAGGGTTGTAGTGCTATGGGCTGTCAGCCCACACCCATAGACAATGTGCAGCATGCAGTGCAACCTGATGCACCTGCTGGAAAAATTCCACTTTTAAATGCAATTGGTGAGAAAACTGGAAAAAACTGTGAGCTTCTGGTTGAAGAGTCTGCAGAGAGGAGCACCACGGACATTGTAGAGGCTTTGCCTGGACCAAATACAGTGGCTGTTCCTGAGCATGGTGGAGGAGATGCTGGGAGCAGTAGTACTATAACTTTTTTGGAGTCTGCAGTAGACAAGGCTGTGATTGAACCCAGGAAAGCAGCTGAGTGCTCAGAGAAGGGGGAGGGGGTGGGTCTTGTCTCTGCTGCTCCAAAGACTGCAAGGGTTGATTCAGGCTCCTTGTCATCAGGTGTGGTTGTGTCTAAAGACAATGCTGTAATTGCTGATGTTTCTGGGAGGAAAACCTATGCTGGTGCTGCTGAAGGGTTTGGGAGGGGGGTGCAAGCAGGGAAGGAGCATGGAAATGTTTCATCTTCCTCATTATTTAAAAGGAGGAATGTGGTACAGCTCCGATGGGAAGGCGAAGGTATTCCGCCATATAGGAGAGCTGTGGTTGATAAGATTCTGCAGATGGGCTTTAAACCTGCAGATGTCTTTGCCCTGATCAGTCCGACCGGCTCCTATGAGTACGATTTGTCCTTTGTCCGTCCGGAGTCTTTGGACATATTTTGGGAGAAATATGAACATGTGTGTAGAAGCCTGCCAGACTGGAAAGGGCTCATCCCCAAAGTTGTGTCACGTCAGCCACTTATTAAAATGGTGACGATTCTTGTGCGCAATGAGTCCATACCGCAAGGGGATTTATCTGTATGGCTGAGGAGATATGGAGACATCCTGAGCCCCTTACACAAAATTATGGATGATCGAGGAATATGGACGGGGGGTGGTCTGTGCAGCTAAAACTAAGAGTCATGGATAATGTCATCCAGCATCTGCCATCCTCCGCTTTCCTGGGGAGGGACAGATTGACCATCTTCTATCCAGGCCAGCCAAAGCTGTGTAATAAGTGTGGGGATAAAGGGCACTTTGCATCCTCCTGTCCAGTAATGAAATGCTCTCTGTGTCAGGATTTAGGGCATTTGGCAAAAGATTGCAATATTATAAGGTGCAACTTGTGCAATGCGGTTGGGCATCCTTATAGTCAGTGTCCTGAGGCAATGCACAACCAGCCTGAGCTCATGAGAGAGTTCTTCCGCCTGGACATGGAGGATGCTCAGAGCTCAGCAGCTAGGGTGCCTGCGATTCCCTCCGAGTCTGTACCAATACCCAGTGTGCCTGTGTCTTCTCAGTCTGTGGTGCCCCAGTCTGTGCCGATTCCCAGTGTGTCAGTGTCTTCCCAGTCTGTATGTAAGGTATCGGTTACTAAGAATGTGTCCAATCCTTCTGTGTCTATGTCTTCCAAAATTGCAGAGGCGGCAAGAGGTGCTGAGGCAGGGGCATCAAGTACAGTGCCAGTCCCCTCCCCTAGACATTGCAGGGCTTCTATTAGGGACCATGGGGTGCAGAGGAGTGGGGAGAATGGTGAAGAGGCTGGCCTGGTGGTAGATAAGGTAAGGGAGAGTGGGGGTGAAGGGGAGGGTGAGAGTGGGGAAACTGTTATTTCCAATTTGTCCAAGGGGGATGTGGAATGGTTGGAGGAGAAAAGGAGGAAGGGCAAAAGAAGGAAAAAAAAGTGTTCAGCTACCCACAGTCCTGAGGTTTTGCCTTTGACAAATAAGTTTGGGGTCCTGTCAGATGATGATGATGAATGGGACTTGTTGAGTACAGAATCTTCTATGGATGATGAGTCGCAGGGTGCATTGAAGCGCACTGGTTCTCCAGGGGGAGAGAGTAGTCAGGCTAAGAAACGGCTGCCTCAATTATCTGTTAAAAGTGGCAACCAATAATGTTATCAGCTGAAAATCAGTCCTAAAATATAATTTTTGATTAAAGGCTCCATGCATGGTGAAGTTTCTTAGTCCGGCTCTCTCGTAGGGTTTATGCTGTGTGCAATTTGGTTTATTTATTATGTTCTTGTTTTGTATAGTTATATTCAATTATTTTGTAAATATGTTATTTATTATGGTTTTATTGTATATAAGTTGATTGTTTGTAAGAATTTCCAATAAACAAAATTAACCCCTCATAATGGGCACAGCGGGTGTACAGACCCAGGAACTCAGCACAGGGATGGTGGGAATCCCTTATAATGGGCACAGCGGGTGTTTAGACCCAGGAACTCAGCACAGGGATGGTGGAACCCCTCATAATGGGCACTGCAGGTGTACAGACCCAGAACTCAGCGCAGGCATGGTGGGAACCCCTCATAATGGGCACAGCAGGTGTACAGACCCGGGAACTCAGCACAGGGATGGTGGGAACCCCCTCATATTGGGCACAGCAGGTGTACAGACCCGGGAACTCAGCACAGGGATGGGGGGAACCCCTCATAATGGGCACAGCAGGTGTACAGACCCAGAACTCAGCACAGGGATGTTGGGAACCCCTGATAATGGGCACAGCGGGTGTACAGACCCGGGAACTCAGCACAGGGATGGGGGGAACCGCTCATAATGGGCACAGCAGGTGTACAGACCCAGAACTCAGCACAGGGATGTTGGGAACCCCTCATAATGGGCACAGCAGGTGTACAGACCCGGGTACTGCACCTCCAATAAGGTGGTGTACCTCATCCAATGCAAAAGATGTAGAAAAAGATCTTGTGTTAGTGAAACAGGACAGAAGTGACAGACAAAGATGAATTTGCACAGAAACACCATCAAGGAGCATAAAGAAGATGAGTTCTGCACATCGGTGGGACGTAATTTCCCAAACCGGATCACACTATGGAGGACATCAATGTCTTTGTTGTTAAAGAGGAAGTAAAGCCTGGAAATTTTCTTTATCCACACACTGCAAAATTGTATATTTAGGGGGGAACACTGTGGACTCTGGTGTAAAGGGGAACTCTGATGTAAGTGGGTTTCTGCTCACCAAAACTCCCACTTACAGTGGGTACGGAAAGTATTCAGACCCCCTTAAATTTTTCAGTCTTTGTTATATTGCAGCCATTTGCTAAAATCATTTAGGTTCATTCTTCTTCCTCATGAATGTACACATAGAACCCCATACTGACAGAAAAACACAGAATTGTTGGCATTGTTGCAGATTTATTAAAAAAGAAAAACTGAAATATCACATGGTCCTAAGTATTCAGACCCTTTGCTGTGACACTCATATATTTAACTCAGGTGCTTTCCATTTCTTCTGATCATCCTTGAGATGGTTCTACACCTTCATTTGAGTCCAGCTGTGTTTGATTATACTGATTGGAATTGATTAGGAAAGCCACACACCTGTCTATATAAGACCTTCCAGATCACAATGCATGTCAGAGCAAATGAGACTCATGAGGTCAAAGGAACTGCCTGAAGAGCTCAGAGACAGAATTGTGGCAAGGCACAGATCTGGCCAAGGTTACAAAAAGATTTCTGCTACACTTAAGGTTCCTAAGAGCACAGTGGCCGCCATAATCCTCAAATGGAAGATGTTTGGGACGACCAGAACCCTTCCTAAAGCTGGCCGTCTGGCCAAACTGAGCTATCGGGGGAGAAGAGCCTTGGTGAGAGAGGTAAAGAAGAACCCAAAGATCACTGTGGCTGAGCTCCAGAGATGCAGTCAGGAGATGGGAGAAAGTTGTAGAAAGTCAACCATCACTGCAGCCCTCCACCAGTCGGGGCTTTATGGCAGAGTGGCCCGATGGAAGCCTCTCCTCAGTGTAAGACACATGAAAGCCCGCAAGGAGTTTGCTAAAAAACACCTGAAGGACTCCAAGATGGTGAGAAATAAGATTCTCTGGTCTGATGAGACCAAAGTAGAACTTTTTGGCCTTAATTCTAAGCGGTATGTGTGGAGAAAAACAGGCACCGCTCATCACCTGTCCAATACAGTCCCAACAGTGAAGCATGGTGGTGGCAGCATCATGCTGTGGTGGTGTTTTTCAGCTTCAGGGACAGGACGACTGGTTGCAATCGAGGGAAAGATGAATGCGGCCAAGTACAGGGATATCCTGGACAAAAACCTTCTCCAGAATGCTCTGGGCCTCAGACTGGGCCGAAGGTTTACCTTCCAACAAGACAATGACCCTAAGCACACAGCTAAAATAACGAAGGAGTGGCTTCACAACAACTCCATGACTGTTCTTGAATGGCCCAGCCAGAGCCCTGACTTAAACCCAATTGAGCATCTCTGGAGAGACCTAAAAATGGCTGTCCACCAACGTTTACCATCCAACCTGACAGAACTGGAGAGGATCTGCAAGGAGGAATGGCAGAGGATCCCCAAATCCAGGTGTGAAAGACTTGTTGCATCTTTCCCAAAAAGACTCCTGGCTGTATTAGATCAAAAGGGGGCTTCTACTAAATACTGAGCAAAGGGTCTGAATACTTTGGACCATGTGATATTTCAGTTTTTCTTTTTTAATAAATCTGCAACAATGTCAACAATTCTGTGTTTTTCTGTCAGTATGGGGTGCTATGTGTACATTCATGAGGAAGAAGAATGAAGTTAAATGATTTTAGCAAATGGCTGCAATATAACAAAGAGTGAAAAATTTAAGGGGGTCTGAATACTTTCTGTACCCACTGTACATCAGAGTTTCCAGTATTCCCCCTTAAAGTGGTAGTATCCCGCTTTTTGACACTTTTACCTACAGGTAAGCCTATAATAAGGCTTACCTGTAGGTACAATTAATATCTCCTAAAACGGCACGGTTTAGGAGATATTTGCAGTGCATGCAGCCGCTCACGCGAGCGGCGCATGCGCTCTGAAGGTCCGGGGGGACCTTCAGTTTTGCTTGCCGGGAGCTTGCCGGAAAATCACTTCCGCGCGCGTACGCGGGAGTGACGTCATCGCGGCTCCGGCCAATCACAGCGCGGGAGCCGCCGAACCCTGGAAGAGACGCCGAGGGATCATGGCAGCGCCCACAGCGATGTCCGGGGGTCCGTGTCGGGGCTTCGTTCTAAGGTAAGTGATACATAATCAGCTAGTATGCGATGCATACTAGCTGATTATGCCTTTGTCTTGCAGTTTTTTTTTTTTTTTTTCGGGTTTACAACCGCTTTAAATCAGGGTTCCCAAAGCCCCCCTTACATCAGAGTCCACAGGGCACCTCTTACCTCTGAGCCCCTCTTCCTTAGTGTACTTACTCGCTTGGAGGCAAGAGTGAGAAGGGGCGAGACTTCCGTCACAGATACTGGATGGTGAGCTCCAGTGGCGGCTGGTGTATTGGGGGCGCAGGGGTGCGGCCCCCCCATCCATGCATCCGGCCCCTAATCTACACGCGGGGAGCCAGACGCATGCAGTTCAATGGGGCTTTTTTCCTTTTTTTAGCCATGTGACTAGAGCCAGAGGCTCTCACAGGCTAAAAAAAAGGGTGAGCTTGGGGCGCAGAGCAGTGCGCCCCGAGTCCACCCACTTGTGTGACAATAGCGAATGAATATTCGCTATTTACATATGGATCCACCTCCTGGCCGAAAGTAGAAGCCATGCCATTGGGCATGGGGCAGGAGACGCTTCTACTGAGGGGGAAGAAGCCGAAGCTGCCGCTGCTGCAAGTGAGTGAGCCGTGGGGGTCCTGGGAGCGTCCGGGGTCCCGGTGTGCGGCCTGGTGGGGGGCGGGTCAGGGGGGGAGGTGTATGGTGCAGTCCGTCTGCCGGCCCCCAGGCCCATGGAGCACCAGCCGCCACTGGTGAGCTTACTCACCCAAGGATGGAGGCTCAGGCATCAACACCTTGGGGCAGGAGGAGGAGAAGCAGAAGGGGCCCATGTGCACACCTATGCATTCGGTGGTTGTAGTACTTGGTTACTTGGGGAGCCAAAGTCCATTCTGAATATTGTATCTGCATTTCAGGTGGTCTAGCCAAACAGGAAGTGAGAGGAAATCCCTGCAAATTAAAGTGGTAGTATACTCCGTTTTTTAATTTTTACCTACAGGTAAGCCAAGGTGCATCTTGCAGGACCTTCACAGCTCCTTGCCGGAAAGTGAACTCCCACACATGACGTCATCGTGGCTCCGGCCACTCACAGTGCTGGAGCCACCAAACCCAGAAGAGATGCCGAGGGAACATGTCAGCTCCCTCAGCGGTGTCCGGGCGACCGTGTCGGGGCTTTGTTCTAAGGTAAGTATTTCACAATGTGCTAGTATGCAATGTACACTAGCACATTATGCACATTATGCCATTGTCCTGCAGGGTAAACAACCCTCAAACCCCCCCCCCCAAAAAAAAAAAAAAAAACAGAGAGGAAGGAAAGAGGGGAAAGGGAAAAAAAAAAAGAAAAAAGGGGGGGGGGGGGATATTGATCCCTTCCATTTCCTGGTGGGCAAATGTTACCTCTAGCCAAGGAATTTTTCAATCTAGTAGTGCTATACCTTCTCTCGATAAGATAAATAGATTCCATGCTCCCCACGTCTCTATATATTTTTCCCTCTTATGTTGAGCTGTCATTACTAAATCCTCCATTTTGTTTATTTGCTCTATTTTCCGAACCCAACCTGCTATTGTTGGAGAGGTTTGTTTTTTCCAGTTAAGGGGTATACAAAGTCTGGCCGCATTTGCAAGATGACATATTACCGATTCTCTATATTTCCTCATTGATGAGTTATTTCGTTGTAGAAGAAAAAAAGCCGGATCTTTTCCGGAATCTCAACTTCTGTAAACTTTTGCATGATCACTCTAACCTTTTTCCAAAAGTCCGTCAATTTGGGGCAGGACCAAAAAATATGGATTAACGTGCCCTCTTCTACCGAACAGCGCCAGCATCGATCCGAGTTATTAATCGAGATTTTGTGTCATTTATATGGAGTGTAATATCACCTTGTCAATATTTTAAAATGTGTTTCTTGATATTTAGTACATATAGAGGATTTATGGACAAGGTTGATCATACTCTGACGTGATCCGGTGAGAAGGCCTCTCTCTCTCTCTCCTTGGATGATCAGCTGTGGGGACAGCCATGATGTGGCCTTGCTGTTTTTAGTTCGTTTGGGGAAGGTTGGCTGTTTGGAGTTGGAGAAATATGCGGCCAAGACCTCTTTGTCTTGCATACATCCATTGGAAGCTGTTACAACTACCAAAGCTAAGTATTTATTTGATATTCTTGGGACAAGGGTTGTATGTTTAAGAAGCGTATTTCTGCTGTTTACAGACCATAGGCTGTTCATGTGTTAGGCTTGTTATATCTGCCAGTCTTGTGATATGTTCCTAATATTGTAATAGTTTGTATGTACAGCATGCTTTTGTTTAGTAAAAGTACATTTATACCCTGCAGAGGTCTGAGCTTCCTTGTTTATACCGCAAAGTAACCTTGCTAGAGATACTGAAGCAAAACAGTTTGGGGGCTCGTCCGAGATAATTGGGGGCTCGTCCATAACAATTGCGTGCACAAGCAAAACAACAACTCCCTCTCCCATTTGCCAAAATAAGATAATTGATATTGCCTTTCAGGTGTATTTATCAGATCATATATTTTGGATATCACGTGATAAATATTTCCTGTATCTGAGCAGTATCTTTCAAAGGTTGTCAATTGACGGTTATAATTCTGAGGGTTAGGGATTGAGCGAAGAAAATGTGATAATTGAAGTGCGTTCCAGAAGGGAAGTCTAAAAACATCCATCTCATTCATTAATGTCTCCAGAGAAGGCCATTTATCTTCCCTTAAGAAATGTACGACTTGGAAATGACCTGTCATACTGAGAGATCTAAAAGATTGTGCCTCCATGCCTATGGGAAATTTTGGGTTCCCCAAAATTGGGAGTAATGGCGAATCATATGTAGATAAAGAATTCTGGAAGCAGAGCTGTGAGCAAATTTGTAACGTCGTACCAATTAACTGATGTGATTTCAACTCTGTTGGTAATTCATTGTAGCACCATAGTGCTCTATTAAGTGGAATAAGTGTATGTGCCTGCTCAATTTGTACCCAGAGCTTAGAGTCTCCATGACGACACCAATCAATTTGTCTTTGAAGGTGTGAAGCTTGAAAATATTTACGCATATCTGGTAAAGACGCTCCTCCCGATCTTTTAGCCCGCATTCACACTGCAGCAGCACGACTCTGTACTACTTCGGGCGCGACTTGTGAAGTCCCGTGCACCACGACTTTGGCGCGACTTTTTACAGACTTCACATAATGGAAGTCTATGCAAGTCGCTCCGAGGTCGCCCCGAAGTAGTACAGGACCCTTTTTCTAAGTCAGAGCGACTTGTGTCCCTCCTATTAGAACGGGTCCTGTAGCAGTCAATGGGCGAGCGCGACTTGTCAGGCTGATAAGTCGCTTGACAAGTCGTGCTAGTGTGAATCGAGTCTTAGGGAATGTAAATGTTGCATCAGTCGGGTTGCCAATATCTTAGTGAAAAGTTTTAAATCTATATTGAGCAATGATATTGGCCTGTAACTCCCGCATAACATTATGTCTTTATCCTCCTTGGGTATAGCTACAATGTGTGCTCTCAAAGTATCTCTACAAAATATAGTATTCGATCCTACACCATTAAACAGATTCAGTAAATATGGTCCCAGAATCGGGAAGAAAACCCTATAGTATTGGAGAGTAAAGCCATCTGGCCCTGGAGCTTTCCCAGCTTTCATCGCATTCAGAGCTTGTTGAATTTCTGTCAATTTTATTGGTGAATCTAATTCTTTACAGATTTCCGCTGACAATTTAGGAAGTTGAGATAATTTAATATAGTCTTCCATCTGGGCTGCCAAAGAAAATTGATCTGGAAGGTTATATAAATCAGAATAGAAGTCTCGAAATGTCTGAGCAATTTGTTTGGGTAATGATAGTTTTTTCCTTTAGGAGATACAGTGGGTACGGAAAGTATTCAGACCCCCTTAAATTTTTCAGTCTTTGTTATATTGCAGCCATTTGCTAAAATCATTTAGGTTCATTCTTCTTCCTCAAGAATGTACACATAGAACCCCATACTGACAGAAAAACACAGAATTGTTGGCATTGTTGCAGATTTATTAAAAAAGAAAAACTGAAATATCACATGGTCCTAAGTATTCAGACCCTTTGCTGTGACACTCATATATTTAACTCAGGTGCTTTCCATTTCTTCTGATCATCCTTGAGATGGTTCTACACCTTCATTTGAGTCCAGCTGTGTTTGATTATACTGATTGGAATTGATTAGGAAAGCCACACACCTGTCTATATAAGACCTTCCAGATCACAATGCATGTCAGAGCAAATGAGACTCATGAGGTCAAAGGAACTGCCTGAAGAGCTCAGAGACAGAATTGTGGCAAGGCACAGATCTGGCCAAGGTTACAAAAAGATTTCTGCTACACTTAAGGTTCCTAAGAGCACAGTGGCCGCCATAATCCTCAAATGGAAGATGTTTGGGACGACCAGAACCCTTCCTAAAGCTGGCCGTCTGGCCAAACTGAGCTATCGGGGGAGAAGAGCCTTGGTGAGAGAGGTAAAGAAGAACCCAAAGATCACTGTGGCTGAGCTCCAGAGATGCAGTCAGGAGATGGGAGAAAGTTGTAGAAAGTCAACCATCACTGCAGCCCTCCACCAGTCGGGGCTTTATGGCAGAGTGGCCCGATGGAAGCCTCTCCTCAGTGTAAGACACATGAAAGCCCGCAAGGAGTTTGCTAAAAAACACCTGAAGGACTCCAAGATGGTGAGAAATAAGATTCTCTGGTCTGATGAGACCAAAGTAGAACTTTTTGGCCTTAATTCTAAGCGGTATGTGTGGAGAAAAACAGGCACCGCTCATCACCTGTCCAATACAGTCCCAACAGTGAAGCATGGTGGTGGCAGCATCATGCTGTGGTGGTGTTTTTCAGCTTCAGGGACAGGACGACTGGTTGCAATCGAGGGAAAGATGAATGCGGCCAAGTACAGGGATATCCTGGACAAAAACCTTCTCCAGAATGCTCTGGGCCTCAGACTGGGCCGAAGGTTTACCTTCCAACAAGACAATGACCCTAAGCACACAGCTAAAATAACGAAGGAGTGGCTTCACAACAACTCCATGACTGTTCTTGAATGGCCCAGCCAGAGCCCTGACTTAAACCCAATTGAGCATCTCTGGAGAGACCTAAAAATGGCTGTCCACCAACGTTTACCATCCAACCTGACAGAACTGGAGAGGATCTGCAAGGAGGAATGGCAGAGGATCCCCAAATCCAGGTGTGAAAGACTTGTTGCATCTTTCCCAAAAAGACTCCTGGCTGTATTAGATCAAAAGGGGGCTTCTACTAAATACTGAGCAAAGGGTCTGAATACTTTGGACCATGTGATATTTCAGTTTTTCTTTTTTAATAAATCTGCAACAATGTCAACAATTCTGTGTTTTTCTGTCAGTATGGGGTGCTATGTGTACATTCATGAGGAAGAAGAATGAAGTTAAATGATTTTAGCAAATGGCTGCAATATAACAAAGAGTGAAAAATTTAAGGGGGTCTGAATACTTTCTGTACCCACTGTAAGATTTGAGGGATATATATGTAGCTGCTTTGATATCTTTTACCGCTCTAGCAAGGAGTCTCCCACATTTATTACCAGATTCATATCCAATTTTATGGCTCCTTTGTAAAGAAGCTTTGACCTTATAACTTAGAAAATCAGTAATTTGTTTCCGCACAGAAATCATCTCTATCTCCGTGGGAGATCTTTTATGTTTAATCTCCATCTCATGTAGTAGAGAGAGCAATGATGCCAATTTTTTCTCTCGTTCTCTTTTAACCCGGGTACCATGTTTAATCAATACACCCGTGATTACTGTTTTGTGTGCTTCCCATAGTATGCCTGGATCTCCTTCTGGGGACTCCTTTATTTGAAAATATTGTTGTATTTCTTCTGTTACAGTGCCTTGCGAAAGTATTCAGCCCCCTTTAACTTTTCGACCTTTTGCCACATTTCAGGCTTCAAAACATAAAGATATAAAAACTGTAATTTTTTGTGAAGAATCAACAACAAGTGGGACACAATCATGAAGTGGAACGAAATTTATTGGATATTTCAAACTTTTTTAACAAATAAAAAACTGAAAAATTGGGCGTACAAAATTATTCAGCCCCCTTAAGTTAATACTTTGTAGCGCCACCTTTTGCTGCGATTACAGCTGTAAGTCGCTTGGGGTATGTCTCTATCAGTTTTGCACATCGAGAGACTGAAATTTTTGCCCATTCCTCCTTGCAAAACAGCTCGAGCTCAGTGAGGTTGGATGCAGAGCATTTGTGAACAGCAGTTTTCAGTTCTTTCCACAGATTCTCGATTGGATTCAGGTCTGGACTTTGACTTGGCCATTCTAACACCTGGATATGTTTATTTGTGAACCATTCCATTGTAGATTTTGCTTGATGTTTTGGATCATTGTTTTGTTGGAAGACAAATCTCCGTCCCAGTCTCAGGTCTTTTGCAGACTGCATCAGGTTTTCTTCCAGAATGGTCCTGTATTTGGCTCCATCCATCTTCCCATCAATTTTAACCATCTTCCCTGTCCCTGCTGAAGAAATGCAGGCCCAAACCATGATGCTGCCACCACCATGTTTGACAGTGGGGATGGTGTGTTCAGGGTGATGAGCTGTGTTGCTTTTACGCCAAACATAACGTTTTGCATTGTTGCCAAAAAGTTCGATTTTGGTTTCATCTGACCAGAGCACCTTCTTCCACATGTTTGGTGTGTCCCAGGTGGCTTGTGGCAAACTGTAAATGACACTTTTTATGGATCTTTAAGAAATGGCTTTCTTCTTGCCACTCTTCCATAAAGGCCAGATTTGTGCTGTATACGACTGATTGTTGTCCTATGGACAGAGTCTCCCACCTCAGCTGTAGATCTCTGCAGTTCATCCAGAGTGATCATGGGCCTCTTGGCTGCATCTCTGATCAGTCTTCTCCTTGTATGAGCTGAAAGTTTAGAGGGACAGTCAGGTCTTCGTAGATTTGCAGTGGTCTGATACTCCTTCCATTTCAATATTATCGCTTGCACAGTGCTCCTTGGGATGTTTAAAGCTTGGAAATTCTTTTTGTATCCAAATCCGGCTTTAAACTTCTCCACAACAGTATCTCGGACCTGCCTGGTGTGTTCCTTGTTCTTCATGATGCTCTCTGCGCTTTAAACGGACCTCTGAGACTATCAGTGCAGGTGCATTTATACGGAGACTTGATTACACACAGGTGGATTCTATTTATCATCATTAGTCATTTAGGTCAACATTGGATCATTCAGAGATCCTCACTGAACTTCTGGAGAGAGTTTGCTGCACTGAAAGTAAAGGGGCTGAATAATTTTGCGCGCCCAATTTTTCAGTTTTTTATTTGTTAACAAAGTTTGAAATATCCAATAAATTTCGTTCCACTTCATGATTGTGTCCCACTTGTTGTTGTTTCTTCACAAAAAATTACAGTTTTATATCTTTATGTTTGAAGCTTGAAATGTGGCAAAAGGTTGCAAAGTTCAAGGGGGCCGAATGCTTTCGCAAGGCACTGTATATACAGTATATATAGTTATTTATATTTTTCCACATTTGTTTGGTGAGTGCAGTAATCTTTGTGAAGTGTGTTTTTCACATGAATCACATTCTGTTTGCATTGCTCTTTTTAGATTTACACCTGGTGAAACTGAAGTTTTGTTGGAAATATTTGCTTTTACTGACAAGCAGAAGACTAATATGTGAACAAGATTGGGAAAATCAGAGACAGTCTATGGAAGAAAGGGGCTTATCTGAGAGACGGGCCATTAGCAGAGGATTGCTTTGCTGTAACCAGGCTGCAGACATGGAAATACATTGACAGAGTGATAATTTGTGATAAGTCATCGGCGTTCAACCTCTAAAGCATTTAGAGGTGGCCATAGGCCTGTCAAAACCATTATAATGACAAGCAACAATTGCAACAAACCAAAAAAAATATATAAAAAAACGATGAAGACTAGCCCTACTCAACCTTTTTACCCTACAACAGAGGGGTCCAGACTGTGAGCCATGGGCCAAATGCAGCCCTTTGCTTGCCTTTATCTGGCCCTATTACATTCACACCAACAAGGAGGCGCTATTCCTCTCACTGGCACTACCAATGGGGCATTTTTCCTTCCACTGACACCAATGATGGAGAACTATTCCTTCCACTAATGCCAATGAAGGGGTGCTGTTCATCAAACTAATATCAATGATGGGACACTATTCCTCCCACCAATACCAACAATGGGACATTATTCCTCCCACTAATGCCAATGATGAGGCACTATTCCTCTCACTGACACCAATGATGGGACACTATTCCCCCCACTGACACCAATGATGGGACACTATTCCCCCCACTGACACCAATGATGGGACACTATTCCTCCCACTGACACCAATGATGGGACACTATTCCTCCCACTGACACCAATGATGGGACACTATTCCTCCCACTGACACCAATGATGGGACACTATTCCCCCCACTGACACCAATGATGGGGCACTATTCCTCCCACTGACACCAATGATGGGACACTATTCCCCCCACTGACACCAATGATGGGGCACTATTCCTCCCACTGACACAAATGATGGGGCACTATTCCTCCAACCAATACCAAAAATGGGACACTATTCCTCCCACTAATGCCAATGATGGGACATTATTCCTCCCACTAATGCCAATGATGGGGCACTATTCCTCCCCCTAATGCCAATGATGGGGCACTATTCCTCCAACTAATACCAATGATGTGGCACTATTCCTCCAACCAATACCTATGATGGGGTACTATTCCTCCTACCAATACCAATGATGGGGCACTATTCCTCCAACCAATACCAACAATGGAACATTATTCCTCCCACTAATGCCAATGATGGGGCACTATTCCTCCCACTAATGCCAATGATGGGGCACTATTCCTTCCACTAATGCCAATGATGGGGAGCTGTTCATAAAACTAATATCAATGATGGGGCACTATTCCTCCAACCAACATCAACAATGGGACACTATTTCTTCCACTAATGCCAATGATGGGGCACTATTCCCCCCACGTATACCAATGATGGGGCACTATTCCTTCTATTAACCACTTGCCGACCGCCGCACGACTATCTACGTCGGCGGTCAGCCCCTCACAGGCAAACTAACGTAGGGCTACGTTGCTTGCTTGTGAGGGTCTAGGGAGTGAGCGCGCGCCGCCGGAGGCGCGCTCCCGCTCCCGCGTGGTCACGGACCCCCCCGCGCGTGTGACCAGCGGACCCGATGTCCGCCGGCCACTCGGCGATCGGCGGGGGAGAGGGAGAATGTCAGGCAGCTTGTGTAAACAAGCCACCTGTCATTCTCCTCGCTGTAAAGACACTGATCACATGGATCTACTATGTAGATCCGTTGATCAGTGTCCTTACAGCTCAAGCCACAGCCAATCACAGTAGAAAGCACGCCCCTAGGGACACACACAGCCCCTCCCTCCCAAATAAAGTTAACCCCTTCACTACCAGTGTATTTTTACAGTAACAGTGCATATATATATAGCACTGATTACTGTAGAAATGTCACTGGTACCCCCAAAAGTGTCAAAAATGTCAGTCAAGGGTCCGATCTGTCCGCCGCAATGTCGCAGTACCGCAAAAAAAATCGCAGATCGCCGCCATTACGCGTTAAAAAAAAAACAACAAAAATGACAAAAATCTTTCCCTTTGTTAGTAAACGCGATAACTTTTGCGCAAACCAATCAAAATACGCTTTTTGCGATTTTTTTTTTACCAAACATAGGTAGCATAAAACAAATTGGCCGAAAATGTTAAAAAATTTAGATTTTTACATTTTTTTTGGGGGGGAATTTCGTATAAAAAATGTGAAAAATATTGCTATTTTTGCAAAATTGACGCTCTTTTTTTGTTTATAGCGCGTGATCAAAAAATCGCACAGGTGATCAAATACCACCAAAAGAAAGCTCTGTTTGTGGGAAAAAAAGGACACCAAATTCGTTTAGGTACAGCGTCGCACGACCGCGCAATTGTCCGTTAAAGTCACGCAGTGCCGAATCGCAAAATACCCCCTGGTCGGAATGGGGGTAAAATCTTCCGGGGCTTAAGTGGTTAATACCAATGACAGGGCAATATTCCCCCAACTAATACCAATGACGGAGCACTATTCCTCCAACCAAAACCAATGAATGGGCACCATTGCTCCAAATAATAGCAATAATAGGACACTATTCCTTCCACTAATACCAAAGATGGGACACAATTCCCCCCCACTACTACCAATGCTAGGACACTTTCCTGCCGCTGATATCAATGATGGGGCACTATTCCTCCCACTACTACCAATGATAGGATATTTTTCCTGCCACTGATACCAATGATGGGGCACTATTCCTCCCACTACTACCAATGATAGGATATTTTTCCTGCCACTGATACCAATGATGGGGCACTATTCCTCCCACTAATACCAATGAAGGGGCACAATTCCTCCAGCTAATACCAGTAATGGGACACTATTCCTCCCACTAATACCAATGATGGGGCGCTGTTACTCCAATAGTATTAATGATGGGGAACTATTCCTCCCACTAATACCAAATATGGAGCGCTGTTCCTCCAACTAATGCCAATGATGAGGAACTATTCCTCCAACCAATACCTATGATGGGGCACTATTTCTCCCACTGACGCCAATGATTGGGGCATTTCTATGCCTTCTTTATTGTAATTGTATCCCTTTTAGTGCCAGGACAAGATCATCCAGCGCCAAGCGCAAAGATGCCAAATTGCACCTCCCCTCCCCACCCCTCTTTATTATGTGCAAGCTTATGAAGAGGAAGGGAGAGAGAGAGCACAGCCGACACCTCCTCCCGCCTCTCTCCTCCTCTCCTTGCTGCTTCCAGTGCTGGGCTGAGAGAAATAGTGATGCTGCTGTCACTACACCTGACAGACTTCTAGTAGAAGCAACTTGCGGTGCCCCCATACTCTTCTTCCAACCAATAACAATGACGTAACGCGTACAGGGGGCGGAGCCATGCTGCGGACATCACTCCCTCTCCTCTCTCGCATGGAGACATGATTGTTTGCCTTGCCTGATTCCATCTAGTGTATTGTGAATACCCATTTCTTTGATTAAACGTCTGCTGATTGATTAAAAACAGAGAGCACTAGATTCTGTTTGTTTTCTGTTCCCTTATTCATCTGCTTCACGGATTCATGAGCCTTATGATCCTGGACTTGCCTGAGATATCGGTTTGCTGGTTTTATATCACCCCTGCAGGGGACTGCTGTTTCTGACCCTGGGTATATAAAAATATATATATATATTTTTTTTTTTTTTTCTTTTTTTCAGAATTGCCACAATTTTTTTGTTTGTAGCGCAAAAAATAAAAATCGCACAGGTGATCAAATACCACCAAAAGAAAGCTCTATTTGTGGGGAAAAAAAGGACGTAAATTTTATTTGGGTACAGCGTCACACGAACGCGCAATTGTCCGTTAAAATAACGCAGTGCCGAATCGCAAAATAGAGCCTGGTTAGGAATGGGGTAAAATCTTACGGGGCTGAAGTGGTTAAAGGGAAGCATTTTCTATGCATTTTTTTTAACAAAAACTGATCAGTGTGAAAGGGTCCAAATGGAATACAATACGATTATGCAAAAAGGACATACATTTTATTTGGGTACAGCATCGCCACAACCGCGCAATTGTCCGTTAAAGTAACATAGTTACATAGTAGTTGAGGTTGAATAAAGACAATAGTCCATCCAGTTCAGGATACTGTGTAGGTGTGTGTGACCGTAATCATCTCTCATAGCCCTGAGGCTACATTCACACCTGAGCGTAGCGTTTTCGGGCGTTTTTTACCGTGATTTTACAGCGATTTTTACCGCGATTTACAGGCGTTTTTACAGGCGTTTTTTGTGCAGGCGTTTTTAGATTGAATAGAAACCAATGGAAAACGCCTGTAATCTGCCCAAAAAGAAGCTCATGTACTTTTTTGAGCGTTGGGCGTTTTGCTTACAGCGTCAAAATGCTCAGGTGTGAACAGGGGCCATTGAAATGAATAGGATTTGTCTTGTTGGGCGTTTTGAGAGCTGATCCTAGAGCAGAAAAACTCCCCAAAAACGCCCCAAAACGCCTACATGTGAACGGAGCCTGAATGTTCTGATCCTTGAGATGTACGTCCAAGAGTCTTTTGAAAGCCACCATACTTCCCGCAGAAACCACCTCTTGTGGTAACGCAGTGCCGAATCGCAAAATATGGCCTGGTCATTAAGGGGGCAAATCCTTCCGGTCCAGAAGTGGTTAAAGCAGAGTTCCGGCCTCAAAATCAACAAAATCGATTTTGGGTCATCCGCTTGCTTTTGGTCACCTGAAAAATAAATGGATATTTACGATTTCTTTTTTTTGTTTACTTGCCTTGATATTGAAGAAAATATACTCCACTTTCTTCTACTTCCTCCCTCTGCGGCCGCGGCTCGTGCCGTCACTTCCTCCTTGCATTGAATCCTGGGAGCTGAAAGTTATCGCTCCCAGGAATCAATGCGCCTGCACCGGCCCCGCTCGTCACTTCCGGTGCGGGCGCCTCATTCCCTGCTAAACAGCTTCTGGGCATGCCCAGAAGCTGTGGAGGGATGACCCGCCTGCTCCGGAAGTGAGGAACGGGGCCGGTGCAGGCGCATTCTGGGAGAAGAGGACACAGAAGAGGACGCAGAAGAGGACGCGCTGGCTTCAGCTGCCCACACCTGAGATGGCAGCGCTGGAGAAGAAATTTTCAAGGTAAATATTTCTTCTAAAAGGTAAGTGCAACCCGGGACAGTTCAGAGGCTATCCATTGTGGAATGCACTAGCCCTGACTGTCCCGGGGGTATTTTTATCTAAATTTCACCCCTGAGGTCGGAACTCCGCTTTAAGATACAACAGAGGCCAAGATGGCAACTTTGGCTGAAAGCGATAGGAGGGTTTAGTTCTGCTTTACCCGGAAAGTTCAGTTGAACTTTAAGAACTTTAAACAAAAATAGAAAGCAATGACCCCAACCTAAGTGCCTAGTGTAGTCCAGAAGAACCCACCCTGGTGTAGGCCTCCTTTGTGACCCTTACTTGGCACCCAAGGAGGAAGGGAACATGGAGGAGGTACCGCCTGCCTACCCTACGGCTCTGTATTGTAAGCCTTTCTATAAGGCAGAGAGATGGGAGGGGAGGGACACCTACCATGGCACTGACTTCAGATCTAAAAGTTTCCATCAGCACACTGAGAACCTCTGCAGGTTGGGTGCCCATTTAAACTTTTTTATGCCAATTAAAGGCCATCAGGTTTGTAAGAAATTTGTTTTAGGAAAAGTTTAGTCAAATGTAACAATGTCCTTTCAACCAACTCTGCTTACCGCATTCCAGCCAAATGGTTTTATTTGCATGCAGAACAGGACTAGGCTGAGCGGCGTCCATGGAAACAAGACGCATGACTTCCAGTCTTCATAGGGAACCAACACCCTGACCAGATCATACCCAAATATTTCCACCACTGCAACCAAATCCATCAGCTAAATCACATTCCTGCCTCCCTGGTATGGAGTCATTTCATTGCAGAAAGATGATAGTTTGTTGTTCCACTTCTCTGATATATGTGAGAAAATATCTGAAGGTATTAAACGGTCACCCAAAACCTATTCCAGCTACTGCCAGAGGCCGAAGAATTTAAACCCCACATTAAATTCCAACGATGCCCCGAGACCTCAGTGGTGGGATTCCGGCAGATGTTGCCAAGTGTAACCCTTCATGCTGGGGGTTTTTTTTTTTTAATTAATTAATTTTAAATTCATTCTGTAATTTAGAATTTATTATTCTGTAATTTAATTCTGTATTTATATAGAAGGTAGTGGGAGGAGTGAGAAGAACATAGGTTCATCGGGAAGGTGCATTGACCTGCCACCCAGTGCTGTATTTTGGCCTAGGCCAACAAGGCCCAGGCTTAGGGCAGCACTTTGCAGGGGGGCAGCAAATAAGCTGCCCCCTCCACCTGAGACTCTTTTGGCCACTGGTTGCTAGAGCCGCCTCTCCCACCTCTCTCTCTCTCTCACCCTACTCTCTCTCTCACCCCCCTCTCTCTCAACCCCTCCTCTCTCTCACCCCCTCTCGCTTTCTCTCTCTCTCACCCCCTCTCTCTCTCACCCCCTCTCTTTCTCTCCCTCTCTTATCCCCCCCTCTCTCTCTCTCATCCCCCCCTCTCTCTCTCTCTCACCTTCCCTCTCTCTCTCCTTTTCACCCCCCCTCTCTCTCTCTCATCTCTCTCTCACCCCTCTCTCTCTCTCTCTCTCTCATCTCCCCCCTCTCTCTCTCTCATCCCCCCTCTTTCACTTTCTCATCCCCCTGTCTCTATCATCCCCCCTCTCTCTCATCCCCCCTCTCTTTCTCTCATCCCCCTCTCTCTCATCCCCCCTCTCTCTCTCTCTTTCATCCCCCTCTCTCTCATCCCCACCCCCTCTCTCTCATCCCCCCTCTCTCTCACCCCCTCTCTCTCATCCCCACCCCCCTCTATCTCTCTCATCCCCCTCTCTATCTCATCTACCCTCTCTCTCTCCCACCCCCCTCTCACCCCCTCTCTCTCACCCCCCGCTCTCTCATCCCCCACCCCCTTTCTCTCTCTCCCTCCCTCACCCACCCCTCTCGTTCTCTCTCTCTCCCACCCCCCTCTCACCTCCCCTCTCGTGAGATCTCAGGAGTTCATGCTGGGACTTGGAGTCCTTCAATTTTGGAGGGAGTCGCATCCGTTAAAAAGGAAGGAGTGGGGCAAATTTACAGAAGTCGGAAGGGGGGCTCCCAATTTTAGGCTTGCCTAGGGCAGCACATAACCAAAATACACCACTGGTGCCACCCCCCCATCATGAACCTTCCTATTGCAGATTTCCCCTCACTTCCTGTCTGGTCAATCAGTTCTTAGCAGGACAGGAAGTGAGGGAAATCCTTCTAAAGGAGCCCCCAATAACAGTAAAAAAAACCGACTTATTCCTCACTCTATCCAAATCTAGGAAAAATATCCAAGTACCCGAGGGTGCTTCTGTTAACCCCTGGTGTACTGATGCTGAGGCTTGCCTGGAACGTTGCTTATGGTGTTCCAGTGCTGTCCAATTCCCAGAGCTGTTGTTAAAGGGACCATAGCTGCAGATGAAAAGGAGGAGTCTTATTGTTATTCAAAGTTCTGGAGCATCTCACCATCCCACCGCAATAGTGCTGCCTTATAAGTGCCTCCTCTTTAGTGCAGCCTATCAGTGGAGCTTATCAGTGCCCATCAGGGCAAGTTAGCATTGACTATCAGTGCAGCTTATCAGTGCCCATCAGTGCTGCCAATCAGTGCCCATCAATGTTGCCTACCCGTGCCCATTAGTGCTGCCTTAAAAGTGCCTCATGTTCAGTGCAGCCTATTAGTGCAGCTTACCAGTGCCCATCAGGACAACTTAGCAGTGACCATCAGTGCAGCTTATTAGTGCCCATCAGTGCTGCCAATCAGTGCCCATCAATGTTGCCTATCAGTTCCCATTAGTGCTGCCTTAAAAGTGCCTCCTTTTCAGTGCAGCCTCATCGGTGCATATCAGCGAAGAGGAAAAATTACTTATTTGCAAAATGTTATAACAGAAACTAAAACAAAAAACTTTTTTTTTCAAAATCTTTTAGTTTGTTTAGCATAAAAAAAAACAAAACAGTGGTGATTAAATACCACCAAAATAAAGCTTTATCTGTCTAGAACAAAATGATAATTTCATATGGGCGCAGTGTTGCATGACCACGCAATTGTCATTCAAAGTGTGACAGCACTGAAACCTGAAAATTGGTCTGAGCAGGAAGGGGGTGAAAGTGCTCGGTATTGAAGTGGTTAAATCATTTGGCAGGTATGTGAAAAGCAAAAGGATGCGGGGGGAGGGGATTGGGGGGTATAGCAAAAATCTGAAACCTCTTTTAGGTCGAATGTACTGAAGCAAAAGGATCAACATGACAAGAGGGACAGCCAACATTATTAGGTAGAACAACGGTAGCCTCCACTTTCTCCAAACACAGATTGATTTTAATAATAATAATAGAGATAGCATGTCTACTTACCCGGAGGAAAGGCATTTCGCTGCACCAGATTCAAGTATGAGTGGACCATATCACTGAAGATCTTCATCCCCCCACTTTCTGCAGCAGGTCCAGGGCTGTAATCCGGGTTGCTTAAATTATTGTAAGCCATATCTGTAATGATCCAGTCAGACTGCCAAAGAAAGTCAATGCTCTAAGAAGATGAGGTAGCAAAAGTGTAAAGTTTATGTACTGATGAAGTCTTCAAATCTCCGAGCCCAAACCTGAGTGATATTGACTTCTTAAAAAAAAAAATGCAGTTGAACCAGTTCTTTATTCTTCAGCCACCGTTGCCCTGAGGCCAATGAGAGAGTCACTGAGAGGTCCTACAGCTGACCCTACAGAGGCAGAACTTTCCCATACCGGTGAAGATGGGACGTCATTGTGGGCTCAGTCTATAGGGAAGCCTCATAAAGCAGTTTGGTGGAATTTTCAGGGTTTCTCACTGGGATTCAGAGTTGATTTCTTCTTCTTTGCACTGAAAGATTTTTTTTTTTAGGTAAAATACAGTTTACTCTCGATGTTTTCACCAGTAGGGGTAGGTGGGGTCTCCTTCCAGAGGCTCGAGGATTTCCTGCAATGTGAGAAAAAATGTACAATATTTAGCAATGGATACAAATCAGATAAGAAGATTGTGCTACAGAGTCTAGAAACAGCAACAGGAGTCTGTCTGCTCAAAAGACCATCTTCTACAAAAGGAGGACAATGAGAGAGAGAGACCCTCCTCCACCCCCCCCCCCCCCCAGCATTCTTTGCTCACAGCCAGAGACTTCCACATAAAACAATTAAAAGAAGCCACTATTAGTCATTAGCATTCCACAAACTTCTTTTAAAGATGCCCATTGACATTGGATGACACCTCCCAATCCGGCTGGACTGTCCATTGGGCTTCAGCAGACTTGGCAGGATGAGAAGCTCTAAAACCAAGTCTGATCCTTATGATTTTCCATTGGTTTTTCATAGCAGGCCTCTCCCGTCCTATTCAGTAGACCAAATTTTATTCAAACATGAAATGGATGTGATGACTATTAAATTAACCTAAGGACTTCTTCACCAAGCTCATTTGATGTCACAGTGGCACAGTCCTCCGCCGGGATTAGGACAATTCACATCGTTCTGATTTTTCATCATACACATTGCTTTTAGTTTTGCATGATTTGGTCCTGAGTGAACTGCTAAGCATCATTGGACTCCAGCTGTTCCGAGTACCTATTGTGGGCGCACCGTCCATTATTTCCCAATGTCTGACTTCAATAATTTATAAGGGTCTTACCTCATGACCACGCAGCGCCTGTTGGGCTCAACTCTTTCCTGTTTTTATCTAGCAAGCACCGTGTCACTTGCTGTGCAAACCAACCATAAAACCTTCCAGTATTAACCCTGAAGAAGAGGTGCCAGACCTCGAAACGCGTCGGGTACCTAATCTGGAGTTTTCCATAAATTTGCACACAATACTATGCTTGCTTGTGGTTTTAATACAATTCAAATGTGATCTTTTTTTGTATATTTCATGTGTCAATAAATTATAACTTTTAATACAACTCTTTTGATACCTATATCTCACTGTGCCTATAAAGTCCCACCCCAGGGGAATCACAATCTTTTGCAAGCTCATTTGATTATCCATTAGCCTACAGGAATCCTTCATCAACCTAATGTAACAACAATCACATTAGCCCGAGAAAACTCTGGTCCGACCGCATCTGGAGTATTCTGTCCAGTTCTGGTCGCCGGTCCTCAGGAGGGATGTGTTGGAGCTGGAGAGAGTCCAGAGAAGGGCAACTAAACTAATTAGGGGATTGGAGGACCTTAATTATGAAGAGCGTCTGTAATCGCTTTATTTATTCTCCCTGGAGAAGAGACGCCTGAGAGGGGACATGATAGCAATTTATAAATACCTCAATGGTGATCTCAGCATAGAAAAAAAGCTATTCCGTCAAAAGGATTGCATGAGGACTAGAGGACATACAATGTGAATAGAGGACAAGCGTTTTAACCTCAGGCAATGCGGGGAGTTCTTTACTGTTAGGGCTACAGGATTGTGGAATTCTCTACCACAGGAGGTGGTTTCTGCGGGAAGTATGGTGGCTTTCAAAAGACTCTTAGACGTACATCTCAAGGATCAGAACATTCAGGGGTATGTGAGATGATTAGGGTCACACACACCTACACAGGTTGAACTGGATAGACTATTGTCTTTATTCAACCTCACCTACTATGTAACTATATGTAACCCTTCACATGTAATGTGATGATCACATTAGCCTGAGGAGCCCTTTTATGGAATCCAGAGGTGTAACTAGAACCTTTATGGCCCAGTCCAAGAGTCCATGAAGGACCCCCCTCTTCTCTCCGAGCTCAGGGCCCTTTCCATTGATGACTCCCATCACAGAGCCCTTTATTACGGTCCCACAGCGGGTTCCCTTCCTGCTATCTTGGGTAGGGTTGCCACCTTTTGTTCAAGACAAACCTGAATACTTGGCACACGGCATTTTTTTTTTGTAGTATACACTATACATATATTTGTTTAATAAATAACATTTCTAATCATATTGATTTAGTCACAGGAGTCCCCCTAACAAGAGAGTCCACAGAGTGTCCACTATACATTTGAATCCACAGGGTCCCCAGAGCCCCCCTCCTTACGTCAGAGTTCCCAGCATTCCCCTTTATTCAGGGGTCCCAGAGCACCCTTTACATCAGAGACTGCTCAGTCTCCCTTACATCAGAGTCTGCTAAACCCCCTTTACATCTAAGTCTGCCGAGCCCCCTTTACATCTAAGTCTGCTGAGCCCCCTTACATCCAAGGTCGCCGAGCTCCCTTACATCAAAGTCTATAAAGCCCCCTTACATCAGAGTCCCCAGTGCGCCCCTTAACTCAGAGTTTGCAGAGCCCCCCTTACATCAGAGTATGCAGATTTTCCACCTACACTATAAGGGGGGTCTCTGTGGACTCTGAAATGTAAAGGGGAACCCTGATTTAGGGGGGGGGGTCTGATGTAATGGGGAATGCTGTGGACTCTGGTGTGATGGGGAACTCTGATGTAAGGGGGTCTCTGCTCACCTAAGCCCCCTTACCTCAGAGTCCACAGAGCACCCCTTACATCCGAGTCCCTCCTACATTAGTACTCACTGGGAGGCAAAAGAGAGAAGGGAGGAGGGACACTTCATTCACAGTGGATGGATGAAATGTCAAACTGCATCTCTCTTCTTCTGGTTGCTTGGCTTCAAACTCCCTGCCCACACTTCCCCTACTCTGAGGAACAACACTGCCGGGGAGTGTGTGCGGGGCAGACACAGGACGAGAGGGCGAAAGGAGGAGAATCTGATCAGCTCTCTCTCCTTTCCCATATGTGCTGCTGGGGGAGGTTGGAACAATCAGCTCTCGCTCTGGGCTGTGAGAGAGACACTCTCAGCTCAGAGCCCTGCAGCTGCTGGAGAGCTACAGTTGGGGCTCTTGGGGCCCCCCACAGTGGAAGAACTCCAGGGCCTGGTCGCAAGTGCGACCTTTGCGACCATGGTAGTTCCGCCACTGATGGAATTTCAGAGGATGTATTCTTCAGGCTAACATGAGGATGATCAAATCAGCCTGAAAAAGGAGTCAACCAAGCTTCCAAATCCTTGGGTTGATTTACTAAAGGCAAAAAAATTGTATACTTTGCAAGTGCAGTTGCACTCTGCAAGGGCATTTGCGCCACAGCTTAGTAAATGAGGTTAAGTTTCAGTTTGCAAAGGATACCCAATAACGTGCAAGACAAATTAAAAAAAAAAACATTTTTGCTTGCACATGATTAGATGATGGAAATAAGCAAAGCTTCCCCTCATTTACTAAGCTCTGGAGCAAAGTTCTTTGCAGAGTGCAACTGCACATGCAAAGTGCATAGGCTATTTAAAAAAGCAGTAAATCAACCATATTGTGTTGACATGATATAATCAACTTGTAGGCAGGTGCAGTGTGCTTTCTCCACTGCAGTTGGCACTCAACTGCAGTGGAATTGCAGGGGGAGAGGAAGTCAAGAGGAACATGGCTCCTCTATAGCTTCCTGGGCCACTGGGGAAGCTATCCGATTGGATGCTGCCTCCCCATGTGACTCCAGCAGCCATCTTGGGTTTAGGGCAGAGCCTATTTAAGGCCCTGGCTCCCAGGCTTGGCGCTCATTTCGCATGTGGGTAGTGTAGGGACAGGTCACCCGTCTGACAGGGACATTTATTAGCAGCAGGAAAAGGTTTCAGATTAGTATGGGAAGGATAGGGACACAATATCCTTCTGGAAACCTCCCTACTTAGGTTCGGACTGGCCAGGCCACATTCTGCCCATCAAAACAGACACTGACAGCACATCTAAGACCTGCTTTACTATACATTTTTGTTACATGCCATGAGTTCCTGGTCTGGTGTATTGGAAGAGATCTGGAAAAGAGATCACCATGCTGGAGGAGGTATAGAAGAAAGATCACCATGCTGGAAGAGAGATACCATGCTGGAAGAGAGATGTGGTAGAGGGATCACCATGCTGGAAGAAATATGATAGAGAGATAAAGATTTTGAAGAGATATGGAAGAGAGATCACCATATTGGAAGAGATATGAAAGAGAGATCACCATGCTGGAAGAGATGTGGAAGAGAGATCACCATGCTGGAAGAAATGTGGAAGAGAAATCACCATGCTGGAAGAGATGTGGAAGAGAAATCACCATGCTGGAAGAGATGTGGAAGAGAGATCACCATGCTGGAAGAGATGTGGAAGAGAGATCACCAAGCTGGAAGAAACATGGAAGAGAGATCACCATGCCGAATAAGATGTTGAAGAGAGATCACCATGCTGGAAGAGATATGGAAGAGAGATCACCATGCTGGAAGAGATATGGATGAGAGATCACCATGCTGGAAGAAATGTGGTAAAGGGATTACCATGCTGGAAGATATATGGAAGAGAGATCACCATTTTGGAAGAGAAATAGAAGAGAGATCACCATGCTGGAAGAGATATGGAAGAGAGATCACTAAGTTGGAAGAGATATGGAAGAAGGATCACCAAGCTGGAAGAAATATGGAAGAGGGATCACCATCCCAGAAGAGAGATCACCATGCTGGAAGAGATGTGGAAGAGAGATCACCATGCTGGAAGAGTTGTGGAAGACAGATCACCAAGCTGGAAGAAACATGGAAGAGAGATCACCATGCCGAATAAGATGTTGAAGAGAGATCACCATGCTGGAAGAGAGATCACCATGCTGGAAGAGATATGGAAGAGAGATCACCATACTGGAAGAGATATGGAAGAGAAATCACCATACTGGGAGAGATATTGATAGGAGATCACCATACTGGGAGAGATATTGATAGGAGATCACCATACTGGGAGAAATATGTATAGGAGATCACCATACTGGGAGAGATATGGATAGGAGATCACCATACTGGGAGAGATATGGATAGGAGATCACCATACTGGGAGAGATATGGATAGGAGATCACCATACTGGGAGAGATATGGATAGGAGATCACCATACTGGGAGAGATATGGATAGGAGATCACCATACTGGGAGAGATATGGATAGGAGATCACCATACTGGGAGAGATATGGATAGGAGATCACCATACTGGGAGACAGGGCCGGATTAAGAGCATCATGGGCTTGGTGCTGAGGATTTTGAAGGGCCTTAAGGGCCGTGCCTTGGCATGCACCCAGAGGGTGCAGCCATGCATGCCTAATTCAACATGGGATGCTGTCTCTGAAGCCCATAAACACATCCATGCATCGGCAACTGTCCCTCCTTGTCTGGCCTTCGTGCTGTGTGGGGAGGTTCTGAGGGAGCTGCCTGGGGAAGCGAGCATAGAAGCCAGACTTCTGTGTTTACAAGTGACAGAAGAGCGGTAACAGTGAATATGGCCAACCCGGGGCCTATATAAAGGTAGGGGCCTGGAGCTGCAGCTCCAATAGCCCCTACGTTAATCTGGCCCTGCTGGGAGAGATATGGATAGGAGATCACCATACTGAAAGAGAGGAACAAGAAGCTGCCTATCCCTCTGATGACTAGGATAGCAAGTCACTGACATAGGGGGATCAATCAGCCATGACACCACAACCTGCAGCTACAACATGTGAGCCTTACAATAGCATTACAATGCAAACAAAGAGCACAGGAAAAATTCCCACACTAATACCCAATTACACAAATACCTATTTAAAACAACAAAAACTTCTGAAAGTGTACAATGAAAACAAGAGTCAGTCTGATGAACTGGTTAAATTGTAAAACTCTTCTTGTGGGTGGCAGCCTCCCACCCAACATTCTTTGAATGAAAAATCAGAGAAGCTGTGAAGATAATTGTTGTCAGAACAGCTGCAACCAATTAGATGAAGGTGACGTTTAGGTACTCTGACAGTCACTGGTGCCAGCTGTCAGAATACAAGAGCCACAGCAGGAAATTTGTCCATCTGCACTATAAAGCCTAGATGAAGGGACCTGCTTTTTTTCGCAGCCTATTTTGCATCAGTATATGGCCAGCCTTATAAGCCCACTGTATCCTGACAGCTATTGTGCTGCCAACTGCCTGACCCTGATACCACAACTGGTCCTAAGTGTGCATTACAGTATCACACAACATGTAGTGCTCTACGGGGCTTTTGGACACTAATACACGTATGTTTTATCATAAAGGTGTCGGACAAAGCGGCATACAAACAACAGCAGACTGATGTCTATTGGGTGTAATGTTGTCGTCACAGACCAAAAAAGCAACAGCGAAAATTGGGGCATTGCTTGTTGTATCCGCGTCATAACATTGCTTGTTGTGTCTGCGCACTCCTGAACTTTGCACTCTGTATGTAGAGCACTCCCAAACTCTGCACTCTGTACATAGCACACTCCTGAACTCTGCACTCTGTATGTAGAGCAATCCCAAACTCTGCACTCTGTACATAGCGCACTTCTGAACTCTGCACTCTGTATGTAGAGCACTTCCAAACTCTGCACTCTGTACATAGCGCACTCCTGAACTCTGCACTCGGTACATAGTGCACCCCTGAACTCTGCACTCGGTACGTAGCGCACTCCTGAACTCTGTACTTTGTACGTAGCGCACTCCTGAACTCTGCACTCTGTACATAGCGCACTCCTGAACTCTGCACTCTGTACGTAGTGCACTCCTGAACTCTGCACATAGCGCACTCCTGAACTCTGCACTTTGTAGGTAGCGCACTCCTGAACTCTGCACTCTGTACATAGCGCACTCCTGAACTCTGCACTCTGTACATAGCGCACTCCTGAACTTTGCACTCTGTACGTAGCACACTTCTGAACTCTGCACTCTGTACGCAGCACACTTCTGAACTCTGCACTCTGTACATAGCGCACTCCCAAACTCTGCACTCTGTATGTAGAGCACTCCCAAACGCTGCACTCTGTACATAGTACACTCCTGAACTCTGCACTCTGTATGTAGTGCACTCCTGAACTCTGCACTCTGTATGTAGTGCACTCCTGAACTCTGCACTCTGTACGTAGCGCACTCCTGAACTCTTCACTCTGTACGTAGCTCACTCCTGAAGTCTGCACTCTGTACGTAGTGCACTCCTGAACACTGCACTCTGTACATAGCGCACTCCTGAAGTCTGCACTCTATACGTATCACACTCCTGAATTCTGTACATAGCGCACTCCTGAACTCTGCACTCTGTATGTAGCTCACTCCTGAACTCTGCACTCTGTATGTACCGCACTTCTGAACTCTGCACTCTGTACGTAGCACACTTCTAAACTCTGCACTCTGTATGTAGCACACTTCTAAACTCTGCACTCTGTACGTAGCACACTTCTAAACTCTGCACTCTGTACGTAGCACACTTCTAAACTCTGCACTCTGTATGTAGCACACTTCTAAACTCTGCACTCTGTATGTAGCACACTTCTGAACTCTGCACTCTGTACGTAGCACACTTCTGAACTCTGCACTCTGTATGTAGCTCACTCCTGAACTCTGCACTCTGTATGTAGCTCACTCCTGAACTCTGCACTCTGTACATAGCGCATTCCTGAAGTCTGCACTCTATACGTATCACACTCCCGAATTCTGTACATAGCACACTCCTGAACTCTGCACTCTGTATGTAGAGCACTCCCAAACTCTGCACTCTGTACATAGCGCACTCCTGAACTCTACACTCTGTATGTAGCTCACTCCTGAACTCTGCACTCTGTATGTACCGCACTCCTGAACTCTGCAGTCTGTACGTAGCGCACTCCTGAACTCTGTACGTAATGCGCTCCTGAACTCTGCACTCTGTACATAGCACACTCCTGAACTCTGCACTCTGTACGTAATATGCTCCTGAACTCTGTACGTAGCGTGCCCGGCATACAATACGCCCATTAATGACAGTCATACTGCTTATGTGGCCCCTTGATGAAACTGAGTTTGACACTCCTGCTCTGGAGGAGCTCTAGAGTTCCATGGAACCACGGGTTGAGAATGGCTGGCTTAGCACAAAAATGGCACGTTACCCATAGTAACCAAATTTAATTCTTTGTTTGATTTTCCAACTGAATAGAAGATGAAAGGTATCGGTTTACCTGAGAGAAGACCTCTATGTTTGCTCTTTCTTTGCTCCAGGTTCATACATAAGCCCCATTGTCTCTCATTTCCTTTAAGCGTTGCTCTGTATACGTAGGAGTCTGCTTCTCCTCTGTTACTCCTGTGCCCCTCTCACCCGATACAAGCACAGCTTGACTGCCTCATTCACCCCGATTACGGGTTTTGTTTGTCATTTCCTGCTCTGCTCATTCTACAATGCACACAGGAAAATCTGATGTCGGTCTATATGGTTTATTAGTCTTTCTCAGCTTTGGGGACTTTCCCTTTGATGTGTTTTTCTTGCTGAGATGTGATGCACGAGTCTAAACAATGGCTGAACCTCAGTTCCCTTCCGGGCTAACATATAAAAAATATATATGAAGTCCCAAATAGCAACTCAACATTTTAGCTTACTATTTTTTTATGTGTTGTTGTCAAAATGTATTTCCAGCTGAATACTATGTTCCTTTATTTGTGAACTTCTTGTTGCACTGGAAACTGCCTGTTCAGAAAACTGGGTTAATTGTACCCTTGGCCTCGTTATCAGTTCATGGGCCCCCCGGCCAGCCTAATTGGATCATGAATAATGGTCAGTGTATACACTCATTTGTGTTGTGCTTGCATGGCTTTGTGAAGCTTTTCTGAAGGATTTGGAGCCGTCTCCGCGGGGAGAAGACAGTGATTATTGCTAGGGGCCAGGGTTTTTTTTCAGCGGGAACGCGGGGGAACGCAGTTTCAGTACCTCCTGAACGGATATGCCAAGGGTGCTGGAGTGTATTGATGCTGGGGGCTGTATTGTCACTGGAGGAATCTATTCTTGCTGGGGAGCTCTATTTCTGCTGGTGGGGATGGGGGGGCTCTATTGTTTCTGGGGGGGGGAGCGGTCAATTGTTGATGGGAGACATTTACTGTTGAGGGAGGAATTTATTGTTACTAGCTTCTGGAGGGTCTATTGATCCTGGATACTGGGAGATCTATTGTTGCTGAAGGGGGTTTTATTCTTGTGGGGGATCTATCGTTGATGGAGGATCAATCATTGCTGGGGAGATCTATTGTTGCTGGGTAAATGTATTGTTGCTGGGGTATCTATCGTTGCTGGGGAGATTCATTGTTGCTGGGTGTATATATTGTTGCTGGGGGTTTACTGTTGCTGGCTGCAGGGGAGCTATTTTACTGCCTTTCATTAGCAAATTCCATACAAACATCACTAAAAAATTATACTTTTCTCTATTCTCTAGGTAAAGCATGGACCAAGGGACGGTGCTCAGTGGTGGGTAGGGGGGACTCGGAAGGGGGGAGTACCTGCACCTATTTTCTGAGAAAAAAAGCCCTGCTAGGGGCTATAGCAGCCGCTTGCAGTAATTGGAAGAGACTCCGGCAGGCTGGTTGTACCCAAGTTCATCGATCAAACTTGGTACCTTTAGCCTGCCCATTAATGGTTCAAATCTTTAAGATGAATGGCCGGCCTTAGGTCGAATAAAAATACAGGTCCATCTAGTTGAACCTAAAACATAATCTATTGAAAATAATCTTTTTGTAGTGCAGCCCCAAAAGAGCCGCTGGTGAACTTAGCATTATTCCCCCAGTTAGGGCACACAGGGCTGCTGTTAGAAATCATGGGGCCCCATTGTTAAACTTTCAGTGCGAAATAGAAATACAATTTTTATTATTACAGGTCAAGAATTGTGAACTTTGAGGCCCCCATTGACCTTGCTACATATTGAGTCAAAACTCTTTCAGTTTGAAACACACATTGCGTCCATTGTTTGAGATGGTTTTGTTTGCCTGTACGTTGAGATGAGAAGCTGTGTCATCTACCCCCGAAAGGAAATTGTGTTGGTTAAACTTTGAATAAGAGAAACCAGAAAGATCATAAAACTTTGTTCGGCCATGAGACATTTATCACACAATGGGCGAAACTCAATTTCGGGATAACACCTGTGTTCAATCACCTACCAGCAAATAAGCCATTGTCTAAATCATGAGAGGACAAACAAAACTGTTTGGACAAAGACTAGAATCTGTCATTTATTTACCTAAACACAAACAGGGGGATAAAGTTGTTGAAATCTACACGGAGTCACATAAACATTGTCACTTAGATTGATGAGAACTGCAAATCTCAAAATGAATTTCAGAAAATCATAAATTGATATCTTTGCCCCATCATATACAAAAGGTGTTATGGAACTATGATGTTATGACAACCTCCTACTGAGAAGTACATTATATTCTATCATATAGTAGTGTCAAAGGGTCAGAAATTTCGCCCATATTTTATAATCCAGTCCCCATATCATGAATGTACTGTTGTTAACATAATAATGCCTAAATGGATAATATTCTGATCAGAAGTAACCATGTATAGGACAAGTTACATATACAAGCTTTTGTGTATCAATATATATATAACCGTATATTTTTCGATATAATTCTTACTGCTACTAATTGAAGTCTTGGGTTAAAGAGTAAAATCCAATATATATATATTACATAAGAGATATTAAATATGAGAATGGTGGTATCCAGATTAATCTTTATTCAGATACCTGGTGGATTAAATGGACGTCATAGATGAGAGCATGATTACATTTATGTTTTTTATAATAGTCTTAAATGGAGAAATCTTTAATTAATTTTAATATACTGGTTAACCAAGAGGTGTCACCCTATGACATCACCAGTTAATGAATAAGATGTTCCAACCAATAGGAATAATGTTCCTCCCACTGGGTTTGGCTTATGATAATTTTTACTGCCCTTTTGTTCAACACAAAATAAAAAGAAACCAGAGATGTAATAGGACAACACAACACAACAGACACACACAAGACACAAGACACATCACACTTACAACATACACACTACTAACAGCCATGCATAGACTCATCTACACAGACGCCATCTTGGTCCACCCTGTATCTGAACCTTTGAGGGACGCCAAAAGGAGCTCCTCCCTAATTGGCCACCATCTTGGAAATGCAGCCATCTTAAAGGAACCTGGTAACTACTATTCTAAGCTAAGCGGCCATTTTAAATATGGTAATTATGCCTTGCTGTTATTTGATTATTATTCAATATTGTTTATGTACTTCCTTAAATGTTTTACATTTCCTATTTAAAGGGTAACGAAAGTACAATCCCAGCCGTATAAACCATATGTAGATTTTTCTCTAAAGAGATGATTTTTGTTTTTATAACATTTTTTAATATCAGATTAAGCGCATTATTTGCAATTTTACGTCTTCCGTTTTGCATGGCTTATTCTCACTTCATCTGCAGTGGAATGACTTTCGGCCATGTGATTCGCAGACTATTGTGGTCTGATTATATAGAATATTAATGTATGGTTCATACTACACCTGGGAAAAACATAATCTTGTTTTATTTTACTTCATCGTTTAGCTAAATATCACATTGCATTTATCGTTTTAAGTTGGTATTTTATGTAAGGTTATCTCTTTGTGTCACTCAAGTATGATCATTTATGGTGAAAATATGTCTTGCGAATAAATATTCTTATATATATATTCCCTACTGTAGACTGCTTCACTAAGATTGGTATATGCTTTTAAAAAGAAATTAACTGATATAAAAAAAAGAACTTGGGAAAATTGCGTGGTATACTATGAGTGTCTGAACAAAATTAATTGGGTTTTTTTTTCTTAGATATTAAATTATTTGCCGTAATTGGCTGGAGGCACTGCGTCATAATTCTATTGATAGTTCAGACACCGCCTTTTAGTAATAAATTAAAAATAGTCAAATTTTATACCAAAACGCACAACATATTAAATGGAGGCACTGCTGAGATATCATTGATTTCTTACATATGCCAATCATAATTTTGATCATGGTGACATAATTAATAACTTTGCAAAAAAAAAAAAAAAAATAGAATTTTTTTTAATAATTTTTTTTTAAATTATTTAATTGTGAATATTGATAGTAATGCCCTAAAATGTCTACATAAGGTAAGGTTCACGCTGCCAACTCTGGCTAGATGTCAATCCCACAGCCCCAGTAGATTCGGCACAGATCTAGAATATGTAGAGACACCTCTCTGAGTCTAAAATGGTGGTATATGTATAGGCTAGTTGGAGTCATACCAAAATCCTCAGAAAAAGTTGGGCCAAAAATGGGCACCAGACGTGGGTAGAGGAAAACCTGATGTATGAACTCACCGAAAGCTTCTCTAACCCCAAAGACGTCAGGAAGCGTGATCACATACTTTTAGAATCACGGCCAATCTTACTGTATCTCTGTGAGGAACTGCACCATAAGGCTCAGCAAAAAAGGAATTTAGTAAAGTTCTAATCTCCACTCCAAATAATAAGAAGTGAGATAAGGAACCTCCTTGAGCAGGTGAAAGTGACCTCTATTGGGACACATAGGTTAAGAGAATGTAGCACGAAACTGTAGGAAAAAGTAGAACTGTGGCAGAAGTTGTATTCAGAAAGCTGAAATATAAGCAACCATTTGAAAGAACAATGTAAACGATTAATGCAATAAGTAGGAAGTTTTGAGCAAGGAAATTTTTTTTTTATTAGTGGAAGTTGCCGAGTAACCAGCAGTTGAAAATTAAGTTGCCGAGTAACCAGCAGTGGAAAATTTATAAATAAATAAATAAAAATAAAAATGTAACAGTTCCAGTAAGGACAGGAATTCATAAATAAATAAATAGGAAAGTTCAAAAAGGTTATGGTGTCCATACAAAAGGGTACTGCTTATCAGTCCTGCATTATAAATAAAATGAAGTAATTAATTAGACCCAGATATGACTCCCAGTCTGATGGTTATGACCCAGACAAGGGGGGGAGAGTCAGGCAAAGAGTCCACGTCCTACCCCAGCCATATTCCTAAGATAGGAGGGCAGAAATTGGGCAGCCATGCATAACTAGGTATGAGTCATATCCGGTCACTGCAAAAAGACTAGCACCCCTAAAAAGATACCATACACCTCCTAGAATTTAAAAAGTTTGTTTTAAAAGAGTACTGTCCCGATATTTATTAAGAAAGGGTCCTTAGACATTACTAATCATCTTGAGGCCTACGAAAACAGCCTATCTGTGTTGTGCCTCAAGGATGTAATTTAAAAGTCGGCCCACACATAAAAAAAAAAAAAAAAAAACCCTTACCGCTGCTAGAGCTGCTATATATAATTTAAAATGTACACAGCACCAAAGCCCACTGAATTTTTGCTGTACTGTACTCAAAAATGCCTAACACCCTTCCATGGAGGAGCCTGAGTACAACCATCCAGAATTTAAAACCCTGTGCTTTGAGGCATCGGCCAGGTACATAAAAATAAGTTTGGCCAGGGACTACAAGTTGGGGTGTTCACTGGAATGGTTGGCAAGAGAGCGACAATTTGCACTCCATCCAACAGACCAGTGAACACAAAGAAAGGCGTGAGCCTGTCACCAAAATTGTGGCAGGAACACACCTTTCTCCTCAACCTTAACACTAAAAAAAAATAAATAAATAAAAATAAAAAGGAGCAAGATTTTATACTGGATACCTCAAGGAGGACACCGGACACCCCACAAATAAGGAGGGGGGAACAGAGGCCATTTTAGGATTTCTTTCCAAGGGGACAGGACCCAAGGGTTCAAAGAATCTCCAGGGAGCATCCCCAAAGAGCCCAATTCACCCTTGAGGATGGAAATCCTCGCTATGCCAAATATCCTCAACAAAAGGGGGGACCCCACAAATAAATAGGGATTTGCCCCATCTTAGGGCTCCCCAAAATCATCGGGAAGATGGAGACATTAAGGCCCAGACCCCGCCAGAACCGAGCAAATGGTTCTGATAGGGATCTGTCCCATCTGTCTGTACCCGAGAGACATAGGCACCGCCGGAGGCGGAGCCAAATATAAAAAAAAAAAAAAGCCAATAATTCTATTTCTGAAAAGGTTTTTCAGCAGAGTAGATGCCAAGGTGGATCGGATGATCACTTGGTTCACTCAGGGCACTGTAGCCCGAACTAAAATAATTCCTCTTTAGGAACAAATCTTGTGGCCAGCCAAAGGCCACAAAATCCTTAAATGCCCAAATAGCAAGGGATCAGAGGGACACACTGAATGAATGCATAAGAGACAGAGGTTCTAACACCATTTTATCCCCAGGTCACAGTATTAAGGATCCTGAAATCCATACCCGGGATCTTGGTTGTTAGATAATAACTACTCTCCTATTTTTCAGTGGTCACTTCATCCCTCTGACTCAAACAGGTCGCTCAAAGCGGGCACATTTCGAAAAATCGCCAATGGCGGTGATACAAGGAGGATCAAACCCTAATGACGTAATGAAGTCAAGAGGTTAAAGGTGGTATTACGGTAACCAAGAAGAATCCTCAATGTCTGGTAGTTTTGTTGCCTACCATGAGTTGCATTGATGCCCCAAAGGGGGGATATTATATATATTGTTTTTTCCCTCCCAAGTAGAAGGTCAATTCTAACAAAATAGTATATCACTGTTCTATTGTTCAATGTATGGTATCCATGGTGATGAATACGTCCCCATGTTAATGAGCCCCAGAAGTCAGTCTCCTCTGGGAAAGGTTGCATATATAGTCTCACCGTCCATGGTGGTCAGATAAAAGATTGATCACACGATGGACTAAAAGGAGGACTCTGAGGAAGCTCAGGATACCAACCTCACATTGAAATTCCAACTAAAAGTTATGGCTGAAAACTGTGTGTATCAGTTTCTCATGGAATCCATTTTCCTTTATAGGACTAAGAGATCCAGGAAGTAAGCAGGAAACCGAGAGTCTGATGTGTCTGAGACACCCAAAAGGGGGGTACAGTGTGAAGGACCCCGGGATACCCCATATTGCCGGTCTACCAAGACGAAACTGCCAAGACAGCCAAAGGCAAAAGTGCCCGGAGAAATCCACATTCCACTGACCAACAGATGATCACCCTTGGATCCACACCTCACTCGGAGTCACCATGCTTGTTTACTGAAGTCACTACACCTACTTGCAGGTGTCTACACCCCATTCAACTATTCCATACCTATCTACAAAGCTGTCAAAGTCCGATTTAAGCCCTATTTCTTCAAGAGTCTGCCTTGGAAAAATGTTTCAAATGGCTACGGCATTTTTTCACACTTTTTCCAAGGAGGGGGGATTTGTTAAACTTTCAGTGCGAAATAGAAATACAATTTTTATTATTACAGGTCAAGAATTGTGAACTTTGAGGCCCCCATTGACCTTGCTACATATTGAGTCAAAACTCTTTCAGTTTGAAACACACATTGCGTCCATTGTTTGAGATGGTTTTGTTTGCCTGTACGTTGAGATGAGAAGCTGTGTCATCTACCCCCGAAAGGAAATTGTGTTGGTTAAACTTTGAATAAGAGAAACCAGAAAGATCATAAAACTTTGTTCGGCCATGAGACATTTATCACACAATGGGCGAAACTCAATTTCGGGATAACACCTGTGTTCAATCACCTACCAGCAAATAAGCCATTGTCTAAATCATGAGAGGACAAACAAAACTGTTTGGACAAAGACTAGAATCTGTCATTTATTTACCTAAACACAAACAGGGGGATAAAGTTGTTGAAATCTACACGGAGTCACATAAACATTGTCACTTAGATTGATGAGAACTGCAAATCTCAAAATGAATTTCAGAAAATCATAAATTGATATCTTTGCCCCATCATATACAAAAGGTGTTATGGAACTATGATGTTATGACAACCTCCTACTGAGAAGTACATTATATTCTATCATATAGTAGTGTCAAAGGGTCAGAAATTTCGCCCATATTTTATAATCCAGTCCCCATATCATGAATGTACTGTTGTTAACATAATAATGCCTAAATGGATAATATTCTGATCAGAAGTAACCATGTATAGGACAAGTTACATATACAAGCTTTTGTGTATCAATATATATATAACCGTATATTTTTCGATATAATTCTTACTGCTACTAATTGAAGTCTTGGGTTAAAGAGTAAAATCCAATATATATATATTACATAAGAGATATTAAATATGAGAATGGTGGTATCCAGATTAATCTTTATTCAGATACCTGGTGGATTAAATGGACGTCATAGATGAGAGCATGATTACATTTATGTTTTTTATAATAGTCTTAAATGGAGAAATCTTTAATTAATTTTAATATACTGGTTAACCAAGAGGTGTCACCCTATGACATCACCAGTTAATGAATAAGATGTTCCAACCAATAGGAATAATGTTCCTCCCACTGGGTTTGGCTTATGATAATTTTTACTGCCCTTTTGTTCAACACAAAATAAAAAGAAACCAGAGATGTAATAGGACAACACAACACAACAGACACACACAAGACACAAGACACATCACACTTACAACATACACACTACTAACAGCCATGCATAGACTCATCTACACAGACGCCATCTTGGTCCACCCTGTATCTGAACCTTTGAGGGACGCCAAAAGGAGCTCCTCCCTAATTGGCCACCATCTTGGAAATGCAGCCATCTTAAAGGAACCTGGTAACTACTATTCTAAGCTAAGCGGCCATTTTAAATATGGTAATTATGCCTTGCTGTTATTTGATTATTATTCAATATTGTTTATGTACTTCCTTAAATGTTTTACATTTCCTATTTAAAGGGTAACGAAAGTACAATCCCAGCCGTATAAACCATATGTAGATTTTTCTCTAAAGAGATGATTTTTGTTTTTATAACATTTTTTAATATCAGATTAAGCGCATTATTTGCAATTTTACGTCTTCCGTTTTGCATGGCTTATTCTCACTTCATCTGCAGTGGAATGACTTTCGGCCATGTGATTCGCAGACTATTGTGGTCTGATTATATAGAATATTAATGTATGGTTCATACTACACCTGGGAAAAACATAATCTTGTTTTATTTTACTTCATCGTTTAGCTAAATATCACATTGCATTTATCGTTTTAAGTTGGTATTTTATGTAAGGTTATCTCTTTGTGTCACTCAAGTATGATCATTTATGGTGAAAATATGTCTTGCGAATAAATATTCTTATATATATATTCCCTACTGTAGACTGCTTCACTAAGATTGGTATATGCTTTTAAAAAGAAATTAACTGATATAAAAAAAAGAACTTGGGAAAATTGCGTGGTATACTATGAGTGTCTGAACAAAATTAATTGGGTTTTTTTTTCTTAGATATTAAATTATTTGCCGTAATTGGCTGGAGGCACTGCGTCATAATTCTATTGATAGTTCAGACACCGCCTTTTAGTAATAAATTAAAAATAGTCAAATTTTATACCAAAACGCACAACACCATACAGCCCTCCTGATGCCCCCCCCCAACCATGCCTATACTCCACCTACCCCCCCCCCCCGGTGTGAAGCCAAAAAGCAGCACTGACTTTATCCACCCACACCCGAAAATGAAAAAAAGTCTCTCCTCTGCTCCCACCTCATTGGTCCTTCTGTTAACCCGGTGGGGCCCAGGGAAATCTAATGTAAGCTCTGAAAAGCAAGTAGGAGTAAGGATGTGATCTAGTATCCATATATAGTGTGATGTGATCTAGTATCCGTATAGAATCCATTTATTAATTTAGGCAGAAACGAATATGAGGCTACCCTGGGCCCCCATGTTTGGCTGATGGGGTCTGGGCCCAGTACAACAGAACTGGTTGTACGGCCTTATCAGAGGCCCTGAGGGCACACACAGCCAGCCGCATAGACTTTTCCTCACTCTTTCCCTGGATTAAAGGAACAGTCCAGAGGAGCCTTTTTAGGGTTTAATTGGAATATAGAACATGGATGGGGTGGGGGAGCATGGGATATTAAGCTATGCGAAAATGTCCCACAGAGTCTCTAATGCTGAAGAGTGACTAGAACTTTTCCCAAAGAACCAAAAACTGCACACAGTCACTAACTTCCAGCACCGGGTCATTTGCTCACATGGCCACAGGACCATCGGTTTCCTTCTTCCAATATCCATTGGACACTCTCCAGTGAAGGAGACATGGACCTACACCAGGATACCTTTCCCACTAACTTCCTCCTGGTACTTTCCAGTGAGATTCTCCAGACCCAAACGAACTCCAGGACTAAACTTTTGAAAATAGGCCCCAGCAGCTGGGACCCCAGTGTTTTCTAGGTGGCACCTTCAGAAATCCTGTCCCAAAGGAAGAACCAGGGCACAGGGGTCTCCTCCAGCGAGACTGGACCCAGGAGCTCTGTTTCCCTGCCTAAGGTACCAGACTATTTATGAGCTCTTACTACACCTTCTGGGCACAGCTCCCCAAGGATTGGCTGGAGTTCCATAAATATTCCCGTTTCTTCCTATGTTCTTCCTCCCATTATAATTTTAGAATTCTCTAGAATACAGGGGTAAAGTAATCAGAGCAGAAGCCTATGAGACACTGAGCACGCGGAAACAATCAACCCGAGTTGATTACAGAGGAACTAATCTAAATTTACCTAACAGCCTACACTACTCTAGGAAGGGGCTACATATGAATGGAGGAGGTGAACCTTCCATTCATCCACCCATCCTTCATTCATAGAGCACTTTTCATTGATGGAAGCAATAGCACAGCGTCTATGAATGGAAGGCGGGGCATACTAACACTAACGCGTGTCTGTAAGGTCCAACAACAGATAATTACGGCTGCAGGGGCGTGGGGGGATGATCACAGGACTTTGGATTTCAAATAAGAGTGTAGCCAGCAGCTGAAGGAACATTTTGAGGTTGATTTACTAAAACTGGACAGTGTAAATCTGATGCAACTCTGCATAGTAACCAATCAGCTTCCAGTTTTTTTTTTTTTTTAGTCAAAGCTTAACCACTTGCCGACCGCAATACATATATACGTTGCGGTGAGCAAGGGGTTTACTAGGATTATGGCTATCAACCATAACCCCGGTATCGTTTTTTTTCTTCAGGCGGCTGGCTTTCTCATGAGCCATTGGAGAAGTTTCCGAAGCGGTGGGATGGGGCGTCCCCCCTCCTGCAGCTCGCCAGTATTTCTCGAGCTTACCGTTTGCGTCCGTTTGCCCGAGAAACGATCCGACGGTGCAGCCAGATGCTTCCATAGGCCAGGGATCCTCAAACTACGGCCCTCCAGCTGTTGGGGAACTACACGTCCCATAAGGCATTGTAAATCTCTGACATTCACAGACATGACTAGGCATGATGGGAATTGTAGTTCCTGAACAACTGGAGGGCCATAGTTTGAAGACTCCTGCCATAGGCGATGAAAAAGTTAATACTCTTTGATCGACTCTATGGCCTTGGAGGACTTCTGGTCCAGGCTGGAAGAAAATTTTTATTTTTTTTCTTTAAAGCGAAAGATTAAATTTTCTTTTTAATCTTTTGCTTTAAGGTAAAGAAGAGATATGGGGTCTTTTTGACCCCAGAGCTCTATATGAAGAGAACCTGTCATCCTTTTTTCTATTACAAGGGATGTTTACATTACTTGTAATAGGAATAAAAGTGATAAAAAAAAAATACAAAATAAAGGGATGGTGTAAAAAAAAAAAAAAGGTAACATAAATAGTAAAAAAAAAAAAAATAAAGCACCTCCATCTTCCTTGTAGAAGCCAACGCATACGTAAGTCAATCACGCATATGTAAACGGTATTTGAACCACACACGTGAGGTATCGCTGCGAACGTTTGAGCAAGAGCAATAATTCTAGCGCTAGACCTCCTCTGTATCTCTAAACTGGTCACCTGTATAGGCGTTTAAAGCGTCGCCTATAGAGATTTTTGTAGTAGTTTGTCGCCATTCCATGAGCGGGTGCAATTTTAAAGCATGACATTGTTAGGTATCTATTTACTCGGCGTAACATTATCTTTCACATTATACAAAAAAAATTGGGTAACTATTGAGTTTTTTTTTTTTAAATTCATTAAAGTGTCTTTTTTTTTTCAAAAAAATTGCGTTTGCAAAACCGCTGCGCAAATACTGTGTGACATTAAAAATTGCGTACAAGTGCAACGTTTCGGAGCCGTGCAGGACCCCCCATTTGAAACGTTGCACCAGTACTTTTCGCAATAAAAGTTATGTACAACATTCGATGATCCATGGTGATGGTGTGTTGGTGAATGTGTGCATTGATCTGCAACAAAAGTGCACTGCATATCATGCATCAAAGTAATAGCGGTAGATGGAACACACAATGAACTAGCCGGGGCCTTGATGTAAATGCACACCCGACATTTATTCTACTAACAATATTGTTTTTAGTTATTTTCTTTGTGATATTTAGAGATAAAATAAAAAGTCCTATTCACAAGGAAGTAAATGCACAACAATGCAAACAATGAAATCAAGAAACCGCAGCTGGAGAGAAAAGATTTTGTTTCTTCTACTCGGAATGCACATTAGTTGCAGTACTGGTATTTCAAGTGTTTGTCCTCCAACACTTCTGTTTGTCTCTAGTTTTCCCAATCAGACGTCCCTTTATTGGCAATGCTATAGAACAACAGGGGTATTGAATTAAAATTCACAGAGGTCCAGTAAGTAGAATTTTGTTCCAGTAAAGGTCCGGATCTCATGTTTGTTCTCTTACTCAGCCCCCTTTACATCACAGTCCTCCTATTTACATCACAGTCCCCCCCCCCTTTTACATCACAGTCCTCCTATTTACATCACAGCACAATCTTTTTACATCACAGTCCCCTCCTTTTACATCACAGTCCTCCCATTTACATCACAGTCCTCCCATTTACATCACAGTCCTCCCATTTACATCACAGCACAATCTTTTTACATCACAGTCCCCTCCTTTTACATTACAGTCCCCCCCCTTTTACATCAGAAGTCCCCCCCTTTTACATCACAGTCCCCCCCTTTTACATCACAGCCCCCCCTTTTACATCACAGCCCCCCCTTTACAATCCCAGCCCCCCCCTTTACAATCACAGTCCCCTCCTTTTACATCACAGTCCCCCCCTTTTACATCAGAAGTCCCCCCGTTTTACATCACAGTCCCCCCCTTTTACATCACAGCCCCCCCTTTTACATCACAGCCCCCCCTTTACAATCACAGCCCCCCCTTTTACATCACAGCCCTCCCATTTACACCACAGTCCCCCCCTTTTCTATCATAGCCGCCTTTACATCATCCCATTATCCCTATTTGCATCACAGCATCCCCTTTTCATTGCTTCCCCATTTACATCACAGCACAATCTTTTTACATCACAGTCCCCCCCTTTTATATCATAGCCGTCTTTACATAATCCCATCATCCCTATTTGTATCCCAGCACCCCCTTTTCATTGCTTCCCCATTTACATCACAGCACAATCTTTTTACATCACAGTTTTCCCCCTTTTGTAAAATCCCCTCTTCACAGTACAGTCCCGACCTTTGAATTGCAGTCTCCCATCTTTACATTGTACATCCCAGTCCCCCATCTTTACATCGCAGTGCCCCATCTTTACATTGCGGTCCCCCATCTTTACATTGGGGTCCCCCATCTTTACATTGCGGTTCCCCCTCTTTACATTGCAGTCCTCCATCTTTACATCGTGGTCCCCCATCTTTACATTGCGGTCCCCCATCTTTACATTGTACATCCCAGTCCCCCATCTTTACATTGTACATCCAAGTCCACCATCTTTACATTGTACATCCAAGTCCACCATCTTTACATTGTACATCCCAGTCCACCATCTTTACATTGCGGTCCCCCATCTTTACATCGCAGTGCCCCATCTTTACATTGCGGCCCCCCATCTTTACATTGGGGTCCCCCATCTTTACATTGGGGTCCCCCATCTTTACATTGCGGTTCCCCATCTTTACATTGCAGTCCTCCATCTTTACATCGTGGTCCCCCATCTTTACATTGCGGTCCCCCATCTTTACATTGTACATCACAGTCCCCCATCTTTACATTGCGGTCCCCCATCTTTACATCGCGGTCCTCCATCTTTACATCACAGTCCCCCATCTTTACATAACAGTCCCCCATCTTTACATCACAGTCCCCCATCTTTACATAACAGTCCCTCATCTTTACATTGCGGTCCCCCATCTTTACATTGCGGTCCCCCATCTTTACATTGCGGTCCCCCATCTTTACATCACAGTCCCTCATCTTTACATTGCGGTCCCCCATCTTTACATCACAGTCCCCCATCTTTACATAACAGTCCCTCATCTTTACATTGCGGTCCCCCATCTTTACATCACAGTCCCCCATCTTTACATTGTACATCACAGTCCCCCATCTTTACATCACAGTCCCCCATCTTTACATAACAGTCCCTCATCTTTACATTGCGGTCCCCCATCTTTACATTGATAGGTGATAGTGAGAGAGTATAGTTTGAGCTCTGTCTGCCTATCAGAGGGGCTGCAGGTAAATCTATATTGTTCTCTGCCTACCAGAGAGCAGGATCTGTTAGTGAGGTCTGCTCATTGTGCTCAGCATGCGATTCATTCAGTCTAGAGAGTGTTTCACACTAGTCCAATAGGGAGGCATGTTGGACAGTGGAAGGAAACCTGACGAATGGGTGCATAGGCTTTTGATACAGTCCTGATGATTGGCAGAGGGCAGGTTGCCTCGGTGCATTCTGGGATACTGTATAAAAGCCAGGAGCACATGTGCCACGTGGGACTACCCCCGACCCTTCACCCCCTCCCATTGCCCATCCAATACAAATGCTTCCCCTTCTCTCTGTCGGTCCCTTCTTTTTGTTTTCCTCCTATCTTTTCCTTGGTACTCATTGTTTTCTCCCTTTAGTGCTTTGCAAAATATTTGGCACCCTCCCTTCTCCCAGTCTTTGTAGAGGCGCCCCCAAATGGTTACATGGAGCTTCCCTCACCGGAACCATTATACCTCCATCTTTCACTCAAACCATGGAGCCTTCGTTGTTTTGGCGGTTTGTGTTACCAAGCTCCAGAATATGCTTTACCTTACAGTGCTCCGGTACATCCCTCCGATGCGTTTTTGAACTTTTTCAAGCTTCTGTGAGCATAAGCGTTTCTTTTCACAAACCCTCCCCTCAGGTCATTTTTCCTGTGCTTTTATGCGCTTTTTCACGTGTTTTTGGGTGCTTAAGGCTACGTTCACATGTGGGCGTAGTGGATCACGGGCAAAATCACCGCGATTCTGCCCGCGATCCGGAATCATTGCAAATTGCGGGACGCCTGTGCGAAGCCCGTGATCTGCAATGGCACCCCAAACGCTGTGCGATTTTGCTGCGATTTCCACCTGCTGAATCGCGGTAACATCGCGCAAACAGAATCAGAAGGTACAGGAGCTTCTTTTGTGCGTCATGGGTCCCGTGATTCTGTTTGCCCGATGTTACCGCGATTCGGCAGCTGGAAATCGTGGCAACATCGCACAGCGTTTGGGGTGCCATTGCAAATGACGGGCATTGCACAGGCGTCCTGCGATTTGCAATGATTTCTGGATCGTGGGCAGAATCGCGGTGATTCTGCCCGTGATCCGCTACGCCCACATGGGAACATAGCATAAAGCGGAGTTCCGGCCTCAAATACCTTTTTTTAACTAAAAATACCCCTATAATACTAATCCATCACCCTTTGCAGAACCGCTATTCTCATACTTACAAGGTGTACATTATTGGATTTTAGTCTTACTCTTAAAAATGCTGTCTGAGCGCGGCCATCTTGGATGTGGGCATCTGAAGCCGCACTGTAATCTGCTGTGTCCTTCTTCCTGATTCCAGGGAGTGTTCTGGGAGTTCTTCCTGATTCCAGCCTCCTGGGAGTGATGACAACACAGCTCGCAGGATGCAATGCAAAGGCGGAAGTGATGTCGGTGGCCGTGGCCACAGAGGGGGGAGAAGGGGGAAGTACAATAAAAAATGCCCTGAAAATAAGGTAAGGGACCCCCGAAAAAAAAATTGAAAATGCCCAAATGTTGATCAGCATAGCGAGCGCTCCAAGAATCACTAAAGTTGCAAAATAGGCCGGAACTCCGCTTTAAGCATCTTTTCTACTCGAAAGCTCCACATTGGCTAACATGGAGGGGAGTTTCCAGGCAGAAAAAAAAAATGAAAGATCAAAAGCCTGTAGGGGCCCCTTCTTCCTTGAGATGAAATGTGCATGAGCCCTTAGACTCGCCTCTCCAGCAGTCCATGTCTCCTGCCTTCGCTCCATTCCAGCACTGTAGCATCCAGTGCCAGGACAAGGTCATCTAAAGCCCAAAGCAAACATGCCAACCCCCCCCCCCCCCCAAAAAAAAAGAGCACTAATTTGCATGCTCATTCCTAAGCATAGATAAGACTTCCGATTGGACGAGTGAAAAAAAAACTTCCCCCTTCTTCCAGTACAAATCTGCCCCCCCCCCCCCCACCCAGCACAAATCCTCTCTCTCCTCATATGTCTTCAGCACAAATCCCCCCCTCAAAAAAAAAATCCCCCTCCTAGCACCATTCTTCTACCCCTGAAATCTCCCCCCCCCCCCAAGCACATATCTTCTCTCCCCCCACTACAAATCCCCCCTTCCAGCACAAATTCCTCTCCCCCAATCCCCTTTCCTAGCACAACCCCCCCCCCCAACAAATTTCCCTTCCTAGCATAAATACCCTCCAATCATCCCTACTAGCACAAATCCCCCCCTCCCCCAAAAAAATATCTATTACAGTATATAACTTTTTTAGCACAAACCCCCCAAATCCCTTCTCCAAGCACAAATCTTCTTCCCTCATCCCCCTTCCAAACACAATTCCCCCCAAATCACACCTCCCTAAATTTGCCCTCCTAGAACAATTCTTAACCCCTGCCACCACCCCAAATTCTCCTTCTTAACACAATTCCCCTCCTCCCCAATCTCTCTGTGGTGCCCACCCACCTCACATGATACCACAGTGCCCAGGGCAAGCTCCCCTCCTGCCCACCCCTTGTCCCAACCCTGGTAGCATCTGTCAGGCTCTTTGGAATTAGACACTTCCAGGAGTGTCAGATGCTCTCAACCCCCCAACCAAGCATGGTGGTTCCTTCCTCTCACTGCTGTGTTCTGTAGTAATTTAGGGGTGGAAGGACTGAACCACATTGCACAATGGAAGAAGCAGTCAGTTCCAGAAGAGTCAAATAATATCGAGTCTAACAGATCCTCCAGTGCTGCAACAGAGGCAGGGGCTGCCAGAGATGTAATATACGGGTTTTTCTATTGTAGGGACCTGGTTTTAGGATTTTTTTTAGGTCACTTTAACGTTAAGCAGCCCATAGCTTATGCAATTTTCTTTCCTTACAAAGCGCTATTGTGTTCTGTGGGTGGGGAGCCTTCTCCACCAGCAGGACACGGGGCCCCATACAGCCTACCTGACAGGGTCCCCCCTTTCCCGGCTGAAAGTGACTGAGGACATAGATGTATCAGTCCCTTTCTTTGCACCCTTAGCAGCGCAGATGAATGAATAGGAAACACTCTGAGACTTCCCGCTCATTCACAAACTAAAGCATAGTAAGCACAGTTTACTATGCTTCAGTGATGAATAGACACAGGAGTGATTGGTACTGATCACTCATTGTGTTCATTCAGGAAAGGAAGCACCCAGTAAATAACATATTTTCCAGCCCCTTCTCTCGTTCTCTATCCTGAAACATCGCCCTTTGTGCCCGCAATAGCTGCTACCAGGAGTGGAAGGAAACCAGAAGTGCTGCAGGGCAAAGGGGCAAACGGGGGCTCGGAAAGCAGATGGAAGGGGCACAAGTGCTAGGACAAATACACCTGCAGGGCAGCTGAGGGGAGAAAGAGGAAGAGAAGCTGGCAGTGCTGCAGGGGGAGGCAGAAGACAGTACAGCTGGCCCTTCTGCTCAGAAGGTGCATGGGCCCCCCTTTTGAGCTGATGGTGCCTGGGCCCAGTACAGGAGGGCTGGCTGTACGACCTTATCAGCAGCCCTCGCAGGACATAATGATCACTGCTGGCTGCTATAGCCGCCGGCAGTAATCACACATGAAAACAAATCAGACAGGCTGGTTGTACCATAGTCTATCAATGAATCAACTTCAGTACAACCAACCTGCACATAGATGGATCGAATCTCGGCCGGTCCCTGCTAAAGCAGCAGGGTTCAATCTATCTATGGCCAGCTTTAGAGAATACATTGGTGTCATCTGACTCATTGCAAACAATACATTTCCTGTGTGTCTTAACCACTTAAGCCCCGGAGGATTTGGCTGCTGAAAGACCAGGGGGTATTTTGCGATTCGGCACTGCGTGACTTTAACGGACAATTGCGCGGTCGTGCGACGCTGTACCTAAACTAATTTGACGTCCTTTTTTTCCCACAAACAGAGCTTTCTTTTGGTGGTATTTGATCACCTGTGCGATTTTTACTTTTTGCGCTATAAACAAAAAAAGAGCGTCAATTTTGCAAAAATAACAATATTTTTCAAATTTTTTTATATGAAATTCCCCCAAAAAAATGTAAAAATCTAAATTTTTTCAACATTTTCGGCCAACTTGTTTTATGCTACATATGTTTGGTTAAAAAAAAATCGCAAAAAGCGTATTTTGATTGGTTTGCGCAAAAGTTATCGCGTTTACTAACTAAGGGAAAGATTTTTGTCATTTTTGTTGTTTTTTTTTTTAACGCGTAATGGCGGCGATCTGCGATTTTTTTTGCGGTACTGCGACATTGCGGCGGACAGATCGGACCCTTGACTGACATTTTTGACACTTTTGGGGTTACCAGTGACATTTCTACAGTAATCAGTGCTATACATATGCACTGTTACTGTAAAAATACACTGGCAGTGAAGGGGTTAACTTTTTTTTTTTGAGAGGGAGGGGCTATGTGTGTCCCTAGGGGCGTGCTTTCTACTGTGATTGGCTGTGGCTTGAGATGTATGAACAGTGATCAACGGTTCTACATAGTAGAACCGTATGATCATCATTCATACACCGGGGAGAATGACAGGCAGCTTGTTTACACAAGCCGCCTGACTTTCTCCCTCTCCCCCGATGATCGCTGAGTGAGCGGCGGACATCGGGTCCGCCGGTCGCACGCGCGGGGGGGTCCGTGACCACGCGGGAGCGCGCCCGCTCCCCAGAGCCTCACAGGCTAGTGACGTACCGATACGTCACTCTTCCTGTGAGGGGCTGACCGCCGCAGTATATGTACGTGCGGCGGTCGGCAAGTGGTTAACAGTTTCCAGAGAGGTGTAATTGTACTGAGTAAATCAGAGCTCCCTCTAGTGGCTAGTCTGCAAATGACATGTTACACAATAGCAGAAATACGGAAGAGCCAGCTGGTAAAACGTGGAGGTCTTATCAAAAATAATTTACAGGTAAATATCAAATACAAACATACTTTCAGGTAAACACAATAATAACTCAAAATATACCAATGACTGGCAATATTTTAAGCTTTGATCTTACTATCGTTCATGACAAAACCTGTAATAATAGTGCCAGCAGGGTTATATATACTTTACGTGGGTCAGTGGACAAACTAAAAGTATTTGTTCTATATACATAACATACCACCCCCCCTTCCCCGAAAAAAAGATTGGAAAGCCAGTGTGAAATTGTAGTCACTGTGTTTTACTGAGGACGATTATTTTTATTCTTGTTTGATTGATTGTGTGGGAAACATTTTGATGAATGTTTGTATTTAGATTACTGGGAAAAAAAGGCGCCCATATCTTTGAAGGGCATGTTCTCTTTCTCAGAAATTATGTACACCATGTGAGGGAGGAGGGTGGTGAAAGGTCGTAGTACCAATCTGTGTCTGTCTGGAGCTGTTCAGACCAGAAACGTGGAGGAGAGGAAAAGGAAACTCCTTGGCAGTAAAAGAAAAAAACAAAGTCTGGGGATTCTCACATGAATTCTGCTCCCTCCATGCTGACACCTCTGTGAAGAAGCAGAGGAATATTGCAAGACAAGACCATGCATAGATGGGAAAGAAAAACTGCAGATACGACTGTGTGTAGATGGAGAGAGACTGGAAGATGGGACTATGTGTAGATGGAGAGAGACTGGAAGATAGGACAATGTGTAGATGGAGAGAGAGAGACTGGAAGATAGGATTATATGTAGATGGAGCGAGACTGGAAGATAGGACTATGTGTAGATGGAGAGAGACTGGAAGATGGGACTATGTGTAGATGGAGAGAGACTGGAAGATGGGACTATGTGTAGATGGAGAGAGACTGGAAGATGGGACTATGTGTAGATCAAGAGAGAAACTGGAAGATAGGACTATGTGTAGATCAAGAGAGAGACTGGAAGATAGGACAATGTGTAGATGGAGAGAGAGACTGGAAGATAGGACTATGTGTAGATGGAGAGAGAGAGACTGGAAGATAGGACTATATGTAGATCAAGAGAGAGACTGGAAGATAGGACTATATGTAGATCAAGAGAGAAACTGGAAGATAGGACTATGTGTAGATCAAGAGAGAAACTGGAAGATAGGACTATGTGTAGATCAAGAGAGAAACTGGAAGATAGGACTATGTGTAGATCAAGAGAGAAACTGGAAGATAGGACTATGTGTAGATCAAGAGAGAAACTGGAAGATAGGACTATGTGTAGATCAAGAGAGAGACTGGAAGATAGGACAATGTGTAGATGGAGAGAGAGACTGGAAGATAGAAAGATGTGTAGATTGGGAGCGAGACTGGAAGATAGGACTATGTGTAGATGGAGAGAGATTAGAAGATAGGACTATGTGTAGATGAAGAGAGACAGAAGATAAGACTATGTATGGATGGAGAGAGGAAAGACTGGAAGATATGACTATGTGTAGATGGAGCGAGAGACTGGAAGATTGTACTATGTGTAGATAGAAAGAAACTGAAGGATTGGACTAGGTGTAGATGGGGAGAGATTGGAAGGTGGGACAATGCATAGATGGAGAGAAAGAATGGAAGATATGGACAATGTGTAGATAGAGAGAAACTGAAAGATAGGACAATGTGTAGATGGAGAGAGAGACTGGAAGATAGGACTATGTGTAGATGGAGAGAGAGACTGGAAGATGGGACTATGTGAAGATGGAGAGAAAGACTGGAATATAGGACAATGTGTAGGGGGAGAGAGACTGGAAGATAGGACTATGTGTAGATGGAGAGAGAGACTGGAAAGATTGGATAATGTGTAGATGGAGAGAGACTGGAAGATAGGACTATGTGTAGATGGGGAGAGACTGGAAGATAGGACTATGTGTAGATGAGGAGAGACAGAAGATAGGACTATGTGTAGATGAGGAGAGACAGAAGATAGGACTATGTGTAGATGAGGAGAGACAGAAGATAGGACTATGTGTAGATGAGGAGAGACAGAAGATAGGACTATGTGTAGATGAGGAGAGACAGAAGATAGGACTATGTATGGATAGAGAGAGAGGGAGAGACTGGAAGATAGGACTATGTGTAGATGGAGATATTGGAAGATGGGACTATATATGGATGGAGAGAGAGACTGGAAGATAGGACTAGGTATAGATGGAGAGAAAGACTGGAAGATGGGACTATATATGGATGGAGAGAGAGACTGGAAGATAGGACTATGTGTAGATAGAGAGAGACTGGAAGATAGGACTATGTATAGATGGAGAGAAAGACTGGGAGATAGGACAATGTGTAGATGGAGAGAGAGAGACTGGAGAAAGGGCTATGTATGGATGGAGAGAGAGACTGGAAGATGGGACTGTGTGTAGACGGGGAGAGACAGAAGATAGGACTATGTATGGATAGAGAGAGGGAGAGACTGGAAGATAGGACTATGTGTAGATGGAGAGATTGGAAGATGGGACTATATATGGATGGAGAGAGAGACTGGAAGATAGGACTATGTGTAGATAGAGAGAGACTAGAAGATAGGACTATGTATAGATGGAGAGAAAGACTGGAAGATAGGACTATGTGTAGATGGAGAGAAAGACTGGAAGATAGGACTATGTGTAGATGGAGAGATTGGAAGATGGGACTATACATGGATGGAGAGAGATGGAAGATAGGGCTATGTATAGATGGAGAGAAAGACTGGAAGATAGAAATATGTATAGATGGAGAGAAAGACTGGAAGATAGGACAATGTGTAGATGGAAAGGGAGACTGGAGATAGGGCTATGTATGGTTGGAGAGAGACTGGAAGATTGGACTATGTGTGAATAGAGAGGTAAATTGGAATAAAGGATTATATGTAGATGAAGAGAGAAACTGAAAGATAGGACAATGTGTATATGGAGAGAGAGACTGGGAAGATAGCACTATGTGTATATGGAGAGAGACTGTATCCAGTTATCCGTCTGTCCTGCTCTGCATAGTTCCTGATGATGCTGGTCCTACATCTGCGGTGTGCCTGTATCTGCTGCTCCTGTTGCCATCCGATGCTTCAGCCATACAGCCAAGCTCTGGTGATGCACATGCCACACACTTCTGCAACTAATGGAAGATCTTGCAGGCACTCTTACCTCACCGCGCTCTTGCAGCAAATGTCGCAACACCATGCCTCACAACTTTTTTAGATGGGATCAAAGGACACCTATAAGTAAAAGTACGTAGGCATAGGACACACCCCCTAAACCGTTCAACCACTTGCCGACTGCCTGCCGCAGATATGTTGCATGAATCGCCGTACCCTTACGTATGTGGCCTAGGCTATAAGAAGATTGCCAAACCTGAAACTGAGCTGCAGCACGGTGGCCAAGACCATACAGCGGTTTAACAGGACAGGTTCCACTCAGAACAGGCCTCACCATGGTCCACCAAAGAAGTTGAGTGCACGTGCTCAGCGTCATATCCAGAGGTTGTCTTTGAGAAATAGACGTATGAGTGCTGCCAGCATTGCTGCAGAGGTTGAAGGGTTGGGGGGTCAGCCTGTCAGTGCTCAGACCATATCCCGCACACTGCATCAAATTGGTCTGCATGGCTGTCATCCCAGAAGGAATCCTCTTCTAAAGATGATGCACAAGAAAGCCCACAAACAGTTTGCTGAAGACAAGCAGACTAAGGACATGGATTACTGGAACCATGTCCTGTGGTCTGATGAGACCAAGATAAATTAATTTGGTTCAGATGGAGTCAAGCGTGTGTGGCGGCAACCAGGTGAGGAGTACAAAGACAAGTATGTCTTACCTACAGTCAAGCATGGTGGTGGGAGTGTCATGGTCTGGGGCTGTATGAGTGCTGCCGGCACTGGGGAGCTACAGTTCATTGAGGGAACCATGAATGCCAACATGTACTGTGACATACTGAAGCAGAGCATGATCCCCTCCCTTCGGAGACTGGTTCGCAGGACAGTATTCCAACATGACAACGACCCCAAACACCTCCAAGATGACCACTGCCTTGCTAAAGAAGCTGAGGGTAAAGGTGATGGACTGGCCAAGCATGTCTCCAGACCTAAACCCTATTGAGCATCTGTGGGGCATCCTCAAATGGAAGGTGGAGGAGCGCAAGGTCTCTAACATCCACCAGCTCCATGATGTCATCATGGAGGAGGGGAAGAGGACTCCAGTGGTAACCTGTGAAGCTCTGGTGAACTCCATGCCCAAGAGGGTTAAGGCAGTGCTGGAAAATAATGGTGGCCACACAAACTATTAACAGTTTGGGTCCAATTTGGACATTGTCACTTAGGGGTGTACTCACTTTTGTTGCCAGCGGTTTAGACATTAATGGCTGTGTGTTGAGTTATTTTGAGGGGACAGCAAATTTACACTGTTATACAAGCTGTACACTCACTACTTTACATTGTAGCAAAGTGTCATTTCTTCAGTGTTGTCACATGAAAAGATAGAATAAAATATTTACAAAAATGTGAGGGGTGTACTTACTTTTGTGGGATACTGTAGATCAGTCCAAAATAAGGGACAAATGAGGAGTAAAAAGAGGGACTTTTTTTTCCAAATCAGGGACAGTCCCTCCAAATCTGGGACAGTTGGGAGCTATGGCAACCAATGGCCCCTGAGTCGGGGCTGTACAGAAGGTCTCCTTCTACAGGTCAGGCTCTGCCACAAGGTATGTGGCAGTTTCTCAAAAACTTGCCCATCTAGCCCCCCCCCGTCACTCTGACGATTCCTGCCTTAGAACCTCTCCCGGAATTGTCATCCCATTCCCAGAAGCTGTGCAGGGATGACGCGCCTGCACCGGAAGTGACGAGGGGGGCCAGTGCAGGGCATTCTGGGATGAAGAGGACACGGAAGAGGACACCGAAGAGGACACTCCGGCTTCAGCTGCCCACATCTAAGATGGCAGCGCTGGACAAGAAATTTTCAAGGTAAGTATTTCTTCTAAAAAGGTAAGTGCGACCCGGGACAGTTCAGAGGCTAGCCATTGTGGAATGTACTAACACTGACTGTCCCGGGGGTATTTTTATTGAAAAAAACATATCCGAGGCCGGAACTCCGCTTTAAGGCCTCATGCCGCACGGGGCATTTGAAAAAACGCACTGCAAAGCCATTTCTGACGCCAGGAAAAAGCAGCTGTAAAAACGTGCTTTTGAAAGCGTTTGGTATTGGCGGTAATGCACGTTTTAGCCACGTTTAGCAGCCTTTTCTCTGCCCTCTTCTATTTTCCAACCTCAAATCCAACTACTACAGCTTAACCACTTGCTGACCGCCCGCTGCAGTTTTACAATGTAGCCCTACGTCGGTCGTGAGCGGGGTGCTGGGGGGGTGACCACTAGGCAGTTAAGCTAAAAAAAACGCCTGACGCTGCTAAAGGCCGTTATCGAGCCACTTTGCCGCAGTAGAGCTCTAGTGAGCAGCGGCAAAGTGGTTAACGTGGCTAAAACGCGAATTACCGCCAATACAAAACGCTTCTAAAAGCGCGTTTTTACAGCTGCTTTTTCCTGGCGTCAGAACTGGCTCTGCGGCTCGTTTTTTTTTTTTTTCTTTGAATGCCCCGTGTGCATGAGGCATAATAATACTTAAATAAAAGAAATAAAAATATAAAACTTTACAGGCTCCAAGTCCAGGCAGTTACAGGCATGTAGGACGGAAAGGGGCCGGATTCCATTCACCGCTTCCAGGGAAAGTGCTCTGGAGCCATAACGTTTATGGCGGTTTATGACGCAATGTATAGAACAAAAGATAAATCCTGGCTGAAACTAAGTTTATATCACAAGGAAAGATAAGAGATATTATCAATAAAAACTGGAGAGAGAAAAAAAAAAATTGCTTTCGTCTTGTGAAGGGAAAAAGCTTTCTTTATCAACCCCGGGTCCAATAATTATACAAGGTGCTTGAAAACACTGATACCGAAGCAAACACAGACTGTTTGCAGGAAGGGTGTACGTTTCATGCACCATGGAGCACCAAGATTACCGGGATTATTCATAAATAGAATAATGCAGAGAGCCAAGTATAAAGCAGCGCCCGCAGCAACCCGCCGAAATTCACTTTATACTGAGCTGACGTCTCATTGGCTGGATGGGTACGGGACGTCCCTCTGCTCTCTTTCCCTTTTTTTCGTCTCCTAATCTGTGGGTGTATCTACAGGGGTCACCTTCTACCACAATGAGGTCACTGCTTCCAAGCACTGCAAGAGCTCCAGGGGCCGATAATAATGCCTTATCCTAAAGTGGGGTACACACTATAAGAAAATCGGGCGAACGATTGTCCGATTTTTGACGTTGTTTCACAGCAAATCGGAACCTATGAAAGAATTTTCTTACGAAAATTTGTACGAAAATTCTCGTACAACAAAGGCTTTTTTTTGTTGTTTATTGTTTCTGATCATGCACAGTCTTTTTTTTTCTGATTTTTCTTGTACAAAAATCGTACGAAACGGTACACATTTAACGAAAATCGAGAAAGATTTTGGAGTTTGTCCATCGGAGAATTTTCGTAAGAAAATTCTGAATCGTCTGTACAAAGTTCTGTACACTCTATACGAAAATCGTACGAAAATTCTTTGGACGAAAATGTTCGCCCGATTTTCTTATAGTGTGTACGAGCCTAAAGGTCCGTACACACAAGAAGAAAATCTGAAGGGAAATTATGTCCGATCTGCCGATTTTCGGATTGTTAGTATGGTGCTTTCGACAGCCGACTCCGACTTTTCGGACGAAAAAATCCTGATGTGCAGGCTATAAAATTTTTATCGTCCGTCAACACAATGTCCAATTTTCGTCTCATTAGTACAGATTTAGACGGAAAAAAATCTTGAGAGCAAGACTAGGCATGCTCAGAGACAAAAGAACACATACAAAGCAATCCAACACATGACATCACTTCTGAAGTAGAATTCTGTGGTACGGGAAAATTCGTATGAAAATAACCACTTCACTTTCCACATTAGACTAGCATGCCACAAAAAACGGACGACAGATCGTTCGATAATCTGATCGTGTGTACGGGGCTTTAAGGCCTTCTCACACTCACTGCTACCATAACACTAAACTTCCCTTTACCTCAACACTAAACTTCCCTTTACCCCAACACTAAACTTCCCTTAACCCCGACACTAAACTTTCCTTTACCCCGACACTAAACTTTCCTTTACCCCGACACTAAACTTCCATTGATCCCAACACTAAACTTCCCATTACCCCAACACTAAACTTCCCATTACCCCAACACTAACCCTCCCTCTAACCCTAACACTAACCCTCCTTGTATTTCTAACACTAACCCTTCCCATATTCCTAACACTAATCCTCCCCATATTCCAAGCATTAACCCTCCCCGTATTCCTAACACTAACCTTCTCTGTAACCCCTACATGAACCATCCCTGTATTTCTAACACTAACACTCCACAGCTTCCTAACACCAACTCTTCCTGTAACCATAACAATAATGCTTCCAATATTTCTAACCTCTCCTATTCCTAACACTAATAATCCCTGTAATTCTAACACTGACCCCTCCTGTAATCATTACACTAAACCCAATACTAGCCTTCCCTGTAACCCTTACACTAACGCTCCCTGTATTTCTAACATTAACCCTCTCTGCAACCGCTAAACTAACAATCACCGTATTCTCAACACAACCCTCCCCTTATTCCCAACACTAACCCTCCCCGTATTCCTAACACTAACCCTCCCCTTATTCCCAACACTAACCCTCCCCGTATTCCTAACACTAACCCTCCCCGTATTCCTAACACTAACCCTCCCCGTATTCCCAACACTAACCCTCCCCGTATTCCCAACACTAACCCTCCCCGTATTCCTAACACTAACCCTCCCCGTATTCCCAACACTATCCCCCCTCGTATTCCCAACACTAACCCTCCCCGTATTCCCAACACTATCTCCCCCGTATTCCCAACACTAACCCTCCCCATATTCCTAACCGAACCCTCCCCGTATTCCCAAAACTAACCCTCCCCATATTCCTAACACTAACCCTCCCCGTATTCCCAACACTAACCCTCCCCGTATATCTAACACTAACACTCCCTGTATTCCCAACACTAACTCTCCCCGTATTAACAACACTACCCTCCCCGTATTCCCAACATTAACCCTCCCCGTATTCCTAACACTAACCTTCTCTGTAACCCCTACATGAACCATCCCTGTATTTCTAACACTAACACTCCACAGCTTCCTAACACCAACTCTTCCTGTAACCATAACAATAATGCTTCCAATATTTCTAACCTCTCCTATTCCTAACACTAATAATCCCTGTAATTCTAACACTAACCCCTCCTGTAATCATTACACTAAACCCAATACTAGCCTTCCCTGTAACCCTTACACTAACGCTCCCTGTATTTCTAACATTAACCCTCTCTGCAACCGCTAAACTAACAATCACCGTATTCTCAACACAACCCTCCCCTTATTCCCAACACTAACCCTCCCCGTATTCCTAACACTAACCCTCCCCGTATTCCCAACACTAACCCTCCCCGTATTCCCAACACTAACCCTCCCCGTATTCCTAACACTAACCCTCCCCATATTCCCAACACTATCCCCCCCCGTATTCCCAACACTAACCCTCCCCGTATTCCCAACACTATCTCCCCCGTATTCCCAACACTAACCCTCCCCATATTCCTAACCGAACCCTCCCCGTATTCCCAAAACTAACCCTCCCCATATTCCTAACACTAACCCTCCCCGTATTCCCAACACTAACCCTCCCCGTATATCTAACACTAACACTCCCTGTATTCCCAACACTAACTCTCCCCGTATTAACAACACTACCCTCCCCGTATTCTCAACACTAACCCTCCCCGTATTCCCAACACTAACCCTCCCCGTATATCTAACACTAACACTCCCTGTATTCCCAACACTAACCCTCCCCGTATTAACAACACTACCCTCCCCGTATTCCCAACACTAACCCTCCCCGTATTCCCAACACTAACCCTCCAACACTAACCCTCCCCGTATTCCTAACACTAACCCTCCCCGTATTCCTAACACTAACCCTCCCCGCATTCCCAACACTAACCCTCCCCGCATTCCCAACACTAACCCTCCCCATATTCCCAACACCAACCCTCCCCGTATACAGAACACTAACCCTCCCCATATTCCCAACACTAACCCTCCCCGTATTCCCAACCAGGGCCGCTGATAGGCCAGTACAACTGGCCCTGTTGTACCGGTGTTCTGTGAGAATTACCTACCCGTGAGAAAAACCTACCCCTCGTCACTTCCGGTTCACGGCACTGTATGGAATGCAGCGCTTACATTAAAACAGCGGGGCTGCAATACGAATCATCTCCGCTCGTGTGCCTGTCACTTCCCTGCTCTCGGCAACTAAATATAAAAGCGGCGGCGGCTGTATGTAAACATAAATCACGGAGACGCCAGCCGCTTTTATATTTAGTTGCCGAGATCAGGGAAGTGACAGGCACACGAGCGGAGATGATTCGTATTGCAGCCCCGCTGTTTTATTTAACCGCCGCGTGGGTAGGTTTTTTCAACGGTACACTGTGCTATTTCCATACTAGTGCGCATGCGCACTAGTCTGCTCCTCTGTTGTCCCTTTAGGTATCCGGGCCTGTGAGCATGCGCACTGCTGCGCTGCTCAGCTGTTCCTGGCCGGAAGTGACGAGGGGTAGGTAATTCTCACGGGGTAGGTAATTCTCACGGAACACCGGGCCCGGAGTCCTCAGCTCTGCAGGGGGGCCCGGGCAATCTAAAATCTAAAACACAGTGCGGAATAATAAAAAAAAAAAAGCCTTTTGAATTCACAGCATCCCCTCTCCTACTTACTTAACTAGTGTTTTTCCTTTTTCTGGACCCCTCTGTAATAATGTGCTGGTAGGTGTGGGAGGGACTACTTCTTCTGTTTCGGGCGCATGTCAGTTCAGTGCCCGCTCTGCATAGAATTCCTGCCTGCAGCCTGTGTAATGCCTTCCCCTGCCCTGGCGGAGTGATCTGTCTTCCCCTGCTTATGGCTCAGCTCTGTCTGCTCCCCACTTGTTCTGGAAGCTGTGTCTGTCTGTGAGGAGGCAGAGAGGAAACCTCTCAGCCACAGGCAGCTGACATTTCTCTCCAGAAAGCAGGTAACAGCACTGCAGGAAGGAACCGAGGAGAAGAAGAGGTAAGTTAGTGAGGAGAAGAAGAGATTCATGATCGGGAGGCTGCCAGACTGTCACAGTGCAGTGCCTAACACAGCAGAACATTCAGGTGTGTCTGAACACTGAAGACACATTTTATTTCACACAAAGTCAGGCAGGGCTAAAGATTGAAGGAAAGCCCAGAAAATCCACATTGTTTCTTTATGGATTTGACTTTGTAAACATTTACAGGATTGATGTAGCTAAATGTGCTTTCCTCACTGCTATTATTTCCCAAGTCAGCCTAAAGACTTCTATAGTAGAAAAAAAAAGTTATACTTTCAAATTTGTGCTTTTTAATCAAGCTGAGAACAGAAAAGCTTTTTTTCAGGTTGGAAATAAAATGATCAATAACCATAGCAGTGTCATTGAAGGCATCCTGTCACTTCTGTCACAAGGGAAAGTTACAGGAGTTCAATATGTAAGGAAGAGAGGATTCTCTCTGCCAGAGGTGGGAAGCATTGTGACTCTGCCCTACAAATCTCTGCTTTCACTTTATCTAAAAACTCCAATCCCAGACAGAGAGAAAGAGAGAGAGAGAGAGAGAGAGATTGGGAGAGACAGACTGAGAGGAGAAGAGAGAGATATTTATATAGATGGGGAGAGAGATGGAGAGACAGAGAAAGAAATAGAGAGAGAGACTGAGAGGAGAAGAGACAGATTTATAGATGGGAGAGAGAGAGACTGAGAGGAGAAGAGACAGATATATAGATGGGAGAGAGACTGAGAGGAGAAGAGACAGATATATAGATGGGAGAGAGACTGAGAGGAGAAGAGACAGATATATAGATGGGATAGAGAGAGACTGAGAGGAGAAGAGACAGATATATAGATGGGAGAGAGAGAGACTGAGAGGAGAAGAGAGAGATATATAGATGGGAGAGAGAGAGACTGAGAGGAGAAGAGACAGATATATAGATGGGAGAGAGAGAGACTGAGAGGAGAAGAGACAGATATATAGATGGGAGAGAGAGAGAGACTGAGAGGAGAAGAGAGAGATATATAGATGGGAGAGAGAGAGACTGAGAGGAGAAGAGAGAGATATATAGATGGGAGAGAGAGAGACTGAGAGGAGAAGAGAGAGATATATAGATGGGAGAGAGACTGAGAGGAGAAGAGACAGATATATAGATGGGATAGAGAGAGACTGAGAGGAGAAGAGACAGATATATAGATGGGAGAGAGAGAGAGACTGAGAGGAGAAAAGAGAGAGATATATAAATGGGAGAGAGAGAGAGACTGAGAGGAGAAAAGAGATGGAGAGAGAGACAGAAAGAGAAAGAGAGGGAGAGAAAAAGAGAGATGAAAGGGGAAAGAGACTGAAAGAGATGGAGAAAACAAGATATAGAGAGAATTAGAGATGGAGGGGCAGACAGAAAGAGAGAGACCGAGAGAAAGAGACAGATAAATATAATAGAGAGAGCGGTGGACAGAGAGAGAGAGATGGAGAAAGAGAGGGAGATGGAGAGAGCAATAGAGAAAGAGGGGGATAAAGAGAGAGAGAGATGAAAGGGGAAAGAGACTGAAAGACAGAGATAGAGAAAACGAGATATAGAGAGAATTACAGATGGAGGGGCAGACAGAAAGAGACAGATTGATAAATATTATATAATATAAGATAAAGATGGAGAGAGATAGAGGGAGAGAGAAAAAGAGAAATGGAGAAAGACGCAGAGAGGTAGGCAGAAAGAGAGAGGGGCGGAGAGAGTGAGAAATAAAGAGAGAGAGAGAGAGAAAGAGAGAGATAGAGAAAGATAGAGAAAGAAAGAGACAGAGAGTTAAAGATTATATATCACAAAATAAAGATAGATAGAGAGGTTAGAGAGACTGAAATGATAGAGATACATCTCCAGGAGAGCTTGTTCTTTTGAAAGACAAAAGACTTACTAGCTAGATCACCATATAAAAATTAAGGAAAGAGAGTCTAAAAAAGAAAACTAATGCAATGCAATATACTAAATGTCTGCTTTTGGGTTTAGGACTGCTTTAAATATACAGTATCTCACAGAAGTGAGTACACCCCTCACATTTTTGTAAATATTTTATTATATCTTTTCATGTGACAACACTGAAGAAATGACACTTTGCTACAATGTAAAGTAGTGAGTGTACAGCTTGTATAACAGTGTGAATTTGCTGTCCCCTCAAAATACCTCAACACACAGCCATTAATGTCTAAACCGCTGGCAACAAAAGTGAGTACACCCTTAAGTGAAAATGCCCAAATTGGGCCCAATTAGCCATTTTCCCTCCCCGGTGTCATGTGACTCGTTAGTGTTACAAGGTCTCAGGTGTGAATGGGGAACAAGACTTTACAATCACTTTAAAGTCCCTTCTATTGCACTCAGCCTACTCCAAATCTCAAACTTTCTTCTGCAGTGCTCCGTCTTCCTGATACAGGGAAAGTGGAAAGGAGAGCTTCTGGAGCTCACAGAGGACATTACAAGGAGGCAGAAAACCACAATTTCAGGAAAAATAGATTATAGGGCCAGTAAGCAGTGGATATGTATGATTTTTATTTTTGAGCAACCATGAGTGTTTTTGAGCTGATAGTATCTTAAGACACTGGGCTCCATCCCTGAAACCTATCTACCGCTTTAAGAGCACTTTTAAAAAAGCTCATAGCATTTTTCAAAAAATGTTTTGCCATTCAGCAAAAAATGCTTGTAAACTATGGCCTGCGTTATTCCATTGAAATATGCGGTATTTATTTCATAGAACCATCCTGAGATAAAAGTGGTCTGTTCCCCTCTGAAATCAGTATTCCTTTTGGATAATCAAACCTATAACTGGCTGGAGGAAGATAAATATCACTTAAAGACAAAACTGCACTTTGTTTCAAGGCGGGGTCTAGGGAGGGGCCAGGGGCGGGGTCTGGGGAGGGGCCAGGGGTGGGGCTTAAGGGGCCCCATCAGGTAGGCTGTACGGGGCCCCATGATTTCTATCAGCAGCCCTGTTCCCAACACCAGCCCTCCCAGTATTCCCAACACCAACCCTCCACGTATTCCTAACACCGACCCTCCCCATAGTCCCAACACTAACCCTCCCTGTATTCCTAACACTAACCCTCCCCGTATTCCCAACACTAACCCTCCCCGTATTCCTAACACTAACCCTCCCCGTATTCCCAACACTATCCCCCCCGTATTCCCAACACTAACCCTCCCCGTATTCCCAACACTATCTCCCCCGTATTCCCAACACTAACCCTCCCCATATTCCTAACCCAACCCTCCCCGTATTCCCAACACTAACCCTCCCCGTATATCTAACACTAACACTCCCTGTATTCCCAACACTAACTCTCCCCGTATTAACAACACTACCCTCCCCGTATTCCCAACACTAACCCTCCCCGTATTCTCAACACAACCCTCCCCTTATTCCCAACACTAACCCTCCCCGTATTCCGAACACTAACCCTCCCCTTATTCCCAACACTAACCCTCCCCGTATTCCTAACACTAACCCTCCCCGTATTCCTAACACTAACCCTCCCCGTATTCCCAACACTAACCCTCCCCGTATTCCCAACACTAACCCTCCCCGTATTCCTAACACTAACCCTCCCCGTATTCCCAACACTAACCCTCCCCGTATTCCCAACACTATCCCCCCCCGTATTCCCAACACTAACCCTCCCCGTATTCCCAACACTATCTCCCCCGTATTCCCAACACTAACCCTCCCCGTATTCCCAACACTATCTCCCCCGTATTCCCAACACTAACCCTCCCCATATTCCTAACCGAACCCTCCCCGTATTCCCAAAACTAACCCTCTCCATATTCCTAACACTAACCCTCCCCGTATTCCCAACACTAACCCTCCCCGTATATCTAACACTAACACTCCCTGTATTCTCAACACTAACTCTCCCCGTATTAACAACACTACCCTCCCCGTATTCCCAACATTAACCCTCCCCGTATTCCTAACACTAACCTTCTCTGTAACCCCTACATGAACCATCCCTGTATTTCTAACACTAACACTCCACAGCTTCCTAACACCAACTCTTCCTGTAACCATAACAATAATGCTTCCAATATTTCTAACCTCTCCTATTCCTAACACTAATAATCCCTGTAATTCTAACACTGACCCCTCCTGTAATCATTACACTAAACCCAATACTAGCCTTCCCTGTAACCCTTACACTAACGCTCCCTGTATTTCTAACATTAACCCTCTCTGCAACCGCTAAACTAACAATCACCGTATTCTCAACACAACCCTCCCCTTATTCCCAACACTAACCCTCCCCGTATTCCTAACACTAACCCTCCCCGTATTCCCAACACTAACCCTCCCCGTATTCCCAACACTAACCCTCCCCGTATTCCTAACACTAACCCTCCCCATATTCCCAACACTATCCCCCCCCCGTATTCCCAACACTAACCCTCCCCGTATTCCCAACACTATCTCCCCCGTATTCCCAACACTAACCCTCCCCATATTCCTAACCGAACCCTCCCCGTATTCCCAAAACTAACCCTCCCCATATTCCTAACACTAACCCTCCCCGTATTCCCAACACTAACCCTCCCCGTATATCTAACACTAACACTCCCTGTATTCCCAACACTAACTCTCCCCGTATTAACAACACTACCCTCCCCGTATTCCCAACACTAACCCTCCCCGTATTCTCAACACTAACCCTCCCCGTATTCCCAACACTAACCCTCCCCGTATATCTAACACTAACACTCCCTGTATTCCCAACACTAACCCTCCCCGTATTAACAACACTACCCTCCCCGTATTCCCAACACTAACCCTCCCCGTATTCTCAACACTAACCCTCCCCGTATTCCCAACACTAACCCTCCCCGTATTGCCAACACTAACCCTCCAACACTAACCCTCCCCGTATTCCTAACACTAACCCTCCCCGTATTCCTAACACTAACCCTCCTCGCATTCCCAACACTAACCCTCCCCGCATTCCCAACACTAACCCTCCCCATATTCCCAACACTAACCCTCCCCGTATTCCCAACAACAGCCCTCCCAGTATTCCCAACACCAACCCTCCCCGTATTCCTAACACCGACCCACCCCCCCGTATTCCTAACACCGACCCTCCCCATAGTCCCAACACTAACCCTCCCTGTATTCCTAACACTAACCCTCCCCGTATTCCCAACACTAACCCTCCCCGTATTCCTAACACTAACCCTCCCCGTATTCCCAACACTATCCCCCCCGTATTCCCAACACTAACCCTCCCCGTATTCCCAACACTATCTCCCCCGTATTCCCAACACTAACCCTCCCCATATTCCTAACCCAACCCTCCCCGTATTCCCAAAACTAACCCTCCCCATATTCCTAACACTAACCCTCCCCGTATTCCCAACACTAACCCTCCCCGAATATCTAACACTAACACTCCCTGTATTCCCAACACTAACTCTCCCCGTATTAACAACACTACCCTCCCCGTATTCCCAACACTAACCCTCCCCGTATTCTCAACACTAACCCTCCCCGTATTCCCAACACTAACCCTCCCCGTATATCTAACACTAACACTCCCTGTATTCCCAACACTAACCCTCCCCGTATTAACAACACTACCCTCCCCGTATTCCCAACACTAACCCTCCCCGTATTCTCAACACTAACCCTCCCCGTATTCCCAACACTAACCCTCCCCGTATTCCCAACACTAACCCTCCAACACTAACCCTCCCCGTATTCCTAACACTAACCCTCCCCGTATTCCTAACACTAACCCTCCCCGCATTCCCAACACTAACCCTCCCCGCATTCCCAACACTAACCCTCCCCATATTCCCAACACTAACCCTCCCCGTATTCCCAACACCAGCCCTCCCAGTATTCCCAACACCAACCCTCCCCGTATTCCTAACACCGACCCACCCCCCCCCGTATTCCTAACACCGACCCTCCCCATAGTCCCAACACTAACCCTCCCTGTATTCCTAACACTAACCCTCCCCGTATTCCCAACACTAACCCTCCCCGTATTCCTAACACTAACCCTCCCCGTATTCCCAACACTATCCCCCCCGTATTCCCAACACTAACCCTCCCCGTATTCCCAACACTATCTCCCCCGTATTCCCAACACTAACCCTCCCCATATTCCTAACCCAACCCTCCCCGTATTCCCAACACTAACCCTCCCCATATTCCTAACACTAACCCTCCCCGTATTCCCAACACTAACCCTCCCCGTATATTTAATACAAACACTCCCTGTATTCCCAACACTAACCCTCCCCGTATTAACAACACTACCCTCCCCGTATTCTCAACACTAACCCTCCCCGTATTCCTAACACTAACCCTCCCCGTATTCCTAACACTAACCCTCCCCGTATTCCCAACACTAACCCTCCCTGTATTCCCAACACCAACCCTCCCGTATTCCCAACACCGACCCACCCCATAGTCCTAACACTAACCCTCCCCGTATTCCCAACACTAATCCTTCCCACATTCCCAACACCAGCCCTCCAGCCCTCCCCGTATTCCTAACACTGACCCACCCCATATTCCCAACACTAACCCTCTCTGTAGTTATTACCCCAGCCCCCCTGTAATTTGTTGCATGTAAATGTGCATGTCCAAAACTGCAGCTTTTTTTTAAGGAATAGGTACAATGGCATAAATAATGAAAATACTGACATGCTAATGTGTGGGTCTCAGAAATGTAATAGTGTGGCCCTGGCCTTAAAATATCACTAAACCGACGTCATAAAAAACGATGAATAAATGGTGTAATCCATGCTGTTCATACTCACTTCGAGATTCCTTTTCTGTATTCTGCAAAAAAAACCTGGTTGATCCTGCTGCTCTCTATCTCCCCCTTCTGTCCATGTCCCCAATTTAGCTAGGAATTATGCAGCTGTGGTGGCAGCTCTGCACATGCTCAGTTTTCAGTTTCTATGCTGAGCATTTCCTCCCTATCACATCTGATAAAGTCACACATGTGGGCGTATACACAGTGGTACATGACAGCCCACTCCCTCCCTCCTCCTCCATGCCCACTAACCAGCTAAACACAATGGGGGGCGGGATATTACATGTAGATTAATGGAGGCTTCACCTCCCTCTTATTCTAAGACACAGGCTGGAGGGGCGTTACACAGCCTGTGACTGGCAGAAACCCGCCCACACCCTGTTATTACCCAAAAAATAATAAAGATTTGATTTCAAATATATATTTGTATGACAAAAACTGTTTATTGATGTTAAATATTTATTTTACTCTGTATTCCAAAGGCTGTTTTTTTTTTGAACATGTGACCGGCAGCTCCTACTGCTTATGTTTCCCTGCAGACAGGCTGGGAGAGAGCTGGGTCATGTGACAGCTGGATATCCATTAGGATAAAGGTACTTAATTTTTTTTTTTTTATTAAAATTACAGAGCAGTCACCCACATACAGAAATAGAAGGGATAATGTAAATTACACAGAGAGTGTGTTTAGTATCTCCAGACAAACAGCTAAATACAAGGATGATACACATATATGAATGCCAAAAAAATAGTATTTCTATCCATCCAGTCCTGAGAATTGTTCTAGGAGAGCAAAGTTTTTTTTTTTTTAATAAAAGGTACTCTTGTGAAGGGATCTGGGGTCTAAAAGACCCCAAACCCCTCCTCTGCACTTAAAAGCATTCAAATTGCCATGTTTGGCTGTTTGAATGCTGTCATTTTTTTTAATTTGGCGCTGAGTACCCGGAAGTGATGTCATGAAATCACTTCCAGGTTTTTATATGGAGACCCGATCAGAGCCGAATGCGGCTTTGATCGGGTCTTCGGCGGCCATGCAGGTAGGATGCCCGGGTCTACCGGTGGGATGGGAGCCCTGGACGAGCCGCGGGAGGCGGCGGGAAGGGGGGGGGGGAACGTCCCCTCCCGCTCCTTGCAATGACAGCCGAGCGGCTTCTCAGCCGCATTGATTGTCATTACAAGACAGCCGACCTTCGGCTATGGACGCTGGTACCGGGGTGATGCCTCTAGCTGCAGGCAATACTCCGGTACAAGCACTTTCCCAAAATATCGGCAATATCGGCAACCTCAGGGGCCGATTCCGATATATCGGGGAAAGTGCATATCAGCCCTCGATATATCAGCATTGCCGATAATCGGTCAATCCCTAGAGTACATGATATAACTGGGTACTAATATTTATAGGTAAAGTTGATCCAGGGAATATCTGATTGCCTTTCGGGGGATCAGGAAGGAATTTTTTCCCCTGCTGTAGCAAATTGGATCATGCTTTGCTGGGGGTTTTCTTGCCTTCCTCTGGATCAACTGTGGGTATAGGATTGTGTATATGGGATTGTATGGTTGGGGTTTCTTTACTGTTATTTGTTTTTTTATTGGTTGAGCCAGATGGACTTGTATCTTTTTTTAACCTAACTATGTAATTACAGCGGAGACTGCGAACCAGGCCTTCTCGTCTCGTGCCTGACCTCACTAATGCACTTCTAGAAGAATGGTGAAACATTCCCATAGACACACTCCTAAACCTTGTGGACAGCCATCCCAGAAGACCTCAACCCGATAGAACACCTTTGGGATGAATTAGAGTGCAGACTGCGAGCCAGGCCTTCTCGTCCAACATCAGTGCCTGACCTCACAATTGAGTTTCTGGAAGAACGGAGAAACATTCCATAGACACACTCCTAAACCTTGTGGATGGCCTTCCCAGAAGAGTTGAAGCGGTTATAGCTGAAAAGGGTGGACCAACTCAGTATTGAACCCTACGGACTAAGACTGGGATGCCAATACAGTTCATGTGTGTGTAAAGGCAGGCGTCCCAATACTTTTGGTAATATAGTGTTTGATAATATTCAATTATAGAAAGGAGTGCTGATGTGTATGTGGCTCTGTCTATAGAATACACTCTGATGACATCACACTGTGTTACCCCAGAATGAATTTCTTCAGTAGAAACTAACTGTAAATGATAACGATCTAACAGGATGTAAAATCTTTCTGGAAGAACAAAGGATTTCAGATAAACCGGTTACCCTTCTTCCAGTAAGCAGACTTTCTCTAAATACAACAAAAATAAAGTATACATAAAGTGGCATTTATTAAAGGCCAACCTACTTCTGAAAATGCTAGCTAACTGGCTGTCCCCGGCTTCTGAGTAACTGACACATAAGTCGGGAAGGTCAGAGAGAAGTCAGAACTCCTGATAAGTGATGACGAGTTAAGTCACAAAAAGCTGTCACATTACATTATAGAAGCCCCCCCCCCCAGCCATACAGGCAACATCTGTACCTTTTTAGGGTTCTGTTAGCAGTCAGCCTTTTCACCAAGCAGCATGCAGAGAGAGAGCCCTGATCATCGGTCAGATCTTATACATTCCCCGGCCACTTTATTAGGTACACCTGTTCAATTGCTTGGCAACACAAACTGCTAATCAGCCAATCACATGGCAGCAACTCAATGCATTTAGGCACTTAGATGCACTTAGATGCAGTGGTCGGGTAACCTTAAGGAGGGTAGATGCAGTGGTCAGGTAATGTTGAGGAGCATAGACGCAGTGGTCAGGTAACATTGAGTAGTGTAGATACAGTGGTCGGGTAACATTGAGGAGTTTAAACGCAGTGGTCAGACAATGTTGAGGAGCGTAGATGCAGTGGTTAGGCAATGTTGAGGAGCGTAGACACTGTGGCAGGATAACACTGAGGAGTGTACACAGTATGCAGTGGTCAGGCAATGTTGAGGAGCGTAGATGCAGTGGTTGGGAAATGTTGAGGAGCGTAGATGCAGTGGTTGGGAAATGTTGAGGAGCGTAGATGCAGTGGTCAGGTAACATTGAGGAGTGTAGATGCAGTGGTCAGGTAACGTTGAGGAGCGTAGATGCAGTGGTCAGGTAACATTGAGGAGTGTAGATGCAGTGGTCAGGTAACATTGAGGAGTGTAGATGCAGTGGTCAGGTAACGTTGAGGAGCGTAGATGCAGTGGTCAGGTAACGTTGAGGAGCGTAGATGCAGTGGTCAGGTAACGTTGAGAAGCGTAGACGCAGTGGTCAGGTAACGTTGAGGAACGTAGATGCAGTGGTTGGGAAATGTTGAGGAGCGTAGATGCAGTGGTCAGGTAACGTTGAGGAGCGTAGATGCAGTGGTCAGGTAACGTTGAGGAGCGTAGATGCAGTGGTCAGGTAACGTTGAGGAGCGTAGATGCAGTGGTCGGGTAACGTTGAGGAGCGTAGATGCAGTGGTCAGGTAACGTTGAGGAGCGTAGATGCAGTGGTCAGGTAACGTTGAGGAGCGTAGATGCAGTGGTCGGGTAACGTTGAGGAGCGTAGACGCAGTGGTCAGGTAACGTTGAGGAGCGTAGATGCAGTGGTCAGGTAACGTTGAGGAGCGTAGACGCAGTGGTCAGGTAACGTTGAGGAGCGTAGATGCAGTGGTCAGGTAACGTTGAGGAGCGTAGATGCAGTGGTCGGGTAACGTTGAGGAGCGTAGACGCAGTGGTCAGGTAACGTTGAGGAGCGTAGATGCAGTGGTCAGGTAACGCTGAGGAGCGTAGACGCAGTGGTCAGGTAACGTTGAGGAGCGTAGATGCAGTGGTCAGGTAACGTTGAGGAGCGTAGATGCAGTGGTCGGGTAACGTTGAGGAGCGTAGACGCAGTGGTCAGGTAACGTTGAGGAGCGTAGATGCAGTGGTCAGGTAACGCTGAGGAGCGTAGACGCAGTGGTCAGGTAACGTTGAGGAGCATAGATGCAGTGGTCAGGTAACGTTGAGGAGCGTAGATGCAGTGGTCAGGTAACGTTGAGGAGCGTAGATGCAGTGGTCAGGTAACGCTGAGGAGCGTAGACGCAGTGGTCAGGTAACGTTGAGGAGCATAGATGCAGTGGTCAGGTAACGTTGAGGAGCGTAGATGCAGTGGTCGGGTAACGTTGAGGAGCGTAGATGCAGTGGTCGGGTAACGTTGAGGAGCGTAGACGCAGTAGTCAGGTAATGTTGAGGAGCGTAGATGCAGTGGTCAGGTAACGCTGAGGAGCGTAGATGCAGTGGTCAGGTAACGTTGAGGAGCGTAGATGCAGTGGTCAGGTAACAATGAGGAGCGTAGATGCAGTGGTCAGGTAACGTTGAGGAGCGTAGATGCAGTGGTCAGGTAACGTTGAGGAGCGTAGACGCAGTAGTCAGGCAACGTTGAGAAAAGTAGGCGCAGTGATCGGCCAAGGAAACTTAATGCAGCAGATGAAAGACACATCATGCTTACTTCCCTTCCACATCAGAAGATGTCCAGCAGTGCCATCAGCACAGAACTGGCAGAAACCAGTGGGACCCAGGTACATCCATCTACTATCCGGAGAAGTCTGGCCAGAAGTGGTCTTCACTGAAGAATCGCAGCCAAAAAGCCAAACCTCTGACATGGAAACAAGGCTAAGTGACTCAACTATGCAGGAAACCAGGCAGATACTTCATCATGCAATACCATCAGGGAGGCGTGTAATTGGACCTCAAATTTTTTCTGCAGCAGGACAACCACCCCTAACATACAGCCAATGTCATTAAGGACTATCTCTAATTTAAAGAGGAAGGAGTCCTTGAAGTGATGGTTTGGCCCCCACAGAGCCCTGATCCTGCCATCATAGAGTCTGCCTGGGATGACATGAAGAAGATAGAAGGATTGGAGGCAGCCGACATTCACAAAAGATCTGTGCTTAGTTCTCCACGATGTACATAGAACAACCTACCTTCCGAGATTCTTCCCCAGCTATGTGCAAGTCTGCCTAGAAGAAGGAAAAGGGGGGGGGGGCACCTCAAATACTGATTGGATTTGGATTTCTCTTCTTTTAATTTACTTTCCATTTTGATACAAAACACTTCGATTACTGAAAGCTTTCTTCATTTACAGCATTAGCGTCGCACCTGCCTAAAACTTTTGCACAGTTGTGTATATAAGGGAGAGACAGAAAGAGCCCCAATCATCAATCAGATCACATTTATACTATAAATGCTTGTGGACAACCGAGATATTAACCAAATGGCAACCGGGTAGAATGTGAACCTAGGAATGGAGGCTTTATCCCATCAAAAACTCTACAAAGCCTCTGGGCTCCAGGTCTCATAAGAGAACTTGTTGATATTCTGAAAAAACAAAACGTTTGTTTACTCCATAATGGCCTCCAAGTCCAACCCTGGTGCCCAGAGGCGTAACTAGAACCTACTAGTAAAAAAATAAAAAATAAATAAAAATTATATAAATCTTTCCCCTAGTTCTTAGACGTGATAACTTTTCCGCAAACAAATCAATATACACTGGTTGGGATTTTTTTTATTGGGAATGTTTTAAAGCAGACCCCCCCCCACACACACACAGTTAGAAAGCACCCCCTAGGGACACATGTAACCCTTTGATTCGCCCCTGGTGTTAACCCCTTCCCTGCCAGTGTCATTAGTACAGTGACAGTGCATATTTTTAGCACTGATTACTGTAGTAATGTCACTGGTCCCTCCAAAAGTGTCAAAAATGTCAGTTAGGGGTCCGATCTCTCTGCCACAATGTCGCAGTCCCGTTAAAAATCGCAGATCGCCATTACTAGTAAAAAAAATTAAAAAATAAAAATGACATAAATCTTTCTCCTAGTTTGTTGACACGATAACTTTTTGCGCAAACCAATCAATATACACTTATTGGGATTTTTTTTTTTACCAAAAATTTGTAGCAGAATACAAATTGGCATAAAATGATGAAAAATAAGAGTTTTCTAATGGGTTTTTTTTTTGCTTGGGAATGTTTTGGAGCAGAAAGTAAAAAATAATGTTTTTTTTTATTTTTTTTTTTTTTTTTATTGGGAATGCGTTGGAGCAGAAAGTAAAAAAATATTGTTTTTTTTTTTTTTTTCCTTCTTTAGAATTGTTGGTAATTCTTTTGTTTATAGTGTAAAAAGTAAAAAAAATTGGACAGGTGATCAAATACCACAAAAGAAAGCTCTATTTGTGGGAAAAAAAGGACATCATTTTTATTTTGGTACAGTGTCGCACGACCGCACAGTTGTCAGTCAAAGTACATTTTTTTTTATTGGATGTTTTATAGCAGAAAGTAAAAAAAAACAATATATATATATATATATATATTTTTTTTTTCTTAAATTGTCGCTCTTTTTTTGTTTATAGTGCAAAAAAAAACAAAAAACGCAGAGGTGATAAAATACCACCAAAAGAAAGCTCTGTTTGTGGGAAAAAAGGACATAAATTTTTTTTTTTAGCACAGTGTCGCACAACCGTGCAATTGTTAAAATAACAGTGCCATATCGCAATAGATGGCCTGGCTATTAAGGGGGGGGGGGGGTAAAACCTTCCAGCACTTAAGTGGTTAATCAGTACGAATGTTGTCCAAAAACACAATACAAATACACTAAAACACATTACATCACTTACAAATTTTTATTCTGTCATACGAGAATTTTTGAAACTTTAGTAAATTCTCCATTTTCGATATGCGACTCGCAGCATGTAAAAAAAAAAAAAAAAAAAGATGATCTGTTGCAGTGGCGGCTGGTGCTTAATTTACTTGGGGGGGGGGGGGCGGCCCATAGCCCCCCCCGGCCAGCCAACCACATAACCCCTCCATCGATCGCTTGTCAGGCCCCCCGCCAGCACCTGCACTTACCCCATACAGGTGGCCTCTTCACCCCTGCGTCTCCTCCGGAGTCCTGGCAGTCGATTCTCCTCCTGGCCAATCAGGAGTTAGGGCTCGGGTCGGGTCTTAGGACTCCTGGCCAATCGGGACTCAGGACCGGCTTCCTAAATTGGCCAGGAGGAGAAACAGGGAGACATTAGCGAATATTAATTCGCTAATGTCGCACAACTGGGTGGGCTTTTGGGAGCCTCCGGCTCTAATCATGTGCTTCTAAAAAAAAAAACAAAAAAAAAAAAAGACCCATTGGAATCCATGCATCCGACGCCCTGCATGTATATTAGGGGCTGGGCGCATCTATTGGGGGGGGGGGGGGGGCGGCGCCCTTGCGCCCCCAATGGACGGCCCGCCACTGATCTGTCGTCTGATTTTCAGGTCATGTGTGCGGGCATTTAGGCGGATACATCAAAGCTCCAATGCCTGTAAAAGCAGCTTTTTGTTTTGAAGTGCAGTGAGCCGATATCCAGTCCACAATCTTGCCAACCACAATAAATATATACAACCACACCCAGACCATTACCGTTTAATTAGGATTATATCAGGGCGATCTTTCACATCTACACAAAGGTGAAATGGTGAATTTTATTTTATTATTATATTTACAATGTATTTCCTTTTGGCAACAATATTTATACAAGGAAGCAAAGAAGTGAAATTAAACACATTGTAAATATTATTCATCGCCTTATTTATTTAGTTCTATTTGTACTACTGATTGACCAAAATCGTTTTTTTAATGCCGAAACCGATACCGATGTTTTGGTCATTGGATATAGGAGTCCAGCGATATTTTCGGACATGTAAAAAATTTTTTTTTTCCAAAGGTACTGTTTTGGAGGGACCTAGGGGTCCAAAAGAGTTTGGTTGTTTTGAATGCTGTCAGTTTTTTTAATTTGGTGCTGAGTACCCGGAAGTGATAGCATGACAAGTGATTTCATGTTTTTTACATGTAGACCAGATCAGAGCCGATCACTCCGGTACAGCACTTTCCGAAATATCGGCAATATCAGTAAATCAAAAGGCAGATTCCGATATGTCGGGGAAAGTGCATATCGGCCCCCCGATATATCGGTCGATCCCTAATTTGTACGGCCTTCCTATGTATCCACTGAAACGGTCAGATATAGGCCCCATGCACACAGGGGGCGTCAGAAAAAACGAGCTCCAAAGCTATTTCTGACGCCAGGAAAAAGCGGCGTCAAAAACGCGCCTTTAGCAGCATTTCTCATTGGCGTCAATGCGCGTTTAGGCGTGTCGGCGCTTAGCAGCGTTTTTAAATAAACACAACACTCTTCTATTTGTGACCAATCACATTTTTCACATTGTAACCAATTTAGCCCCGGAAGATCTTGGCCACTTTTTTCAACTTGGCACTGCGCAAATTTAACTGACAATTGCGTGGTCATGCAACACTGTAACCAAATAAAATGTATGTCCTTTTTTTCCCCCACAAACAGAGCTTTCTTTTGGTGGTATTTGATCACCTATGCGCTTTTTATTTTTTGCAATATTAATAAAAAAAGAGTAAAGATTTTGCGAAAAATTTACATTTTCTACTTTGACTGTTAAAAAATATCCAATATATTCAATTTTTTGTCATATATTTAGGCCAAAATGTATTTAGCTACATGTCTTTGTCAAAAAAATTCTCAATGAGTGTATTTTTATTCACTTTAAGACCGGAAGATTTTACCCCATTCCTGACCAGGCCATATTTTGCGATTCGGCACTGCTTTACTTTAACGGACAATTGCGCGGTCATGCAACGCCGTGCCAAATTAAATTTACGTCCTTTTAGTTCTCACAAATAGAGCTTTCTTTTGGTGGTAATTGATCACCTGTGCGATTTTTAATTTTTGAAAAAAAGCGACAATTTTGAAAAAAAAAAACAATATTTTTCACATTCTGCTACATAACATTCCCCCAAAAAAAAATTAAAAATCAAAATTTTTTACCATTTTAGGCCAATTAGTTTTCTGCAACATATTTTTGGTTAAAAAAAAAAAAAATTGCAATAAACGTATTTTGATTGGTTTGTGCAAAAGTTATTGCGTTTACTAACTACAGGAAAGATTTATATCATTTTTATTGTTTTTCTTTTACTAGTAATGGCGGCGATCTGCGATTTTTTGCAGGACTGCGACATTGCGGCGGACAGATCGGACCCCTAACTGACATTTTTGACACTTTTGGGGGGACCAGTGACATTACTACAGTAATCAGTGCTATAAATATGCACTGTCACTGTACTAATGACACTGGCAGGGAAGGGGTTAACACAGTTGGTGATCAAGGGGTTAAATGTATGCCTCATGCTTACTGACGTGTGTGGGGGGAGGGGTTCTGTGACAGAGATAGAGATCGCAGGTTGAGCTATGCTGAATCCTGTGATCTCTCCCTGCCTGTCACAGAGAAGATCTGCCTGCTTTGTTTACACAAGCAGGCGGATCTTCTCACACTTTCCCCGACGACCAGGGAAGAGAGACGGTGAGAAAGACGGACCCCCTTACTTTAGGGTCCTCATCAGACTCCCCCCTTACATTAGGGTCCTCATCAGACTTCCACCCTTACTTAAGGGTCCCCATCATAACCCCCCTTACATCAGGGTCCCCATCAGAGTCCCTGATTACACCAGGGTCCCCATCTGAGTCCTCCCTTACATCAGGTTACCCATCATAACTCCCCTTACATCAGAGTCCTCCTCAGAGCCCCTGCTTACATCAGGCTCCCCATTAGAGTGCCCCCTTACATCAGGGTACCCATCAGACTCCCCCCTTAAATCAGGGTACCAGGGTCCCCGAATACCCTCTTACATCAGGGTACCCATCATGGTGATCGCCGCCTCTCCTCCTCGGCCCGACTCCCGCTGTGTCTAAACACAGTGGGAGCGAGCCTCCAGTGGCGCGCCGCCGAGACCACTAGGAGTCCAGCGACGTAGAGACTACTAGGAGTCCAGCGACGTAGAGACCACTAGGAGTCCAGAGACGTAGAGACTACTAGGAGTCCAGCGACGTAGAGACCACTAGGAGTCCAGAGACATAGAGACTACTAGGAGTCCAGCGACGTAGAGACCACTAGGAGTCCAGAGACGTAGAGACCACTAGGAGTCCAGAGACGTAGAGACTACTAGGAGTCAGGCGACGTAGAGACCACTAGGAGTCCAGAGACGTAGAGACCACTAGGAGTCCAGAGACGTAGAGACCACTAGGAGTCCAGCGACGTAGAGACCACTAGGAGTCCAGCGACGTAGAGACCACTAGGAGTCCAGCGACGTAGGGACCACTAGGAGTCCAGCAACGTAGAGACCACTAGGAGTCCAGAGACGTAGAGACCACTAGGAGTCCAGAGACGTAGAGACCACTAGGAGTCCAGAGACGTAGAGACCACTAGGAGCCCAGCGACGTAGTGACTACTTGTAGTCCAGCAATGTAGGTCTACGTCACTTGACCCAGGGGAGCCGGAGTAGCATCACAGTGAGCGTCTTAAAGCCAATATACAGCGTTAAGCCGCGTTTAGGCGTGTTTAGCAGTGTCGGGCGTTTTTACCGCTTAACGATGCTGCTCATGAACGCACAGGCCCTGGGTTTTTAAAAACGCCTATGCCACTTAGAGCTTCTAAAAGCCCTGTGTGTGAATGAGGCCATAGAATAACATGGAGGGGCGTGTTTAAGCTGCAAAAAAAAAAAAAATGTCTGACGTTCCTAACAGCAGCTGCAAAAACGCCCTGGGTGCATGGGGCCTTAATGTTCGGATTTTAAATGAGGCTTGGTAATGCAATTTCAAAAGTGATCGGCCCCTTTCATACGGGCTTTCCGATCCGGTCCCTGTCAGTTTTTCAGGTGGACCGGATCGGGTGCTCCATGCAGCCCTATGGAGTGGCGGATGTCAGTGGTGACACCCGCTGCTATCCAATCCGATCTGATCCTGTGGGATGGAAACCCTATTTTCTATCCGTCTGGAGGATCGGATAGGATCGGATCTGATTAACAACCCCCTTTGCTACTTAACGGACCAGATCAATTTTCCAGGAGTTTAATTTATTTGATGCTACACGCTGATTAAAAAGTGTTCCTTTCATTTTTTTGAGCAGTGTGTGTATATATATATTTACTTCCAGCCTGGACCGGAAGTGAGGTCATGACATCGCTCCGGTCCTCCAAGGCCATAGAGGCGTTCAAAGAGGATCTACTCTTTGATCGCCTATGGGGGCAGCCAGCCTCATTGTCTGATCGTTTCTTGGGCGAACCGGTGGAAACAGTAAGCCCAAAAAACACGGGGCGGGGAAAGGGAAAAGCGTTCTAGAGGCTCATGAGCTGCTTGGAACAGTTTCATTAGAAAGCAGCTGTCGGCTGTAATAAACGATACCGGGGTTATAGTTCAAATCTTCATCCATAATTCAGGTATACCACTTGCAAACCCCACTGTGTATATATATATATATATATATATATATATACATATACGTATTGCTGTCGGAAAGTGGTTAAAATAATTTGTTGTGATCCTGCCATGAAGGTCCTTACTCAGGCCCTTCCTGTTATAGAGTGACAACGCTCTGACCCATTTCCCAATTCTGCTCCTGCGTTGTCACCTTGTCACACATTTCTGATGGAGACTAGAAGTGGCTGTTTTAACACACAACACAGAGGCATGGTCCACTGTTGTCACCATCATGAAACCTGTCCTGAGGAATGCCATGCAGCTATCGCTGGAGTGCATGTAGGTAGGAAGTGGGTGCAAAGAGGCTGCAGGAGACCAGCAGCACTGATATGAAACACCAAATAAAAAAAAAATGAAAATTAAGAGTTTTTACAAAAATAAAATGATAATTGTTTAGCTTTATTTTTTTTTTCTGAGTTTCTTCAATTCTAGAGGATAAGGAGAGGGTCAAAGTATTTTAGGCATTTTAGTTAAAGAATTTGTTATTTAAAATCTTTCTCCGGGCCGGGCTAAGTTTTTTTTAACTTGCACTTTTCGATTTTAAAGTGAAAGCGGAGCTTTATATTCCTTTGGGTGCATGCCGATACTTAGGTGCAGGTCCCTGGGGCCACACAAGAGAAGACGCACCCCAAACCCCCCCCCCCCCCATCTCTTGGCTCTATTTTGGCAATATAATAGAACATCTTTTCTTATGTTTTTCCCATAATATCCACTGCATATAACCCTCAACTTACTGTACTGACTTCACTTTTAGACATGTGCGACTCATTTCACTACCAAATTCTGACGAGATTTTCGTGATTTGGAGATTCATAGGTTTTCATACAATTCCACCACGTTTGGGGTGCCAATATGAAATAAGAGCATTGCATATTTTGCTGTGATTCTAGAATCAAAGGCAGATTTGCGCATTTCTGCCTGCAATTCCAATATGCTAAAGTGTGAACGGAGCCTAATAATAATACTAACAATAATAATCACTATACTTGTACAAATAATAATAATGATGATTATCCTCATACTAGTACTAATAATACCAATATTAAGTAATGATCATCATCATATTAGTACTAATAATACCTGCAAAAATAATAATAATAATAACAGTTCTCATAATACTAGTACTAATAATACCAATAATAATAAGAATGATGATCATCATCATACTAGTATTAATAATACCTGCAATAATAATAATTATCACTATACTTTTACTAATAATAATAATAAATATATTCATACTAGTACTAATAATAACCCCAATAATAATAATGATGATTATCATCATACTAGTACTAATAATACCAATAATAATAAAAATTATTATAATTATCACTATACTTGTACTACTAATAATAATGATAACTATCATCATACTACCGGTAGTACTAATAATCCCAATAATATAGATAATGATCATCATCATACTAGTACTAATATTACTCACAATAATAATAATGATTTTCATCATACTAGTACTAAATATACCAATAATAATAAGAAATAATGATCATGATCATCATACTAGTACTAATAATAATTAATGATCAACATCATACTAGTACTAAAAATTCCTGCATTAATAATAATAATAATGATTCTCATCATACTAGTACTAATAATACCAATAATAATAATAATAATAATAATAATAATAATAATAATAATAATAATAATAATCAGCACACTAGTACTAATATTACCAATATTAATTATTGATCATCATCATATTAGTGCTAATAATACCTGCAAAAATAATAATAATAATACTAATAATAATAATGAGTATCATCATACTAGTACTAATAATACCCATAATAATAATAATAATAACAACAGTTCTCATCATACTAGTACTAATAATACCCATAATAATAAAAATGATGATCATCATCATACTAGTATTAATAATACCCACAATAATAATAATGACGATTATCATCATACTAGTACTAATAATACCCATAATAATAATAATTATCACTACACTTGTACTAATAATAATAATAAATATATTCATACTAGTACTAATAATAACCCCAATAATTATAATGACGATTATCATCATACTAGTACTAATAATACCAATAATAATAAGAATGATGATCATTATCATACTAGTATTAATAATACCTGCAATAATAATAATTATCACTATACTTTTACTAATATTAATAATAAATATATTCATACTAGTACTAATAATAACCCCAATAATAATAATGATGATTATCATCATACTAGTACTAATAATACCAATAATAATAAAAATTATTATAATTATCACTATACTTGTACTACTAATAATAATGATGATTATCATCATACTACCGGTAGTACTAATAATCCCAATAATATAGATAATGATCATCGTCATACTAGTACTAATATTACTCACAATAATAATAATGATTTTCATCATACTAGTACTAAATATACCAATAATAATAAGAAATAATGATCATGATCATCAAACTAGTACTAATAATAATTAATGATCAACATCATACTAGTACTAAAAATTCCTGCATTAATAATAATAATAATGATTCTCATCATACTAGTACTAATAATACCAATAATAATAATAATAATAATCAGCACACTAGTACTAATATTACCAATATTAATTATTGATCATGATCATATTAGTGCTAATAATACCTGCAAAAATAATAATAATAATAATAATAATGAGTATCATCATACTAGTACTAATAATACCCATAATAATAATAATAATAACAACAGTTCTCATCATACCAGTACTAATAATACCAATAATAATAAAAATGATGATCATCATCATACTAGTATTAATAATACCTGCAATAATAATAATGACGATTATCATCATACTAGTACTAATAATACCAATAATAATAATAATTATCACTACACTTGTACTAATAATAATGATAAATATATTCATACTAGTACTAATAATAACCCCAATAATTATGACGATTATCATCATACTAGTACTAATAATACCAATAATATAGATAATGATCATCATCATACTAGTACTAATATTACTCACAATAATAATAATGATATTCATCATACTAGTACTAATAATACCAATAATAATAAGAAATAATGATGATGATCATCATACTAGTACTAATAATGCCCAAATTAATAATTATAATAAGACTTTGTCATTGTTTAAAAACATAAAACTAAAGTTCCATTTTGCACCCCTGAATGTGGCATTCAATAATTACCACAGTTACAAATAAGGGTTAATTCTTGCATTGTGCGGAGACAGACGTTGTACTACAGTGTAAGATGCCAGACACCACAAGAATAGACAGAAAACAATTGTTTCCGGTGTGCCCGGAGCTGTGCTGTGATAAAATACAGACATTCTACATTTTATCACAGCACACTGCACAGAATCGCATGGCACTGTATAGCAGCGCGACGCATTGTGCGGCTCTACAGTGACACGGATGAAGTGTTCTTTTTGCACACTTCAAATAAATATAAAAGTAGGAGCCGCGCTAATATGAGACATGCAATATAAAAGCATGTGATTAAATGAGACGATCAAATAATGAATCAAATAATACAAAGGTTGTGCTTAAATAAGGCAATCAAAAATAAAATATTGCTGATAAATCAATTGATGTACATCCAAATGATATGTAAATAAAGAATAAAGTCCAAAAGATCGTGCAAAGTGTAGAAACAGGAATTCCTTCACCGTGATGGATAGCTCTTCAATCTATGAGAACTTGAGGACCACGCTATGCGCTTACCACAAATCAGATGTAAACAAGCCCAACAGTATATGAAGACAGCCAAGACAGAGATTCATTCACCGCAGTGCTATAACTTCCAATCCAAGATGAAAAGTGAAGGTCACACTATGCGCTTACCACAACTTAGATGAATATGAGCCCAACTCAATGTATGGATGGTAAGCTTCTGACCGATTCAATGGAAATGGGATGATCCCTCCAACTGATGCAGCCTAGCATTAATATTCTTTAATTGGTGTGTTCCCACTTCAGCTGCTGCTTTGACCCTTTAGTTATAATTTCAGTCGTGTTTATTTCATTTTAGCACATATATCTACTTTTCCTTTAAAGTGTGTTTAGCGCGGTTATTTTTTTGGTATTGACACTTCAAATAAAGTTTGTACAAAAAAAAAAGGAGTCGTGAGATTTGTTGAATTGCGCACCACACTGCCCCCTACTGCAGATGGGAACAGTCATTATGGGTAGATTTTCTCTTACTTTTTAATTTTTAATTTTATTTGATATATTCGAAAATTCAATAAAGGGCTGGGCACTCCCTGAACTCTGGGGTGGCTGAGGACAATGATAGACCTTGCTGCTGGAGTCACTATAAGAGTCAAGGGGGTCCTTCACCTCGGGTCCACCTATACTGTATAGATCCTTGGTGCCCAACCTGCGGCCCTTGGTATGACATGTGGCCCTCAGACCATAGCAGTCTGTAGTGGGAACATTGATTAGGGGGATATCATTGATCTCTACCAGCCTCATGTAACATCTTCCTAGTCTGGTATTGTCTTCTGCAGCATCTCCCCACCAACAATGTACATACCTTCCAACTTTCTGAGATGGGAATGAGGGACACCTATTAGGAAAAGTATGCAGGCATATAACACCCCCCCTGCCACGCCCCCTTAACCACTTAAGCCCCGGAAGATTTTACCCCCTTCCTGACCAGGGGGTATTTTGCGATTCGGCACTGCGTGAATTTAACCACTTTACTACCAGTCACGTAACCCGGTGGGACGGTAGCCCCGAGCACCCAGCCGGCACGTCCGCCGGCTGGATGGAGTCCCGATGAATGCCGGAAACGGCATCGATCGGGTCTCCGATGACGTAACCCGGAGGCGGCGTCCATGACGTCACGTCCGGGTTACTGTGCTGCAAAAGGCGGCAGATTTGAAAAACGGCTGTATGCAAAAATGCCGTTTTCGGCGTTTTGCATACAGGGAAGTGTAGTGGAGGGGTCTAGGGTCTTTTAGACCCTCGATCCCTCCATAAAGAGTACCTGTCACGACATATTGCTGTCACCAGGGATGTTTACATTGCTTGTGACAGCAATAAAAGTGATCAGATTTTTTTTTTTTTTAAAAACCTGTAATAAAGTTTAAAAAAAAAGAAAAAATAAATAGGAAAAAAAAAAAAAAAATGTAGCCGTCCCCGTCACCGTTAGCTCGCGCACAAAAAAAAACGTATACGCAAGTCGAGCCGCAAATGAAATCGCTGTTCAAACCACACATGTGAGGTATCGCCGCGATCGCCAGAGCATGAGCAATAATTAAAAAAAAAGAGCTACACTCTAACTCTAAACTGGTAACCGTTAAATAAATTTAAAGCGTCGCAGATTGAGATCTCTATTGACCGTAGTTTGTCGCCATCCCACGGGGGGGCGCAATTTTAAACCGTAACATGTTTGGTATCTATTTACTCGGCGTGACATCATCTTTCACAATATACAAAAAAAATGGGCTAACTTTACTGTTTAGTATTTTTTAAATGCAGTGAAATGTGATTTTTCAAATTTTTTCCAAAAAAATGGCGTTTTAAAGACCGCTGCGCAAATACCGCGTGACAAAAAATTTTGCAATGACCGACATTTTATTCTCCAGAGTCTTTGCTAAAAAAATATATATAATGTTTGGGGGTTCTAAGTAGTTTTCTAGGAAAAAATACTGGTTTTAACTTGTGAACAAAAAGTGTCCGAAATAGGGCTGGGGCTAAAGTGGTTAACAGACAATTGCGCGGTCGTGCGGCGCTGTACCCAAATGAATTTGACGTCCTTTTTTTCCCACAAACAGAGCTTTCTTTTGGTGGTATTTGATCACCTCTGCGATTTTTTGATCATGTGCTATAAACAAAAAAAGAGCGACAATTTTGCAAAAATAATATGTTTCACATTTTTTCACATGAAATTTCCAAAAAAAAATGTAAAAATCAAATTTTTTTACCATTTTTGGCCAATTTGTTTTCTGCTACATATGTTTGGTAAAAAAAAAAAAAAATCGCAATAAGCGTATTTTGATTGGTTTGCGCAAAAGTTATTGCGTTTACTAACTAAGGGAAAGATTTTTGTCATTTTTTTTTTTAACGAGTAATGGCGGCGATCTGCGATTTTTTTGGGGGGAATGCGACATTGCGGCGGACAGATCGGACCCTTGACTGACATTTCTGACACTTTTGGGGTTACCAGTGACATTACTACAGTAATCAGTGCTATACATATGCACTGTTACTGTAAAAATGACACTGGCAGGGAAGGGGTTAACTTTATTGGAGAAGGAGGGGTTAAGTGTGTCCCTAGGGGCGTGGTTCTAACTGCAAAGGGGCGTGGCTTTTCATGTAACAGCAGAGATCTACGGTCCTACATAGCAGGATCGTATGATCTCTGCTGTTACACAAGGGAGATGACAGGCGGCTGTGTTTACATCAGCCGCCTGCCTTTCTCCCTCTGTAACCGACGATCGCGAGTGACCGGCGGACATCGGGTCCGCCAGTCACACACGCGGGGATCCCAGTGAGTGAGCGGGGGCGGGAGCGCGCCTCCGGCGGTGCGCGCTCGCCCCCTATTGGCTCGCAGGCGAGTGACGTACCGCTACATCACTTTGCCTGCACGGGGCTGACCGCCGCAGTATATATACTTGCGGCGGTCGGCAAGTGGTTAAAGGAGAATTGTACATAAATAAATAATTGGTTAAACTCACAAGTGCTTTTTACCTCTACTATTTCTTTGTATTGGCTTTTGGAATTTACAAATGCAACAATATAGTAATTGGATGAAAGATTTAGCACTGGGAAACACTTTTTAAAAGATAAATAGTGCATTTCATATACATCTCTATAGATCAGACCAAAATGAGGGACAATTAAGGAGGAAAGAGGGACAGAGGGACTTTGTTCTAAATCAGGGACAGTCCCTCAAAATCAGGGACAGTTGGGAGCTATGAATGTATCCCGTCCTCACTCTCTGACCATCATTTCTCTATTAGGTCTGCAGTCGTCACTCCTCTCTCTGACATTACACATATTGAACATTCCGCCCTTTGGTGATCTCAGGGGCCACAGTTGAGGCCCTCTTTAGCTCATAAGTTGACAACACTATAGTTTATATTTACTGAGCCTTTAGGAATGAATTGATTGATCGTCTGCTGGCATTTCCCCCCTGAAGTAACGGGTGAATAGAATATTACTGGATTCCTACCATCATACATTAGTATGGATGACATTCCCTACTATAGAAGACTCCATAACCCTCTCATATTACACATTCATAGGTCGGGGATGGTGGATTATGTTACCCAGGTGAAGCAGCATTTGAGATTTTCTTCCTTGATTGATGTAAACGTCTGCAAACGACTGAAATACAAAAGGAAGGGCTTGGTGACTCTTCTGGCTGCAACCAATGTTGAAAGTGTGCTGGTGAGCTCATTACCTTCATCTAGGTCTTCTACAGCAGCCCCATGGGGTCCTTCATTAGAACATCTCAGAGGGACCAACTGATCTCTGGACAAACAGCTAAACACACGCCGGAACTCAAAGGGTTGGTGATTCCGTTTAGCCGCTTGCGTGATTTTTATACCCATTGCCAGGCAGCAAAGCCAAAAGGTGGCACCATGAAGGTTCTTATTTATCCAGGTCATAGTATAGATCAGGGGTCACATTGTATATCTCATAATTAAATGCAAAGTTGCTAACATTTGAAAAAAATTTCCAGGGACCCTTTGCAGCACAGCTATCAATTACTTACCACACCCACTTCCCTGAAGCTCTGCCCACTCCGCATAATTAATCTCCGCCTACTTATCATCAGATTATAGGTTCTACTCAATATAGAGAGAATTACAGGGAATTAAAAAGGGAATTTCAAACTTAAGGCCAAAGTAGCAGAGTTGGAATAATTCTCCCATTCAGCTGCACTACTTCTGCGTAACATTTATGGGCAGCCTGATTAACGGGCGCTTCCAGGGACAATGTAAATTACCCGGGACAGGCTCCTATTTGCCAGGACTGTCCCGGCAAAAACGGGACAGTTGGCAAGTATGTAAATAAATTAATACGATTTACTTGGAGTTTTTGTATAATCAGCGTGATATTAATGGGAGCACATCAGGGTCCCGAACAAAGTCCATCCTAACATCAGGGTCCCCCCTTACATCAGGGTCCCCATCCTAATCCCCCCTTACATCAGGGTCCACATCAGAGTCCCCCTTACATTAGGGTCATCAGTCACCCCCCTAACATCAGGCTCCCAGCAGAGTCCTCTCTTACGTTAGGGTGCCCATCATAACCCCCCTTACATCAGTGTCCCCATCAGAGTCCCTGCTTACACCAGGGTCCCCGTCTGAGTCCCCCCTTACATCAGGGTACCCATCAGAACCCCTGCTTACATCAGGATCCCAATTAGAGTGCCCCCTTACATTAGGGTCCTCATCAGAGTCCCTACTTACATTAGGGACCTCATCAGACTCCCCCCTTACATCAGGTTCCCATCATAGTCCTCCCTTAGATCAGGCTCACACTCAGAGTCCTCTCTTACATGACAGTCCCCATCATTTCCACCTTTACATCAGAGCTCCTTTACATCAGTGTCCTCATCAGTGACCCCCCTTGCATCAGAGAGTATTCCAAAAATAAATCAGAGTATTTCATCTTCCGGATGGTGGCTCCCCTCTGATGGTGGCCAGTGTAGGAAGATTAAAGTGGTTGTAAAGGCTGAAGTTGCATTTCTATGCATGGAAGTAAAAAACCTTCTGTGTGCTGCTTCCCCCACAGCCCCCCTAACAATTATCTGAACCCCCTCTCGATCCAGCGATGTGCATGAGAGCCTCGTCTCTCCCAGGTCTCTCCCTCCTCAATGGCTGAAAAAAACAGCATGGGAGCGTGCAAGCTGTTTGGTCTGGGGGCACTCGGCAGGAGGGAGGGGCCAGGAGTGGCAGTGAGGGAACCGAGATGAGGAGGATCTGGACTGCTCTGTGCAAAACTATTACACAGAGCAAGTAGAAGAGGTTTGATATTTTTTAGAAAAATAAAATTGCTTTTAATATCCCTTTAAATCAGAATATTCCATCTTCCAGATGGTGGCTTGTAGGCATGTTGAAATGTATGTGTTGTTAGTTATCTAACAACCAGCCCAGGATGGGGAAAGGGTTAAACATTCTGGGCTCAGTTCCCAGGCTTTTGGTTTTGGTGGGCCCACCTGTTATATAAAAAGGGGGACAGCGAAGATCAAGGGCTGGCTGGCGGCTAGAAAACAGTACATGGTAAAGGGAGTAGGAAGACTCACCTGTGAGTGCAAAGACGGCACTGAAGACACGGGGAATAAAAGACAGCATACAAGTCAATATGGACTCTCACCTCACGGAGGTATGCCTGGATTCGAATCAGGGACCTTATTCATTTTGTATTACCATGCTGCATTTCAACTGTAAAAGTTACATTCACTGTGCTAAGCATGGTCTGAAGTTACTCAAAGATACAAGCAACCGGTAAAGTGGCAGGTCCATGTGCTAAGCATGGTCTGAAGTTACTCAAAGATACAAGCAACCGGTAAAGTGGCAGGTCCATGTGCTAAGCATGGTCTGAAGTTACTCAAAGATACAAGCAACCAGTAAAGTGGCAGGCCCATGTGCTAAGCATGGTCTGAAGTTACTCAAAGATACAAGCAACCGGTAAAGTGGCAAGCCCATGTGCCAAGCATGGTCTGAAGTTACTCAAAGATACAAGCAACTGGTAAAGTGGCAGGTCCTCCGGTAGCAAGGGTGTCAATGTTCTGGCTCCCTGCCCAGGGGCCCATCCTCTATAGTCATTGGAAGCAGGCTAGCATTACAGAAATCAATGGCCTGGTCACAAGGTACGAGTACGAGCCACCATGTTGGTGGCCAGGGCATTATGACTAAATTGGAGTATTTCATCTTCCAGATGCCGACTTTCCTCTGGCGGTGGCCAGGGCAGGAAGAATAAATCAGAGTATTCTTTTTTTCTGGATGGTGGCTCTTCTATGCTGGTGGCCAGGGCAGGAAGACAAAATTGGAATATTCCATCTTCTAAATGGTGGCTTTCCTCTGGTGGTGGCCAGGGCAGGAAGAATAAATCAGAGTATTCTTTTTTTCTGGATGGTGGCTCTTCTATGCTGATGGCCAGGGCAGGAAGACAAAATTGGAATATTCCATCTTCTAAATGGTGGCTTTCCTCTGGTGGTGGCCAGGGCAGGAAGAATAAATTGGAGTATTCTATGTTCTGGATGGTGGCTCTCCTATGTGGGTGGTCAGGGCAGGAAGGAGAATTCAGGTTATTCCATCTTCCAGATGGTGGCTTTCCTCTGGTGGTGGTCAGGGTAGGAAAAATAATTGAAGTATTCCATCTTCTGGATGGTGGCTTTCCTCTGTTGGTGGCCAGGGCAGGAAGAATAAATTTGAGTACTCTAACTTCTGGCTAATGGCTCTTCTATACCGGTGGTCAGGGAAGGAAGGATAATTCAGCATTTCCATCTTCCAGATGGTGGCTTTCCTCTGGTGGTGGTCGGGGGAGGAAAAATAAATTGAAGTATTCCATCCTCTGGATGGTGGCTTTCCTCTGGTGGTGGTCCGGGGAGGAAAAATAAATTGAAGTATTCCATCTTCTGGATGGTGGCTTTCCTCTGGTGGTGGTCCGGGGAGGAAAAATAAATTGAAGTATTCCATCTTCTGGATGGTGGCTTTCCTCTGGTGGTGGCCAGGGTAGGAAGAATAAATTGGAGTATTCTATCTTCTGGTTGGTGGCTCTCCTATACTGGTGGTCAGGGAAGGAAGGATAATTCAGTGTATTCCATCTTCCAGATGGTGGCTTTCCTCTGTTGGTGGCCAGGGCAGGAAGAATAAATTGGAGTATTCTATCTTCTGGATGGTGGCTCTCCTATACTGGTGGTCAGGGAAGGAAGGATAATTCAGCATTTCCATCTTCCAGATGGTGGCTTTCCTCTGGTGGTGGTCGGGGGAGGAAAAATAAATTGAAGTATTCCAACTTCTGGATGGTGGCTTTCCTCTGGTGGTGGTCCGGGGAGGAACAATAAATTGAAGTATTCCATCTTCCAGATGGTGACTTTCCTCTGGTGGTGGTCGGGGGAGGAAAAATAAATTTAAGTATTCCATCTTCCAGATGGTGACTTTCCTCTGTTGGTGGTCAGGGTAAAAAGTATAAATCATTCCATCTTTCAGAGGAAGTCTCTCCCATGCCAATGACCAGGACAGGATGAATGAATAGGGATAGAATCGAATGCTTTGCAGTCCCATACTAGTTACTGCTCCACTAATTTTTCAAGTTTTTTAGGGCAATTTAGTCCACTGGTATATCAATTTCTACACCATGGAGTGTTTCTGTACAGCTCTCTCATTCTGACTACATTTCACAATTTCCTTGGAGAGCGTACTCCTCTCTCTCGGAGTCTTCTGCATCCCCTATTCATAGCAATAGCAACTTTCTATCCAGTTACAGGATTACCCCTGCTTTGTATTTTACGATGAGCACCATTTGTTCACATATTTGCATGTCAATTTCACCTATTATTATCTGTATTTTACATTCTCCATGACATTGTCCCTTTTCAATCTTTGCCCAGGGGCCATAAATATCTTCTTGTGTTTCTGTCCGACTTGCTGCAGCTTCTAATGCACATTGTGAGAAGCATATTGTGTGCAGTGGGATTAGAGTAACAACCGTGCAAGACTGAAGGGAGGTCAGATTTAACCACTTGCCGACCGCCGCACACTATTTACTGCGGCGGTCAGCCCCTCCTGGGCAAAGTGAAGTACCTGTACGTCACTCCCCCATGAGCTTCTAGGGGGCAAGCGCGCGCCGCCGGAGGCACGCTCCCACCCCCACTCGTTCCCTGACATCCCTGCACGGGTGACCGGCGGCTCCGATGTCCACCGGTCACTCTCGATCTCCCGCTGGAGAGGGAGAAAGGCAGGCGGCTGATGTCAACAAAGGCGTCTGTCATTCTTCCTGGTGTAACTGCAGAGACTACATGATCCTGCTATGTAGGATCGTATGTCTCTGTGGTTACATCACAAGCCACGCCCCCCCACAGTTAGAATCACGCCCCTAGGGATACATTTAACCCACTGATCACCAATAAAGTTAACCCCTTCCCTGACAGTGTCATTTTTACAGTAACAGTGCATATGTATAGCACTGATTACTGTAGTAATGTCACTGGTACCCCCAAAAGTGTCAAAAATGTCAGTCAAGGGTCCGATCTGTCCGCCGCAATGTTGCAGTACCGCAAAAAAAAAAAAAAAACGCAGATCGCAGCCATTACTAGTTAAAAAAGAAAAACAATAATAATGACATAAATCTTTCCCGTAGTTAGTAAACGCAATAACTTTTGCGCAAACCAATCAAAATACGCTTATTGCAATTTTTTTTTACCAAAAATATATAGCAGAAAACAAATTGGCCTAAAATGTTAAAACATTTTGATTTTTACATTTTGTTTTGGGAATTTCATATAAAAAAAAAATGTGAAAAATATTGTTATTTTTTCACAATTGTCGCTCTTTTTTTGTTTATAGCGCAAAAAGTAAAAATCGCACAGGTGATCAAATACCACCAAAAGAAAGCTCTATTTGTGGGAAAAAAAGGACGTTGATTTAATTTGGGTACAGCGTTGCACGACCGCGCAATTGTCCGTTAAATTCACGCAGTGGCGAATCGCAAAATAGGCCCTGGTCTTTGAGCAGCCAAATCCTCCTGGGCTTAAGTGGTTAAATTGTATTTAAAAATATAATACATTGCATTGTAGGGTACATCGATGACCATCATATCTCCAGAACCTTTTTCCCTAATGGTGGCCATACACGCTTCCAATAAACAATTGATTTATTTTCTGATAGGAATAATCAATCTATAGCTGACAACCCATTTGATTAGGGAAGTGGATCTTGGTCAATAGATCAGGCAGGGTTTCTCAGCCAAGGTGCCATGCAGGGCTGGCCCAAGGCATTGTGCTACCTGGGTCCAAGAATGAAATGCTGCCCCCCCCCAAAAAAAAAAAAAAATCACGCCCACCAAAAGGCCCCCACATCCATTATTTTATATAAATATAACATTTTGAAAATGTTATATATACTGTTATCTTCTTCCATAACTCACCAGGGGCTGGTCCACCAAACACCCACTGTCTGTCCTCAGTCCTCCTGTGTCTGCCACGCCCACGGCCCTAGAAGATCCAGCCTGATCCAGGGACAAATATAAACTGGTCTCCAAAGTATCTCCAATGACTACATATTTGGGGGAATTTGGCTCCCCCCTCTTTCCCTCTGGATCGTAGCTCCCTTACTCCATGGATCTCTAGAGGTCTAGGGTCTCTAAAAGCCCTGTACATTAATAATATGCTTTGCTCGATTAGATACGCGCTATTTATAAGATTCCCAGCTCCGAGGCTGATAATTACAATCTTATTAGAGAATTCTTTCAATCTCAGAGCTCTTTGAATCTTTGTCCCAAGGGGAAGGGGGTCTGATCTCAATTATGTACCACCATCTTAATGAGTTTCCACTTCTTGGGAAGCATAAATATATACTGTACTGGGAACGGGACTTGGAATGCTCTATTTCCCCTTTAGATTGGCAAAAGATGCTGCATAATCTTCGTAAATGCACCCGATCTACGACCAGCAGAGAAACCCCCGATTAAGCTTTTTATTAGATGGTAGATGACCCCCACCCTGATTCATTCATTCTATTCCTCCACATCACCTACTTGCTTTAGGGGCTGCTCAGAAGAAGGCTCATTATTGCATTTATTTTGGAGTTGCAAACACCTTAACCACTTTACCACCGGAGGATTTTGCTGTCTTACGTCCAGGCCACTTTTTGCGATTCGGCGCTGTGCGACTTTAACTGACAATTGCGCAGTCGTGCGACGCCTTACCCAAACGAAATTGACATCCTTTTTTTCCCACAAACAGAGCTTTCTTTTGGTGGTATTTGATCACCTGTGCAATTTTTACTTTTTGCGCTATAAACAAAAAAAAAACATTTATTTTGAAAAAATAACAATATTTTTAACATTTTTGTATATGAAATTCCCCCCAAAAAAATGTAAAAATCAAAATTTTTTTAAATTTTTGGCCAATTTGTTTTCTGCTACCTATGTTTGGTAAAAAAAAATCACAATAAGCGTATTTTGATTGGTTTGCGCAAAAGTTATTGCGTTTACTAACTAAGGGAAAGATTTCTGTCATTTTTGGTGTTTTTTTTTAACTATTAATGGCGGCGATTTGCAATATTTTTTTTGCGGGACTGCGACATTGCGGCGGACAGATCGGACCCCTGACTGACATTTTTGACACTTTTGTAGCAGAAAACAAATTGGCCTCAAATGTTAAAAAATTTAGATTTTTACATTTTTTGGGGGGGGGAATTTCATATAAAAAAATGTGAAAATGTTGTTATTTTTTCAAAATTGTCGCGCTTTTTTTGTTTATAGCGCAAAAAGTAAAAATCGCACAGGTGATCAAATACCACCAAAAGAAAGCTCTGTTTGTGGGGAAAAAAGTACATAAATTTAATTTGGGTACAGCGTCGCACGAACGCGCAATTTTCCATTAAAATAACACAGTGCCAAATCACAATATATAGCCTGATCAGGAAGGGGGTGAAATCCTCCGGTCTTAAAGCGGTTAAAAATACGCTCATTGAGAATTTTTTTGTCAAACACATTTAGCTAAATACATTTTGGCCTAAATATATGACAAAAATTGAATATATTGGATATTTTTTAACTGTCAAAGTAGAAAATATAAATTTTTTTGAAAAATGTATACTCTTTTTTTATTAATATCACAGAAAATGAAAAGGGCAGAGGTGATCAAACACCACCAAAAGAAAGCTCTGTTTGTGGGGAAAAAAGGACGTAAATTTTGTTTGGGTACAGGGTTGCATGACCGCGCAATTGTCAGTTAAAGTCGCACAGTGCCAAGTTGCAAAAAGTGGCCTGGACGTAAAGCAGGAAAATCCTCCGGTGGTAAAGTGGTTAGGATGGGGAAATGACGCCAGTAACGCGCCGTAAACTTAAGACACACAAAACTGCTGGAAAATAAATCTTGGGAGTCAGTTTGCTGCCCCTCTCCAAGTGCTGCCTGGGTCCAATGGACCCAGTGGGACCCATGGTAGGGCCGGACCTGGTGCCATGGCACCCCGGGGTGTCGTCTGGGTTGCCACAAGCACGGGTTCCCAGTTTGCCCGGATCAGTTTCCTTGGCCCTGGCAGAACAATGCTGGAAATCTGCCACCATTCCCATGAGTTGTACACAATTTGAAAAGCAATGATTAGCTACAGAACTCTGATAAGCCTGGAGCATTCATAGCCAACAGAAGGACAACATCTATGTTTACGGACGGTAAAATGAGAAGTCACAAAGCAAATAAAATGCTGTCCAGGTATTGATACGTAGTCCAGTCTGCTTCATAAATATCAATGGCTATTGACATATGCAATGATACAAAATATAACAATCAGACGTCAATGTGTTTAGCGTGTTCTACTACACTGGGTACAGTGATGGCACATCATGGGAAATATATCTACCACCACATCTACCTCCACATCTACCACCACATTACCAGCCTAACGGGTATAAAATGAATTGTTGTCAATAATCTTAATAGGAGTGAGAACCGTATTGTTGAATGAGAGATGATTTTAATAGCTTCAATACCGGGCACTTCCCCTCCCCCTTCCTGCCCAGGCCAATTCTCAGCTTTCAGCGCCGTCACACTTTGAATGACAATTGCGCGGTCATGATACACTGTACCCATAGGAAGTTTATCATGTTTTTTTTTTTTTTTTTTTACACAAAAAGAGCTTTCTTTTGGTGGTATTGAATCACCACTGGGTTGTTTTTATTTTTTGCTGAACAAACGAAAAAAGCAACAAAGATTTTGAAAAAAAAAAAAGTTTTTCTATGTTTCTGTTATAAAATTTAGCAAATAGGTAGATTTTCTTCTTCACTGATGTGCCCTGATGGGGCTGCAATGATGGGCACTGATGAGGATGCACTGGTGGACACGGATGAGGCTGCAATGCTGTGCATTGATGAGGCTGCACTGATGGGCACTGATGAGGCTGTACTGCAGTGTTAATTTCGTCGACTAAAACCGACTAAAACGTTTTCGTCGACTAACACAATTCAGATGACTAAAATACGACTAAAACTAAAATGGCATTTTAGTCAAAAGACTATAACTAAAACTAAATCGAAATTTGCTGCCAAAAATTAACACTGGTGCATGCTCAAAGCATAAATAATAACATATTAGATTTTTCACTCCAGGACCAGCAGTAGTATATAATGAGTTTGGAAATTGTAGAGAAATGCTTAAATAATGCATTACAAATTACAATTGAACTACACCCATTTGATTATAGATGACTAAAATGAGTTTTAGTCGACTAAAATGTAGGGCGTTTTAGTCGACTAAAATATACTGGAGTTTTAGTCGACTAAATACGACTAAAACTAAAACACTTGCAGAAGACTAAAATAGGACTAAAACTAAAATGCCATTTTAGTCCTAAGACTAAGACTAAAACTAAATTGAAATGTGCTGCCAAAATTAACACTGCTGTACTGATGGGCAATAATGAGTCTATATTGATGGGTACTGATGAGGCAGTACTGATAGGCACTGATGAGGCAACACTGATGGGCACTAATGAGGCTGAACTGATGGGCAAAAATGAGGCTGTACTGATGGGCCCTGATGAGGATGTACTGATAGGCCCTCATGAGGCTGTACTGATGGGCACTGATGAGGCGACACTGATGGGCACTAATGAGGCTGCACTGATGGGCAATAATGAGGCTGTACTGATAGGCACTGATGAAGCGACACTGATGGGCACTAATGAGGGGACAGTGATGGGCAATAATGAGGCTGTACTGATGGGCACTGATGAGGCTGTACTGATAGGCACTGATGAGGCTGCACTGATAGGCACTGATAAGGCTGCACTGATAGGCACTGATGAGGCTGTACTGATAGGCATTGATGAAGTGACACCGATGGGCACTAATGAGGCGACACTGAAGGGCAATAATGAGGCTGTACTGATGGGCACTGATGAGGCTGTACTGATAGGCACCGATGAGGCTGCACTGATGAGCAATGATAAGGTGACACTGAAAGGTATCGATGAGGCAACACTGAAAGGCACTGATGAGGCGACACTGATGGCCACTGATGAGGCTGCACTGAAGGGCACTGATAAGGCTGCATTAATAAGCTGCACTTCTAGGCACCGATTGGCTCTAATGAGATTGCACTTTTAATCAGGACACCGATGAACAGCGTGCTGACAGCCTTGATGGTTAGCGGCTCTCCTCTCCTTACAAAGACACAATGCATGAGGAAAGGAATGCCGATAACCAGCAAGTCTGTTTACATGTGATCATCTGTGATTGGACACAGCGGTCACAGAGCGCACCCAATGCACATCCCCAGGGGGCGCACAGGGGGAGTGTTTCTGGGAGGACGTCCATGGATGCCCACCCAGAACTAGAGAGCCGCCCTGTATCCGTCTTTCAGCTATAGTGTGGTAATGAGGTATATAATGATATACAGAGGACGGAGTGATGTTCCAGAAATGCAACGTCTACCTCTGAGCTTCTAGAGGTCATTCCCAATCTTTTTATCCCAGAAGAACCCTAGAAATAATTATTAGACATGTGCAGAACGGAAAAATGTGTTTTGCTTTGGATAGATTCGTTATGTTACCAATTCAATTTAGTTCAGTGCTGGGACAAGGTCATCTAGAGCCCGGGGTGAACCGGCTAAGTTGTCCCCCCCCCCCAAGATATATGAGCATTGTGTGTCAGCAAAAATCCCCCCCCCCCCCTGAAAAGAGAAATCGAACACTAATCTGCATGCTTACCGCCTAAGCATAAATTCTCCCTCCTCCCCCTACTGAAATCCCCCTTTCCACCAAAAATCTTTGCCCCCCCCAGCTCAAATCCTCTCTCTACCCATATGCCCCCAACACAACCCCCCCCCCCTCAAAAAATAAAAAAAATCCCCTACAAATCCTCTCCCCTTCACTCCAGATCCCCCCTTCCAGCAAATTTGTCCTCCTCCACTACTCCATCCTAGCACAATCCCCCCCCCCCAAAACAAAACAATCCCGTACAAATCCTCTCCCCTCAACTCCAGATCCCCCCTTCCAGCAAATTTGTCCTCCTCCACTACTCCATCCTAGCACAATCCCCCCCCCCCAAAACAAAACAATCCCGTACAAATCCTCTCCATCCCCCTTCCAGCAAAAATTGTCCTCCTCAACTACCCTATCCTAGCACAACCCCCCACCCCAACCACCCAAATTTCCCCTACTAACAAATCCATTCCCCCCACTGTATCACCTTTTCTAGCACAAACCCCCCAAATCCCCCCTCCTAGCACAAATCCTCTTCCCCCTCCCAATACAAGTCCCCCCAAATCACCACTGCTAGAGCATCTCTCCAAAAGGTACCCTCCTAGAACAATTCTTACTCCCTGCCACCCCCTAAAATTCCCCCTCCCAACACAAATCTCCTACCCTCAATCTCCTCATGGTGCCCCCCCACCACCACCACACTTCCCAGGGCAGCCATTCCTCTTGCCCACCGACCCCTTGTCCCGGGCCTGATAGTAACCAACCAGATTCAACCACAGTACCCAATCCGATTCTCTGTGTCAGTTCATATACAGTAGTGTGCTGTACTATCTAGTAAAATGTGTTATCTATGTGTACATATCCCAGATAATGGCATCATAACAGAGATTTCACAGTTTATGGCCGCTGATCGAAAAACGTCAAACACCTTCTACCTATCAGAGCAGATAAACGCTGAACTTCTTTATTCCTTGGAGGGAGGGGTCACAGGCAGAATCATTTATTGCCTTCTTCCCACCGCAACTTACCACCCAACAACCCCCCTCCCCCAGCTCCATATATTGGAGTGTGCACTATATAGGATCTTCATTTTTCTCATGCAATCTGGTCTAATGATTATAATTATTGCCCTATACTACTGCCGTTTATCTGTTGCCAATATATACTGTACATGTTCTGTAACCTGTATATACTGTACATGTTCTGTATCTGTAACCTGATGCGTGGTAACCAGAAAGCGACTGATTTGGTAACCTGTTTTTGTACACTCCAAAAGTGTATGTTACCCTAAATATTTTATTTTCTATGTATGTGCATTTTATACTGTAAATCATAGTCTCTATCATTTTTATGTACAATTCACTTCTTCCATCTAAAGATTAAAGTATCTGGTTGATCCCACCAGTCACTTTTGTTCTTTGTTCTAAACTGACCACACAAAGCTGATCTTTATCCTTTGGCTGGCCATTCAGAGGTACAGGACACTGTGCAGACACCTAGCATGACTGGATTGGGTAGTTTGTTCAGCCACCACAACCCCCAACCAATCACAGTCTGCCTCTGGCACACACCTCCTCCCAATCACAGCCTGCCTCTTGAACATGCTTCCTCCCAATCACAGCTTACCTATTAAACACACCCCCTCCCAATCACAGCCTGCCTCTGGCACACACCCCCTCCCAATCACAGCCTGACTCTGGCACACACCCCCTCCCAATCACAGCCTGCCTCTGGCACGCACCCCCTCCCAATCACAGCCTGCCTCTGGCACCCACCCCCTCCCAATCACAGCCTGCCTCTGGCACACACCCCCTCCCAATCACAGCCTGCCTCTGGCACACACCCCCTCCCAATCACAGCCTGACTCTTGAACCCCTGCTCAAGCACAGGCTGCATCTTGTCTCAGGCGGAACAGACAAAACAGTTTTAATTCTCATGAATAATTGCCCCCATTGGAACAGAAGACAGGCAATGGAAGCAAGCTCATAGGTCAATGTAGTCATGAGAAAAAGTCACCAATAGCATGACAGCAGCAGATGCACCAAATCTATCGCAATGCAAGCAACTGTTGCAATTTTAACCTCCTTTATTTCAACGAGCGGATGTGATTAATCACAAGTTGTGGTATAATAAAGTGATTTCATGCAGTTTTTTTATTTTTAGTTTATGGCTTTGCAGAACAAAAAAGCCAACAAATCGCAGCCTTGATGTTTTTCCCAGAAAAATAGTATTTCAGACTGCACAGGCATGGCCATTCAAAAAGTTTGTTTTCTTTTACTTTGTATGTATAAAAGGTCACACATTGTGGGCCGCATTGTCCTGTAAAGATATAGAAAAAAAAAGTGTCCACAAAGTAAACCTCTAAGAACATACAGAAGCCAGAAATCCCAGCAGGAAAGGGAAGTACAGATTTATGCTTCTGCATATTTTCCTGAAAAGAAAAACAATTTTTCAGAAAGTTTTCATTTGCTTGACAATCGCATCTAATTGAATATGCGTGAAATTTCAGCACATTGTCTTAGTAATTAGCCATGGCTCTCAACTGTCCCGGATTTCAAGGGACTGTCCCTGGTTTGTTAGTGATTAGCCATGGCTCTCCACTGTCCCGGATTTCGAGGAACTTTCACTGATTTGTTAGTGATTAGCCATGGCTCTCCACTGTCCCGGATTTCAAGGGACTGTCCCTGGTTTGTTAGTGATTAGCCATGGCTCTCCACTGTCCCGGATTTCGAGGAACTTTCACTGATTTGTTAGTGATTAGCCATGGCTCTCAACTGTCCCGGATTTCAAGGGACTGTCCCTGATTTGGAACAATGTCCATCTTTCCTCCTCATTTCTCCCTCATTTTGGTCTGATCTATAGAGTTGTATATAAAATGCACTTTTTAGCTTTCAAAAAGTTTTTTTCTAGTGCTGAACCTTTCAACCAATTTTTAAATTGCTGCATTTGTAAATTCCAAAAGATTACATAAAAGGAATAATAGTGGTTAAAAAAAAAACACTTGTGAATTTAACCAATTTTTCTTTGTATAATTCTCCATTAACCACTTTAAGACCGGAAGGATTTGCCCCCTTCCTGACCAGGCCCTATTTTGCGATTGGGCACTGCGTTACTTTAACGGACAATTGCGCGGTCGTGCAACGCTAGAGCCAAAAAAAAATTGATATTATTTTTTTCCCACAAACAGAGCTTTCTTTTGGTGGTATTTGATCACCTGTGCGATTTTTATTTTTTTGCGCTATAAACAAAAAAAGAGCGACAATTTTGAAAAAAAAAAAACAATATTTTTCACATTCTGCTATACGAAATACTCAAAAATTTTTTTTAAAAATCAAATTTTTTTAACATTTTAGGCCAATTTGTTTTCTGCTACATATTTTTGGTAACAAAAAATCGCAATAAGCGTATTTTGATTGGTTTGCGCAAAAGTTATTGCGTCTACTAACTACGGAAAAGATTTATGTCACTTTTTTTTTTTTTTTGCTAGTAATGGCAGCGATCAGCGTTTTTTGCGGGACTACGACATTGCGGCGGACAGATCGGACCCCTAACTGACATTTTTGACACTTTTGGGGGGACCAGTGACATTGCTACATTAATCAGTGCTAAAAATATGCACTGTTACTATAATAATGACACTGACAGGGAAGGGGTTAACCCCGTGGGTGATCAAGGGGTTAAATGTGACCCTAGGGGAGTGATTCTAACAGTGGGGGGGCGTGGCATCTGAAATGACCATAGAGACATGTGATCCTATATAGAAGGATCACAGGCGCTCTGTGATTATTTCAGGGAGAAGAACGGTCAGCTATGTTTACAACATCCGACTGTTTTTCTCTCTCAGTGGGGAGCGATCGCGGGGGTCAGGCAGCAATCAGAGCCATCTGACCCGTGCATCGGCTTCCCCGCTGTCGAGTGACCAATGTAGGTCTACGTCAGTTTGTGCAGGAGAGCCACCCTGCCGCAGTAAAAAGGCGGCGGGTGGTCGGGAAGGGGTTAACCACTTCCCCCGGGACGCCGTCATATGACGTCAGGGACTTGAAGTGGAGATATCGGGATGACGGGTGCACCTGCAGACATCATTCAGATGTCTTTGTTTTCAGCAACGTAAAATCAATCATAGCAGCTGTTTTGCCGCCTGATTGTTTTTACAGGCGGCGGGAGGGGACGTTTACCAGATGGTCCCCCATCATCTCTATGACTCTCGGAGGCAAGAAGCGACGTCATGACGTCACTTCCGGTGCCTGCAGATGTAAACACTGCGTTTTTTTTTATTATAAAGCTTGAGATCGATTTTTCTTTTAGTCTCAGGCTTTTCAACATAGAGGAGAGATCTCGGGACTTCTAGACCCCCTGATCTCTCCATAAAGAGGACCTCTCACGCCGTATTCCTATTACAAGGAATGTTTATATTCCTTTAATAGGAATAAAAGTGATCAAAATGTAGAACATTAAAGGGAAAATGTAAAAATAAAAAAAATGTAATAATAAAAAAATAAAGTTTAAAGCGCCGGCATATGTAAACAGTGCTCAAACCACACATGTGAGGTATTGCCGCAATCATTAGAGCGAGATTAATAGTTCCAGCAGTGGACCCCTCTGTAAGTCCTAACTTGTAACCTGTAAAACATTTTAAAGCTCAGCCTATGGAGATTTTTAAGTACCGAAATTTGGCGCCATTACATGTGTGTGTGCAATTTTAAAGCGTGACATGTTAGGCATCTATTTACTCGGCGTAACAAAATTATAAAAAAATTGGGGTAAACATTGACTTTTGTTTATTCATGAATGTGTCTTCTTTCCCCCCAAAAAATGTGTTTAAAAAATAGCTGAAGATGCAGCTATCAATGATCTGGGCTTGATTAGCTGCATTGGAGGGTAGGGGAGACATTGGTAGTCCAGTCATTGTTGTGGGGTCCAAAGCAGCTTCTCCTTAAACCCCTTGCCATGGAGAGTTCTGGTCCAGTGGCGGCAGGAATGGGGCAGCGAAGGCCTCGGATCCAGCGGAGCTAAATCTGGTGCAGACAGCGGCATCCTTGGGGGGTGGGCAGGATGATAGCATCATCTCCACACAGTGAGCGGGAGGCCGCAGTGAAGGTGAGTAGCGAGGGCAGCTAGGACCAAGAGCCCAGGAGGGAGATTACCTCCACTGCCTCCCTGATCCCCGAAGAGACGAACAGCAGCAGGCGCAGAATCCCTGGCTCCTCCCAGAGCCTGCATTCCTCCAACCTCTTCTCTGCTCCCAGCTCTGACATCAACAGCGACAACCCAAAGGATAGGGACTGCAGACAGGGCTAGGGATCTATTTTTCTCTCAACCCCCCCCCCCCACCTCTCACTTTATCATATCCCCCCTCGCCCCCCTCCCTATCTCTCATCCTCCCACTCTCTCTCATCCCCCGTATCTCAACCAAGAAAATATTTTCCCAGGGTCCAATCAATATTAAAGATGGTCCTGCACCCCCCCCCCGATACTTGCAGTACCCGGGTCTTATCTGTGCCAGCACTAGTCTCTCTCTCTTATCCCCCCTCTTACCTCCCCTCACCCCTCTCTCTCACCCTCCCTCTTTCTGGCATCTCCCACCTCTCTCTCTTACCCCCTCTCTCTGTCATCCCCTCACCCCTCTCTCTCACCCCCCTCTTTCTGTCATCTCCCACCTCTCTCTCTTACCCCCTCTCTCTGTCATCCTCTCAGCCCTCTCTCTCACCCCCCTCTTTCTGTCATCTCCCACCTCTCTCTCCCACCCCCTCTCTCTGTCATCCCCTCACCCCTCTCTCTCACCCCCCTCTTTCTGTCATCTCCCACCTCTCTCTCTTACCCCCTCTCTCTGTCATCCTCTCAGCCCTCTCTCTCACCCCCCTCTTTCTGTCATCTCCCACCTCTCTCTCTTACCCCCTCTCTCTGTCATCCCCTCATCCCTCTCTCTCACCCCCCTCTTTCTGTCATCTCCCACCTCTCTCTCTTACCCCCTCTCTCTGTCATCCTCTCAGCCCTCTCTCTCACCCCCCTCTTTCTGTCATCTCCCACCTCTCTCTCTTACCCCCTCTCTCTGTCATCCCCTCATCCCTCTCTCTCACCCCCCTCTTTCTGTCATCTCCCACCTCTCTCTCTTACCCCCTCTCTCTGTCATCCCCTCACCCCTCTCTCTCACCCCCCTCTCTCTGTCATCCCCTCATCCCTCTCTCTCACCCCCCTCTTTCTGTCATCTCCCACCTCTCTCTCTTACCCCCTCTCTCTGTCATCCCCTCATCCCTCTCTCTCACCCCCCTCTTTCTGTCATCTCCCACCTCTCTCTCCTACCCCCTCTCTCTGTCATCCTCTCAGCCCTCTCTCTCACCCCCCTCTTTCTGTCATCTCCCACCTCTCTCTCCCACCCCCTCTCTCTGTCATCCCCTCACCCCTCTCTCTCACCCCCCCTCTTTCTGTCATCTCCCACCTCTCTCTCTTACCCCCTCTCTCTGTCATCCTCTCAGCCCTCTCTCTCACCCCCCTCTTTCTGTCATCTCCCACCTCTCTCTCTTACCCCCTCTCTCTGTCATCCTCTCACCCCACTCTCTCACCCCCCTCTTTCTGTCATCTCCCACCTCTCTCTCCCACCCCCTCTCTCTGTCATCCCCTCACCCCTCTCTCTCACCCCCCTCTTTCTGTCATCTCCCACCTCTCTCTCTTACCCCCTCTCTCTGTCATCCCCTCACCCCTCTCTCTCACCCCCCTCTTTCTGTCATCTCCCACCTCTCTCTCTTACCCCCTCTCTCTGTCATCCTCTCAGCCCTCTCTCTCACCCCCCTCTTTCTGTCATCTCCCACCTCTCTCTCTTACCCCCTCTCTCTGTCATCCCCTCACCCCTCTCTCTCACCCCCCTCTTTCTGTCATCTCCCACCTCTCTCTCCCACCCCCTCTCTCTGTCATCCCCTCACCCCTCTCTCTCACCCCCTTTTTCTGTCATCTCCCACCTCTCTCTCTTACCCCCCTCACCTCTCTCTCATCCCCCTCTCTCCCATTCCTTTCTCTCTTATCCCCCTTCTCTCCTCAACCAAGAAAATATTTACTAAGGGTCCAATCAATATTAAAGACGACCCTGCACAATGCTTACAGTACATGAGTTCTATCTGCAGCAGGGCTGATCTTTTTCTCTCTCCTCACAGGACACAGAAGCAGCAGTGGGTGCCATTGGCTTCTGGTGCTATCAATCAAATTCTGTGAGGAGGAGGCAGGTCTAAGCTGTGCTGTGTGTGTCTATGGACACACAGCCCAGAACAAGAGTGAGCCTGCATGTGCACAGCAAGCAGCTTCCCATGGTAAAAAAGAGGACGAGCCTAGAGCGCCGGCGGGGACCCCAGGAGAGGAAGTTTGGGGCCGCTCTGTGCAATACCACTGCACAGAGCAGGTAAGTATAACTTGTTATTTTAGAAAAAAATGCCTTTACAACCACTTTAAGGGCACTAACTGATAAAGCATGTGAGGCGCTGTGTAAAATGGCTGGCACTATATTAATACCTGTAATAAATACCTGAATCAAACAACCTTTCTAGTCATGTGACTAATGATCACCCATGTGTGCCAAGCTTTAGAACAGTCATGCAAGATTTTTCCATAATTCAGCAGCTTGGTACAATGATCTTGCGAGGGGCATACACTGTACGACTGCCCTACAAGACAGTCCTAAAACGTCCTAGAAGACAGTCCTAGATCATCTTAGAAGACAGTCCTAGAATGTCCTAGAAGACAGTCCTAGAACACCCTAAATGACAGTCCTAGAATGTCCTAGAAGACAGTCCTAGATCATCTTAAGAGACAATCCTAGAATGTCCTAGAAGACAGTCCTAGAACGCCCTAGAAGACAATCCTAGAACGCCCTAGAAGACAATCCTAGAACGTCCTAGAAGACAATCCTAGAATGTCCTAGAAGACAATCCTAGAATGCCTTAGAACAGTCTTTTTGAACCAGGGTGCCCAGGCACCCTGGGATGCCTTAGGGTTTCTTAAGGGGCAAAATGCCTAAAAATTGCCCAAAAATTGTATACAAGTCGGCGTGTGGATGAAGGCTGCCTTTTAGTTACACTAAGTCACAGGTTTTCATTGTGCACAATTACAACCTTCTAGCTGCCAGCATCCTAACAACCAATGGTGTCATTAGTTGATAAGGAGGAAGTCAGTTGCCTGCATAGCATCCTTGTTTGACCCTCCCCTGCCCCTCTCCATCAGTGTTGAGGTCACATTAGCTGAGTGATGGAGAAAAACTAAGGGAGAAGAGAAACATTGGAATACTAGACAGTACCAGTTTGCAAAAGTGTACAGTATTTGCTTTGGAAGAATAAATCACCTCTAACGCTGGGTGTCCTACTTGGACTTGTGGATGTTGCTGCATTATGTAAAACTATTAGAATCGTTTTAAAATTTTAGAATAGGGTGCCTTAAGACTGTTCATAATTTTTAAAGGGTGCCCTGACTAAAAAAAGGTTGCCCTAGAAGACAGTCCTAGAACACCCTAGAAGACAGCCCTAGAAGACAGTCCTAGGATGCCCTAGAAGACCGTCCTATAATGACCTAGAACATCCTAGAAGACAGTACTAGAATGCCCTAGAAGACAGTCCTAGAACGTCCTAGAAGACAGTCCTAGAACGCCCTAGAAGACAGTCCTAGAACGCCCTAGAAGACAGTCCTAGAACGTCCTAGAAGACAGTCCTAGAACGCCCTAGAAGACAGTCTTAGAATGCCCTAGAAGACAGTCCTAGAATGCCCTAGAAGACAGTCCTAGAATGCCCTAGAAGACAGTCCTAGAACGCCCCAGAACGCCCTAGAAGACAGTCCTAGAACGTCCTAGAAGACAGTCCTAGAACGCCCTAGAAGACAGTATTAGAACGCCCTAGAAGACAGTATTAGAATGCCCTAGAAGACAGTCCTAGAACGTCCTAGAAGACAGTCCTAGAACGTCCTAGAAGACAGTCCAAGAAATGCCCTAGAAGACAGTCCTAGAACGCCCCAGAATGCCCTAGAAGACAGTCCTAGAACGTCCTAGAAGACAGTCCTAGAACGTCCTAGAAGACAGTATTAGAACGCCCTAGAAGACAGTCCTAGAACGTCCTAGAAGACAGTCCTAGAACGTCCTAGAAGACAGTCCTAGAACGCCCTAGAAGACAGTTCTAGAACATCCTAGAAGACAGTATTAGAACGCCCTAGAAGACAGTCCTAGAACGTCCTAGAAGACAGTCCTAGAATGCCCTAGAAGACAGTTCTAGAACGCACTAGAAGACAGTATTAGAACGCCCTAGAAGACAGTATTAGAACGCCCTAGAAGACAGTCCTAGAACGTCCTAGAAGACAGTCCTAGAACGTCCTAGAAGACAGTCCTAGAATGCCCTAGAAGACAGTCCTAGAACGTCCTAGAAGACAGTCCTAGAACGCCCTAGAAGACAGTTCTAGAACGTCCTAGAAGACAGTATTAGAACGCCCTAGAAGACAGTCCTAGAACGTCCTAGAAGACAGTCCTAGAACGCCCTAGAAGACAGTCCTAGAACGCCCTAGAAGACAGTTCTAGAACGTCCTAGAAGACAGTATTAGAACGCCCTAGAAGACAGTCATAGAATGCCCTAGAAGACAGTCCTAGAACGCCCCAGAATGCCCTAGAAGACAGTCCTAGAATGCCCTAGAAGACAGTCCTAGAATGCCCTAGAAGACAGTCCTAGAATGCCCTAGAAGACAGTCCTAGAATGCCCTAGAAGACAGTCCTAGAACGCCCCAGAACACCCTAGAAGACAGTCCTAGAATGCCCTAGAAGACAGTCCTAGAACGCCCCAGAACACCCTAGAAGACAGTCCTAGAAGACAGTCCTAGAAGACAGAGACAAGCTTTTCCTCTTTTCATACATAGATGTTTTCTAACTTTTTTGAAACTTAGCGGGAACAGATTCTCAATCTTTCCTTTCTCAACAGTAGAAGAAAGGAAGGAGTTAACATTATACGCTTCACTACACTAAGCTGGTTACAAATTAACAGTATGGCGGATACACAAAGGTAAAAACTGACAGGTAACAGCCAACGCAACTAATAAAAGGAATCGCTTGTTAAAGCAATGTGCAAAGTACGTCTAGTTCATAGCAAACAGACCAATCCCAGCGCCATCGTCCAATGTGGGGTTCAATGAAGGAATCCAGATGGGCGTTATAAACAACACGTACATTTTGCTGTAATTGAGTATAAATGCAGGTTCATGTTACATAAGATATAGCTGGAACAAATTACTAAAGAAATCATTTGACTAAAACATGTGTTGACTTGAATTGCACAAAAGAAATTCCATGACTGTAAAATTATTCCAAGGGTTCCTCTGCAGTAAAAAGGTTGAGAAAGGCTGAATAAGAGGAGCTTTCAGTTGTGGGACACGGAACCAATGACAACATATTTATACAAATAAACTCATTTAGACTTCCAACCAGGCAACGGTTTATAGCAGCCTTTTCTACCCCAGAGGAACCCTTGAAAAAATATTCAGGTATCAGGGAACTCCTATTAAACCAATCCATTGAGGGTCAGTGGGAAAAATACTCTTCATATAGTTGGCCAGTGGGAAGAACGCATCTTACATTGGTGGTCAGTGGGAAAAATGTCCCTTACATTGGTGGTCAGTGGGAAGAATGTCCCTTACATTGGTGATCAGGGGGAAGAATGTCCCTTACATTGGCGGTCAGTGGGAAGAATGTCCCTTACATTGGTGATCAGGGGGAAGAATGTCCCTTACATTGGTGGTCAGTGGGAAGAATGTCCCTTACATTGGTGGTCAGTGGGAAGAATGCTCCTTACATTGGTGGTCAGTGGGAAGAATGTCCCTTACATTGGTGATCAGTGGGAAGAATGTCCCTTACATTGGTGATCAGTGGGAAGAATGTTCCTTACATTGGTGGTCAGTGGGAAGAATGCTCCTTACATTGGTGGTCAGTGGGAAGAATGCTCCTTACATTGGTGGTCAGTGGGAAGAATGCTCCTTACATTGGTGGTCAGTGGGAAGAATGCTCCTTACATTGGCGGTCAGTGGGAAGAATGTTCCTTACATTGGTGGTCAGTGGGAAGAATGTTCCTTACATTGGTGGTCAGTGGGAAGAATGTTCCTTACATTGGTGATCAGTGGGAAGAATGTCCCTTACATTGGCGGTCAGTGGGAAGAATGTTCCTTACATTGGTGGTCAGAATGGTCCTTACATTGGTGGTCAGTGAGAAGAATGCTCCTTACATTGGGGGTCAGTGGGAACAATGTCCCTTACATTGGTGATCAGTGGGAAGAATGTTCCTTACATTGGTGGTCAGTGGGAAGAATGTTCCTTACATTGGTGGTCAGTGGGAAGAATGCTCCTTACATTGGTGATCAGTGGGAAGAATGTTCCTTACATTGGCGGTCAGTGGGAAGAATGTTCCTTACATTGGTGGTCAGAATGGTCCTTACATTGGTGGTCAGTGAGAAGAATGCTCCTTACATTGGGGGTCAGTGGGAAGAATGTCCCTTACATTGGTGATCAGTGGGAAGAATGTCCCTTACATTGGTGATCAGTGGGAAGAATGTCCCTTACATTGGTGGTCAGTGAGAAGAATGTTCCTTACATTGGGGGTCAGTGGGAAGAATGTCCCTTACATTGGTGATCAGTGGGAAGAATGTCCCTTACATTGGTGGTCAGTGGGAAGAATGTCCCTTACATTGGTGATCAGTGGGAAGAATGTCCCTTACATTGGTGGTCAGTGGGAAGAATGTTCCTTACATTGGTGGTCAGTGGGAAGAATGTTCCTTGCATTGGTGGTCAGTGGGAAGAAGGAGGAGGACACACCCAAGGAGCTCTCTGTGAGATCCAGCCCTTTTCAAGCCTGGGCCTTGCTTGCTAGCTTGGCCCAGGAACAATGCCTGATCCTGGGGGAGGCCCTGGGAGGGATCCCCCTGATGACACGGGGCCTAGTGAGGAGGAGGTGGAGGACCTGTCTGTGGGTCCAGGCCCCGGTGAGAATGCGGATGTCTTCAGCCAGAAGATTATCAATCGTTTTAGGGCGATTGGGAGAGCGGAAGAAAAACTTAAAGTTTTGAAGGCTGAACACAAATCCTTCAAAACCAAGTATTTCCAGGCCTGGAGTAAAAATCGCACAGCCATGAAGCCTGAGTTACAGGAATTGGAAGAAAAGGTAAAGGAACAAACTTTATTATTGGAAAGGCTGAAAGACAGAAGTGGAGCATTTAAAGAAAAGTTTGATAATGAGAGGCGATTTACCAGCCAGACATCAGCAAGCTCTGTGGATCAGCAGGCTCAGTTAATGGATGACCAGGCTCCATCTGCCTCTGCACCTCTCCCCCCATGCCAGAACTGGGAATCACCAGCGGCAACCAGCCAGGGGGTTGAGAGTGGACATGGATCCCTGACATTCATCCAGCAGATGGAGTCACCCCTGAAAGCAGACAGGTTTGTATTTTCTGATGATCCATCAGAAATCCCTGAGGATGGGCAGAGGAGATTCAAGTCAGCAAAGCCAGTAATGGTGGAGAAATCCCAGTACACCATGCTGCCATCCAACATGTCTGCCCCATCTGCTGTAGTGGATGGTGTCCCAGGTGAGAAAGAGCTCTGCATACAGCTACCTATTGGAGTTACCGCTGTGGAGAAACCGACAGACATGCAAGCCCCGGACCATCAGACGAATGTGGATGGACCTGCATTAAACACCCCAGGCATGGATTTTGCTGGTCTGGCTGAGACCAGTAGTCCCACGGCAAGCAAAATGGTTGCCAGCTCCAAAGAGCCTGCTTCATGTTCACCTGAGCCTCCCAGTCTTCCAGTGCTGATTGCTGATGGGGGAGGGGATCAACATAGTTCTGGAAGTGGAATGGAAGTAGCAATGGAAATATCCTGCAATGCTTTACCTGCTGCTGTGTTAAAACAGAATGCTATTTCCACAGCTGAAAACCCTGTCCTAGTGGAAGAGAAGATGACAGCTGGAGTTTTTACCAGTGCAGCAGCTATGGATTCTGCTGTGAAGACAACAGCAATAATAAGTATCCCAGCAAGTATAAAAAATGACAATGTTAAAGCAATGAATGTGGTGGGTGGTGGTGAAGGGGTTAGTAATGCTGGGAAAAATAAAAATGACATTTCTCCTCCTGCTCAGCAGAGGAAAGATTCGATTGCACAGATCAATCCCGAATCTGTGCAATCGTTATCTGCTAAGTGTGTGTCAGATAATTTAAAAAAAACTGATGGATTTTCTGCTGGGAGGAATGTTGGAAGCTATGCTTCAGCTTTGGGGAGTCACACCAGGGTGGGTGGTGGGAATTCTGTTATTAGTCAAAATTCAGGGAGGTTTGGTGGGTATAGGAGGAGGAATGTGGTACAGTTGAGGTGGGTGGGGGATGGAACTCCACCTGTAAGGGGGAGGGTGGCTGAGTTGATTTTGGAAATGGGGTTTAAAGCTTGTGATATTTTTGCTTTAATTTGCCCGGTGGGGAGTTATGAATTCGATTTATCGTTTGTAAAACCTGAAAGTTTGGATCTCTTCTGGGAGAGATTTAGGAGGTGCAAGGGCCTTCAGCAGTGGAGTGGTTTGGTGCCAAAAGTGATTTCAAGGCAGCCTCTGATAAAATCAGTGACCATTTTGGTGCGTAACGAATCCATACCAGAGGCTGATTTATTAGTATGGCTACGCCGATATGGCGAGGTCCTCACTCCACTGCGGAAGGTCCTTGATGAGCATGGGATATGGACAGGGGCCTGGACAGTGTCGCTAAAATTGGGGGTGCTGGGCGATGTAGTTCAGCACCTTCCCTGCTCAGCCTTTCTGGGTAGGGATAGGCTGACCATTTTCTACCAAGGTCAGCCTAAGGTATGTAATAAATGTGGTGATAAAGGCCACTTTGCATCGTCCTGCACCCACAAGAAGTGCTCACTGTGCCAGGATTTAGGCCATTTGGCCAGAGAATGCACCCAGATTCGGTGCAATTTGTGCCAGCAGCTGGGTCATCCATATAGCCAGTGCCCAGAGGCACTGCATAACTTGCCAGGATTGGAGACTGAGCTGCAGAGGCTTGATAAAGAAGATGAAGCAGCTGAAGTTAGAGAGGAAATTGTTGTTGCCCCTCCTGTGTCTGTTGTGTCAGATTCTGTTTCCCCTAGTGATGTGGTCCCTGAGTCTGTGTCTGTTGTGTCAGATTCTGTTTCCCCTAGTGATGTGGTCCCTGAGTCTGTCCCTCCTGTTGTTCCTACATCTACTGTGCGTAGATCCTCCAGACTAGCGGAAGCTGCTGGGGGGGCGGGTATAGTGGATCTTCCCCCTCGGCCTACTCCACCTCCAGTCCCTGTCTCTCGACACCGCAAACGCGGCCAAGAGGGTGCAGGGGTGCTGGATGGTGGTGGGGTCGATGGGGTTGAGGGAGGGGTGTCCATGTCCCATGTCTCACCCTCTGTTGTGGAGGATTCGGATGATGAGGGGTGGGAGAGGACAAAGAGGAAGAAAAAGAAGAAGAGGAAGACCAGTAAAGCGGTCACTTCTTCCTTACAGTTAGAGCCAGGAGGGGTTCCTCTTGGCAACACATTTTCGGTTTTATCAGGGGAGGAGTTAGTATCCGATTTATCTACTTTATCATCTATGGATGAGGGGGAGTCACATAGTGTAAAGAGAGCTGTTTCGGGTGATGAGAGTGTGGTGGAGGTTAAGAAACGACTACCCCAATCATCCTGATGGCAGTGCCCGCTCTGATAAAGGTGGCGACCATTAATGTCGCCAGCGTGAAATCTGCAAGAGCTCGTGATATTGCCTTATTTTTGCTCAGTGAGTTTGATGCTGAGATTTTATTTTTGCAAGAGACCTGGCTCAATACTTTGGCCGATGTCCATCTAGCAAAAAGGGAGTGGAGATGCGGTCCCTCCTTTTGGTCTCTTGCGGCTGAGCCTTGCAGCGGAGTTGCGGTTCTTTTTAAAACCGATATGGTAACGTGCCGGCGGATAATTGAGGTAGAAATGGGGAGATGCATGGTCTTAGACGTCTCTGTTAGGGGGCAGGACCTGCGCCTGATCAATATCTATGGACCGCAGTCAAAATGGGACAGGAAATGCCTCTTCACAAAGATCAAGCCCTTCCTTTTTACATCCCAGCAGGTTGTCTTTGGAGGTGACTTTAACACCATAATTAGGCCTGAAGACAGGAGGGTCTCCATAGACAGGCTGGGTTATGATAGCGTTTTTCTTAGAGATATGGTTAGACAAGCAGGCCTGGTAGATGTGCACATTAAGCACTGCCCTGGCAGCACGGGATTCACGTTTCAGAGAGGGAATAGTCAGAGTAGGATAGATAGGTTTTTTTTAAAGGAGAACTCTGCTTTCTCGGCTCCTGAGTTGAGGGCGGTGGAGTTCTCTGACCACTGTATGCTGTCTGTGACTCTGAATGCCTCGGACACTCCACCCAGGGGAAGGGGTACCTGGAAACTGAATTCGGCTCTCCTGGAAGATGTAGAGGTAAGACAATCCTTTGAGGATTTTTTTCAGGCACAGGTTTCTATTCTGGACTTTTGCAGCAGTAAGTCAGAGTGGTGGGAGCTTGTGAAACAAAGGGCGATTGGACTTTTCAAGGCCATAAGTAAGAAGAAGCAGCTTGGTATGTATATTGCCTACCAGCATTTGCGGAGGAAGCTTGATCGTCTTGTCTCGTATGGAGGAGATCCAGGGGAGATCTCGGAGGTAAAGCTTCTTCTTAGGAAGTGTCAATACGACCGGCATGCCTCCTTGGTTCTGGAGAGAGATTATGGGAAATATCACTCGCCTGATCCTTACCAGAACTGTAAGCAAGGCATAGCAGTTAAGACGGTCATAGGTCTGAGGGATAGTACGGGTTCCCTGGTGAAGTCCAGATCAGGGATCCTGGAGATCTTCAGGTCATATTACGCAGACCTTCTGGGAAGAAAGGACCTTAGTCGGGACAGGATGGAAAGCTTTCTGGATTCTACTCCAGGATTGGGAAATGATACATTGCCTTTGATGGATTTGACAGAACCAATTTCAGCGGATGAGGTAGTTTGTGCTATAGAGAAGCTGGCTACCAAAAAGTCGCCTGGGCCAGATGGGTTGACAGCTGAATTTTACAAGTGTTTTAAGTCCATTCTGGCTCCCTTTTTAGCGGAGGTTTATAACAGCTGTTTAGATGAGGGTTCTCTCCCTCCCTCCATGAGGCAATCCGCTGTGATTCTTCTGTCAAAAGGTAAAGACCCCTCAATAATTGAGAACTGGCGCCCCATCAGTCTTCTCAATGTTGATAGAAAGATCTTGGCGAAGATTCTTTTTTGGCGCTTGTCGTCAGTAGCAGGCGATTTGTTGTCCAATCATCAGCACTGCTCGGTCCAGGGCAGAAGTACCTTTTCAGCAATTTTAGCTGTCCGGGAGGCTTTGGAGCGATGCAGGGCTGCTGGATGGAGAAAGTACTTGCTGGCATTGGATCAGGCGAAGGCTTTTGATCGAGTCAATCATGAGTACCTGTATTTGCTACTTGGTAGATACGGCCTGCAGGGGAGGTTTATTGATTGGCTGAAAACATTATATAAAGGGGCTGAGAGCTTCCCACTTGTTAATGGTTGGGTTGGACGGCCTTTTGAGGTTGGCTCTGGGGTGCGCCAGGGGTGTCCTTTGAGCCCCCTGCTATATGTATTCGCAATTGACCCCTTCATAAGAAGGTTAGAGAGTGGATCGTTGTGTGGGGTGCCTTTGGGCATTGCTGGTGTGCCGCCTTTGAAGGTCGTGGCCTATGCCGATGATGTGTCTGTTATTATCTCTGGGATGGAGGAGGCGCAGGAGGTGGTCTCTGTGATAGAGCAGTACACTGAGGCTTCTGGCTCTAAAATCAATCATGAAAAGAGTGAAGTTTTCTGGATGGGTGAGGAGGGTGAAAGCTTCGAACTTCCGGATGCCTTCCCAGAGCCCCAGCAGGAAATTAAAGTGTTGGGCATCAAATTTGGTCCTGGTGACTATGGTCATCGAAATTGGGAAAGCAGGTTGTTGAATGCCAATGCCAAGGTGGCAAGCTGGAAGAAATGGAAACTTTCCTTGAGGGAAAGGGTTGACTTGATTAAAACTTACCTGATCCCAATCTTTTTATATGTCAGCTTTGTCTGTATCTTGCCGGAATCTCTCTATGCAAGGGTGTACAGCTGCTTTTTCCAACTGTTATGGGGAAATAGGCTGAACCTGATTAAACGCAATGTAACTTACCTGTCCAGGCGGGAAGGTGGTCTAGGAATGGTCAACCCTATAGTTTTCTTTTCTCTGCTTTTTTTAAAGTATAATCTTGGTAATATGTTAGCAGAGACCCCGCCGGGATGGGTGGGTATTTTTCAATCTTGGTTTAGGCCTTTTCTGCGATGCTGGGAAGATGGCGGGCCAGTGAAAAGTCTGAGAGTCCGACATGGCAAGCTTCCGGCTTATGTTGCCCCGTGTCTGAAAATACTTAGGCAGTGGCAGGTGACAGTGGGGGATATCAAGTCCCTCCCCAGAAAGCTTCTGGAGAAGAGGATTTTGGGCTCTGCTTTCAGTGTGTCGCTGACCTTAAGGGATTGCCCAGGCCCCGTAATGAGGGAGGGGTTGCGTTTAATTAACTTAGGAAGAATCCCTTTGAAGTTTAGGGATCAAGCCTGGCTCGCTTTCCATGGAAGGCTCTATGTGAGAGGGAACCTGAAGCATCGCCCTGTGGATGATCGGGATTGTCCTAGAGCGGAGTGTGTTGGTAAAGTGGAGTCTATGGACCACTTTTTGCTCCAGTGTCCCTTTAACATAGAGGTGTATAAAAGGGTGGGGAGGGCTCTAGGCATCCCCTTTCTCTATCGCATGAGTTATGCGGAGTGGGTGTATGGGGCATTCCCGACTCGCTGGGATTTTGATTTGGATACACTTTTTCTAGTTAGTATAGTTGTCCGTTACTTCACGTGGAATGCACGGTGCCAGATTACCCTGCGGAAGAAAGTCCTCCCTGTCGAGGTGGTGGTGTACGATATTCTGGGTGAGGTTGGGAAGATTCGGGGTCTTGAGAAGGGCAGGGAGCCTCGAGCGGTCTGGATAAGGGCGTGGAGGAATATCAGACCTGCTTTTGGTGAACTGTCCATCTCTGGGTGAAAAGCTTTTTTCCTATGCTATTTCTTTCACACCCTTAGCTTTTGTTAGTTAATATCTTCATTTTTGAAGAAGGGCTGCATGCATAATGGGAGTGGTTTTTGTTTCTTGACCTCGCAGGTTTGATGTCTGGTGTGGTGGTGTGAGTCTAATTAAGATTATTTTTCCCGGTAATGATGTGTTTCATGATGTGAGTTTTGTTTTTGCTGTAAAGGCAGTCTTTATTTGAGAGCAGAATTTGCTATGTATTTTTTTTTTCCCCTTTTCATGTAAATATGTATATATTTATTTATGTATATTGATTTTATGCTTATTGATTGCAAGACTTTTAATAAACAAAATTGGGAAGAATGCTCCTTACATTGGGGGTCAGTGGGAAGAATGCTCCTTACATTGGTGGTCAGTGGGAAGAATGTTCCTTACATTGGTGGTCAGTGGGAAGAATTTGAGGGGATGATAAGGGACTAAACCCAAGAATTTGCTGAAGAAAACAGTATCATTAGCAGTAATCAGCATGGATTTATGAAAAGTCGTTCTTGCCAAGCCAACCTGTTAACATTCTACAAGGAAGTGAGTTGCTATCTGGATAAAGGAAGGCCTGTGGACGTGGTGTATCTGGATTTTGCAAAAGTATATGATACAGTTCTCCACGAATGCCTAATCTACAAACTGAGGTCTGTAGGCATGGACCATAGGGTTTGTACATGGATAGAGAATTGGTTACAGGGACGGGTTCAAAGGGTGATGATAAATAATATGTACTCAGACTGGTCTGGAGTGGTAAGTGGGGTCCACAAGGCTCTGTCCTGTAACCAATTCTGTCTAATTTATTATTAAATGATATAGAGGTTTAGATAGATTCATGACGAAATAAAAATAAGCAGGGCAATAACCTCCCATCAGGATATAGAAACCTTACAAGAGGACCTGAATAAATTAATGGGATAGGCAAACACATGGCAAATAAGGTTTAACGTTGAAAAATATAAATTATTTGGTGGAGGGGGATTATGGTGTGGGGTTGTATTTCAGATGCTGGGCTTGGCCCCTTAGTTCCAGTGAAGGGAACTTTTAAGGTGTCAGCATACCAAGACATTCTGGGCAATGTCATGCACAAAGCAAGGTCCATAAAGACATGGATGAGCGAGTTTGGGGTGGAGGAACTTGACTGCTTGCACAGAGTCCTGACCTCAACCTGATAGAACACCTTTGGGATGAATTAGAGCGGAGACTGCGAGCCAGGCTTTCTCGTCCAACATCAATGCCTGACCTCACAAATGCTCTTCTGGAAGAATGGTGAAACATTCCCATAGACACTCCTAAACCTTCTGGACAGCCTTCCCAGAAGAGTTGAAGCTGTTATAGCTGCAAAGGGCGGAGCCAACTCAATATTGAACCCTACAGACTAAGACTGGGATGCCATTAAAGTTCATGTGTGTGTAAAGGCAGGCGTCCCAATACTTTTGGTAATATAGTGTATATAATATGTGTAACTAAACCATCGGTTTTAACATGAATTGTTAGACAGGATCAATTTGGGTTTTTTTTTGCAGGCCAGCTGGTAAGTGTGCTGTGAATTTTTTTGTATGTTTGGATTATGCTTACCGGTACCCTTTAAAGCTGGGATCACCCGAAGGCATTGAGGTCGGGATCAGTAGTTCGTTATCAGTTTTTGCAGATGACACAAAATTGGGCAGGGCAATAACTGCACAGCATGAAGCAGATATCCTACAGAATGACCTGGACAAAATAACAGAGTGGGCAACGACATGGCAAATGAGGTTTAATGTGGAGAAGTGTAAGGTTTTGCACTTGGGGACTAAAAACATAAAAGCACAATACACTTTAGGGGGGGAACCCTTGGGGGAATCAAAAACGGAGAAAGATCTGGGAGTCTTGGTTGATGATAGACTAGGCAATAGCATGCAATGTCAAGCGGCAGCTGCCAAAGCCAGCAGAATATTAGCATGCATAAAGAAAGGGATGTATTCCAGAGATAAGACTATAATCCTTCCACTTTATAAAACTCTGGTCCGACCACATCTGGAGTACTCTGTCCAGTTCTGGTCGCCAGTCCTCAGGAGGGATGTGTTGGAGCTGGAAAGGGGGGAAGCCTGGAGATGGATGCACAGCAGTAAGCGGAAGGCTGGACATGACTGGGGTTTGCAGGGAAGGTTGCTACCCAGTGGGGGGTTAACTTTTTTAAGGAAGAATTAAAGCAGGTGATTGGTTTTTGGGAAGGTGGGGCAGGGTGGGGCAAGGTGGGGTTAGCAGGGGCTAGTTTAGGGTGGGACCAGGGGTCCGGTCAGTTGGAGACCAGACAGCAATAGGAGAACTTCTGTACCCCCCCCCCCTTGTCTATCGGTATGGCAGATTTGGACTCTATGCTGGCCCAGTTACGCAGCGCGGCCATGGCGAATGGTCCACAATGGCTTCAGGCCAATATGGATGGATTACTACAGGGGTCGGGGCAGGTACCAGCTTCGCCTGCCCCAACTTTAGTACGGCCTAGGAGGTCAAGGCCTCCTGAGCGCCTCAGCCCAGAAACGACCCCTAGGGTCCGCCGTCGCTTAGGGAGCTCCCCTAGGGACCCTTCGACCTCGGCTGTCAGTGGGAGGCCTCCTACAGGTACAGCGGGGGTCGGGAGGAATCCTCGACAAAGACGGGGCCCTGGCAAAGTGAGCGCAGCCCCCTCCAGCTCCGTTGCCCCCTCACCTGCAGCTCTGGACCATCCGACTGGCTCCCCGGGCCCCTCCGGTGGTAGCGCGGTCCGGCGTGGGAGTGAAGTGCGGGGTCCGGGTGCGGCCGTGGCCTCTCGTGGACGAAGCCGAGGTTCCAGGAGGGTCCCCTGCGTCCCATCGGTGGTTCCGGACCGGATCTCGGCGCCCGCCGCTGTCCCATTGCGGCGGGGCGTTCGGCGGGAAGAAGAGGAGGCGGGAACGAGTGGCGGTGCTCGGTCGGAGGCGCCCGCCTATGACGTCACGGGCATGCGACCTTCGGATGGAAGCCTGCTGAGGACAAGTGCTACAGCGTCGCAGGGCAGTGACGTCACCGCCCAGCGCCAGAACTACGGAGGCCGCTCTGTTCCCTGCAGAGTGGCAGCTCCCAGCGAAGAAGTCTTCAGCCTGTCCGGCTGCAGCGGTGGCTCTTCAGGGACTGGCCAGGTGTCCCACTCGGCAGAGGTGGAAGAGCGCTCTGAAGGGGAACTGTCGGCATCGGATGAAGAGGATACTCTGGACGTCGGGGCGGCTCCTCATTCGGGACACGGACGAACGGCTGAGCGGATGCTTTCACCGGGTCAGCCAGGTAAGTCAGTGTCCTTTGCCTCTCCTTCCCTTCTGTTTACTTCTCCTTCTGTGCCTGCCTCTTCTCCTGTTGGGTCTTCTGTGGTATATTCCTCTGGTGTGTCTGCTCTGCCTGCTGTCCAGGCTCCATCTCCGCTGTCTGCACTGCTTAGTTCGTCTTCTCTTCCAGCAAGGGGGCCCTCTTCGCCTGTTATTGGCGCGGGGGTCCTAGGTAGCGGTGGGGGGACGCATGTTTCAGGGGGTCTGGGTGCACAGGCAGTTCCGGGCGGCATAGGGGGGGGTGTCTTTGCTGCATACTCTTTTGTCCGGGTTTAAGGATTTGTTGTCCAGGTGCGAGCCGGCTTTAGCGGCTGCACCCGCGGGGGCGCCGATACATGCGTGGGCTGCTGCAACAGAGGGGGTTACAGCATCAGTGGGGTCGGCAGCGGGATGTTCTTCTGTTTCACGGCCGCTGGCGGAATCAACTGGATCAAAAGAGGTGAGTTCGGTGACGCCGGTCCCAGCTCCTTCGGCCCAGGCCGCAGGTGGGTCGGCTGGTGCAGTGGAGGTAAGTTCTGTGGTGCCGTCGTCTTCTCCTGGGGTGACGCCGGTGACAAAAGGGTCGGGATCAGCAGATGGGGACAAGGAGCTTGTGCGCATGGCGGACTCTGCGAAGTGCGAAGTTTATGTCTGCTTCGAGGGACCTCTGGGTGCTCATTTGAAAACGGAAGTGAGGGAAAAAATTTGGCGTGGTGAGTATGTTGAGATTTTTTCTCTACTACCGTTAGAAAAATTCAACTTGGACAGGGTCAAGCCTGATGAGTCAAAAAAAGAGGAGGAAGAAAAGCGCAGGTATCGTTTGATTCCGCGGTCGTTTACCAACTGGTTGCAGGCGTTCACCATTCTGGCCAGTGTAATTGGGGAAAAGCATTCCGATCAGTGTTCCCCCCTATTTTGTTATTTGGATTCCATTGGGGAAGCTTATCGGGTCTACGGAGGTACGGCCTGGTTACGATACGACGAACATTTTCGTCAACGCAAGGCCGTCAGACCATCTTTGCGCTGGGATCATAAGGACATCAGTCTTTGGATGCGCCTCATGACCCAGGCTAGATCTACTGGTCACCCCTTTCAGGGTGGGGTCGGGGGGTCGGCTTCCTCGCCTTCTCCGGCCGCAAAACGAAAAGGCTTATGTTGGCAGTTTAACGAGGCCACTTGCAAGTTTGGAACCTCCTGTCGCTTCAAGCATGAGTGTTCCAACTGCGGCGGACATCACCCGTCGGCACGCTGCTTTAAGCATGGGGGAGCCAAACATGCCGACGCTGGTAAGAGGGCGGACGCCGATGAAAGTGGAAAGGTTGGCCAGGTTCCTAAGTAGGTACCCTGATCGGGAAGCAGCCGCTCTTTTGCTGGGGGGGTTTTCGCAAGGCTTTTCCTTGTTCTTTGTCGGTGGTTCCTCCTCCCGGGGGCAATTTAAGTTCCGCTAGGGCGCATTCGTCGGTGGTCTCGGCGAAGCTTATGAAGGAAGTGAGGTTGGGCAGGATGGCGGGCCCTTTCTCGTCTCCGCCTTTGCCGAATCTGGTGCTTTCCCCTCTGGGTGTGCTTCCAAAAAAGGAACCTAATAAGTTTCGACTCATTCACCACCTGTCTTATCCCCCTGGGGGTTCGGTGAATGACGCTATAGCGGAAGACTTATGCTCGGTTTCATACGTTTCGTTCGATAAAGCGGTGGCCTGGGTGCGTCGTTTTGGGCGGGGGGCCCTTATGGCGAAAACTGACATTGAAGCTGCGTTTAGGTTGTTACCGGTGCACGCGGACAGCCTGCATCTTTTGGGTTGTGAATGGCAGGGTGGAATTTTCGTTGACCAATGTTTGCCTATGGGCTGCGCCATTTCTTGTTCGCTGTTTGAAACATTCAGTTCCTTTTTAGAATGGGCTGTTAGGGATGTTTCTGGGTTGTCTTCCATAATTCATTATTTGGACGATTTTCTGGTGATAGGTCCTCCGGGGGAGGTGATGTGTGCCACACTTTTGGCTACGGTCCAACAGCTGTTTGATTATTTTGGAGTCCCATTAGCCCCTGACAAGACTGAGGGGCCGTGCACGGAACTGCGATTTCTGGGTATTGTCATTGATACGATGGCAATGGAATGCAGGCTTCCGGTTGACAAGCTATTGGACCTGCGCGGAGTTATTGCAGGGACCTTGGACACGCAAAAAATTCAGCTGCGTGCCCTGCAGTCCCTGCTGGGAAAATTTAATTTTGCCTGCCGCATCATGCCCATGGGGCGGGTGTTTTGCAGGAGGTTGGCGGCGGGTTTGGGATTTGTTTTTGAGCTCCTTTAACGGCCGTTCGGTTTGGTTGGAAGCTCCGGTGTCGAACTTTGACCTGGAGCTGTTTACTGACGCGGCAGGCTCGGGGGGTTTTGCGGCCTATTTCCAGGGGCAATGGTGTGCGGGGGAGTGGCCGGCCTCCTGGCGAGATTCTGACTTCATTCGTAACTTGGTTGTGTTGGAATTATTTCCCATTGTGTTAGCCGTGGAGTTATGGGGTCGGGATTTCAAAAATAAGAGGGTCCGTTTTCATTGTGATAACCTGGGTGTAGTTCAGTCGATAAACAGCATTACTGCTTCTTCGCCACCGGTTATTAGGTTGCTTCGCCACCTGGTGCTCAAACTAAACTGATTAGGGGATTGGAGGACCTTAATTATGAAGAGCGTCTGCAATCGCTTGATTTATTCTCCCTGGAGAAGAGACGCCTGAGAGGGGACATGATAGCAATATACAAATACCTCAATGGTGATCTCAGCATAGAAAAAAAACGATTCAGTCAAAAGGATTGCATGAGGACTCAAGGGCATACAATGCGATTAGAGGAGAAGCGTGTTAACCTCAGGCAACGTGGGGGGTTCTTTACTTTTAGGGCTACAAGATTGTGGAATTCTCTACCACAAGAGGTGGTTTCTGCGGGAAATATGGCTTTCAAAAGACTCTTGGACATATATCTCATGGATCAGGACATTCAGGGGTATGAGAGATGATTACAGCCATACACACCTACACAGGTTGAACTGGATGGACTATTGTCTTTATTCAACCTCAACAACTATGTAACTATGTAACTATTTAACTTCACTGGGTGTATGGAGGTGTTGCAATCACTTTAAAGCAGGAGTCTCAAACTGGCAGCCCTTCAGCTGTTGCGGAACTACAAGTCCCATCGTGCCTCTGCCTATGGGAGTCATGCTTGTAACTGTCAGCCTTGCGATGCCTTATGGGAATTGTAGTTCTGCAACAGCTGGAGGGCCACCAGTTTGAGACCCCTGCTTCAAAGGGATTGCAGCCCCTCCATACACCCAGTGAAGTGGCGGCCTTCAGGTGATACACAGACATGACACAAATCCTTCTACATACGTTGTATCCGATATCTGCAGTCTTCTCTACTCAGTTCAAAGTCCAAAATTTATAAAGCTTGTCTGAGCTGCCAGAAAAAAGGGACAGGGAGCTGAAGTTACACTCTACAGCCGGGGTCCTCAATAGGCGGACTCCGGGCCGCCTCCGGACCCACACGGACTTAAATCTGGACCGCCGAAGCGGTCTGCTTCCTTCTGTCTCAGCGGGGGGCAGAATTGAGAGGATCGGGAGGATCGGAGTGGCTGTGTGTTACACTTACAGCGCTGTGGCTGCATGATTACAAAAAGCCGAGTTCTTCTGCGGCGGAGAGGATGTCCTACAAAGTCCCGCCTCCTGGGCTGGCTCTTACCTATGATAGACAGAACACTGGTGACGTCTATCATAGGAGTCGGTGTCCAGGAGGCGGGACTTTGTAGGACATCCTCTCCGCCGGGTAAGCAGAACATCTCGGCTTTTTGTAATCATGCAGCGCTGCCAGTGTAAAACACAGCCACTCCGATCCTCTCAATTCTAACCCCCCCCCCGCCGATGACAGAAGGAAGCAGACCGCTTTGGCGGTCCAGATTAATGGGGGCACGCACACTGGTCAATCTGCATTATTGGGGGCACACACACTGGTCACTCTGCATTATTGGGGGCACGCACATGGTCACTCTGCATTATTGGGGGCACGCACAATGGTCACTCTGCATTATTGGGGGCACACACACTGGTCACTCTGCATTAATGGGGGCACGCACATGGTCACTCTGCATTATTGGGGGCACACACACTGGTCACTCTGCATTATTGGGGGCACGCACAATGGTCGCTCTGCATTATTGGGGGCACGCACATGGTCGCTCTGCATTAATGGGGGCACGCACAATGGTCGCTCTGCATTAATGGGGGCACACACAATGGTCGCTCTGCATTAATGGGGGCACGCACAATGGTCGCTCTGCATTATTGGGGGCACGCACATGGTCACTCTGCATTAATGGGGGCACGCACAATGGTCGCTCTGCATTAATGGGGGCACACACACTGGTCACTCTGCATTAATGGGGGCACGCACAATGGTCGCTCTGCATTAATGGGGGCACGCACAATGGTCGCTCTGCATTAATGGGGGCACGCACAATGGTCGCTCTGCATTAATGGGGGCACGCACAATGGTCGCTCTGCATTAATGGGGGCACACACAATGGTCGCTCTGCATTAATGGGGGCACACACAATGGTCGCTCTGCATTAATGGGGGCACGCACAATGGTCGCTCTGCATTAATGGGGGCACACACACTGGTCACTCTGCATTAATGGGGGCACGCACAATGGTCGCTCTGCATTAATGGGGGCACACACAATGGTCGCTCTGCATTAATGGGGGCACGCACAATGGTCGCTCTGCATTAATGGGGGCACGCACAATGGTCGCTCTGCATTAATGGGGGCACGCACAATGGTCGCTCTGCATTGGATGGGGAGAAGTTTTGGGGAATGCCTCTTTTGTTGTTGGCATTCTGTATTTGGAATTTGACGGTCACTTTTCCGGCCTTCGGACTGAATGGAAAATTTGTAAGTGGACCTTTCAAGTTTACATTTGAGTACCCCTGCTCTACAGAGTTCAGTGAGGAGAGCTCTGAGAGCTGATTGGAGGGAAGGGAAACAACCCTCCCCCCCCTTTCACTCAGCGCACAAGAACAGAGCTGAGGCTGTCAATCACAGGCCGTGTGCTGGAGGTCCCTCCCCTGTCACCTTTTTATCTTTTGGTATCAGGAAATTTTGTCAGAAGTGATGCATGCCGATAACAGAGGAAGGGGGCAGCAGACAGAAATTACATTTAGGGGGCAGTGGCGGCCCGTGCATAGGGGGCGCCAGGGCGCCGCCCCCCTAGCCCTAAAAAAAAAGAAAAAAAAAAAAAAAACGAACAAATAAAGTTGTACAAAAAAAAAAATTGGGTTCGCCGGCCTCGCCTGAAGGAACTGGTGGCTAGGGGGGGAGTGGGGTTACGTCCCAGAAGAGGCGCCGATTGGCTGCCTTCTGGGGGCGTAACCTGGGCGCAAGTCTTTGCGATTGGACACCCCCACTTTCTGATATCCTGGCTGTGATTGGTCCAGTCTACAGCCTGGACCAATCATCATCCAGGATATCGCTGACGTCGCAATGGGGGCGGTGCCGGTGCGTGCGTCAGTCACTCACCGTCACCGCCGCTCAGAGAAGAGGAGAGGCCGCCCGCCGGTTCCCGCCGCCGAGACGAGGGAGAAGGACCCGCCGCAGAAGAGCAGGAAGAAGCTGAGCCGCGCCGCCGCCAGGTAAGTTTGAAGGTAGAACGCACGCTGGTCTCTGCATCGATTGCGGTACAATGCTGTGGGCACTCTGCAATCATTGGGGGACAATGCTGTGGCCACTCTGCAATAATTGGGGTACAATGCTGTGACACTCTGCAATCATTGCGGTACAATGCTGTGGGCACTCTGCAATCATTGGGGTACAATGCTGTGGGCACTTTGCAATCATTGGGGGACAATGCTGTGGCGCTCTGCAATCATTGGGGGACAATGCTGTGGCGCTCTGCAATCATTGGGGGACAATTCTGTGGCGCTCTGCAATCATTGGGGTACAATGCTGTGGCGCTCTGCAGTGATTGGGGTACAATGCTGTGGCGCTCTGCAATCATTGAGGGACAATGCTGTGGCGCTCTGCAATCATTGGGGTACAATGCTGTGGCACTCTGTAATCATTGGGGTACAATGCTGTGGCGCACTCTGCAATCATTGGGGACAATGCTGTGGTGCTCTGCAGTGATTGGGGACAATGCTGTGGCGCTCTGCATTGAAAGGGGCTCGCACGCTGAACTCTGCATTGATGGGGGCACGGAACAGTTGCATTGAAGGGGGCATGCACGCTGAACTCTGCACAGTGTTTATTGCATTGAAAGGGGCACAGCACAGTTGCATTGAAGGGGGCACGCACGCTGAACTCTGCACAGTGTTTATTGCATTGAAGGGGGCACAGCACAGTTGCATTGAAGGGGGCATGCACGCTGAACTCTGCATTGTTGGGGCACAGCACAGAGTTCATTGCATTGAAGGGGGCACAGCACAGTGTTTATTGCATTGAAGGGGGCACAGCACAGTGTTTATTGCATTGAAGGGGGCACAGCACAGTGTTCATTGCATTGTGGGGGCACAGCACAGTGTTCATTGCATTGAAGGGGGCACAGCACAGTGTTTATTGCATTGAAGAGGGCACAGCACAGTGTTTATTGCATTGAAGGGGGCATAGCACAGTGTTCATTGCATTGAAGGGGGCACAGCACAGTGTTTATTGCATTGAAGAGGGCACAGCACAGTGTTTATTGCATTGAAGGGGGCATAGCACAGTGTTCATTGCATTGAAGAGGGCACAGCACAGTGTTTATTGCATTGAAGGGGGCACAGCACAGTGTTCATTGCATTGTGGGGGCACAGCACAGTGTTCATTGCATTGAAGGGGGCACAGCACAGTGTTTATTGCATTGAAGAGGGCACAGCACAGTGTTTATTGCATTGAAGGGGGCATAGCACAGTGTTCATTGCATTGAAGGGGGCATAGCACAGTGTTCATTGCATTGAAGGGGGCACAGCACAGTGTTTATTGCATTGAAGGGGGCATAGCACAGTGTTCATTGCATTGAAGGGGGCACAGAACAGTGTTTATTGCATTGAAGGGGGCACAGCACAGTGTTCATTGCATTGAAGGGGGCACAGCACAGTGTTCATTGCATTGAAGGGGGCACAGGACAGTGTTTATTGCATTGAAGGGGGCATGCACGCTGAACTCTGCATTGTTGGGGCACAGCACAGTGTTCATTGCATTGAAGGGGGCACAGAACAGTGTTTATTGCATTGAAGGGGGCATAGCACATTGTTCATTGCATTGAAGGGGGCACAGCACAGTTGCATTGAAGGGGGCACAGCACAGTTGCATTGAAGGGGGCATGCACGCTGAACTCTGCATTGAAGGGGGCACAGCACAGTGTTCATTGCATTGAAGGGGGCACAGCACATTGTTCATTGCATTGAAGGGGGCACAGCACAGTTGCATTGAAGGGGGCATGCACGCTGAACTCTGCATTGTGGGGGCACAGCACAGTGTTTATTGCATTGAAGGGGGCATAGCACAGTGTTCATTGCATTGAAGGGGGCACAGCACAATGTTCATTGCATTGAAGGGGGCACGCACGCTGGTCACTGCATTGAAAGGGGGCATATACCATCTCCTGTACCATCACCTGTGCCATGCCTATACCATCCCCTGTGCCATGCCTGTACCATCTCCTGTGCCATGCCTGTACCATGACTTCAAAGTCACGCAATTTTTTACTGCGTTTTTTGACACGAAGCAATACCTATTACATTTTTCTTTTTGCGCCCCCCCCCCCCCCCCCCAAAAAATTTTGAGCACCAGCCGCCACTGTTAGGGGGAGATTTACTAAATCTGGTGCAGCTATGGCCAGTAGCCAATCAGCTTCTAACTTCAGTTTGTTCAATTGAACTTGGACAATTAAACCTGGAAGCCAATACCGAATCGCAAAAAAATGCCTGGTCATTGAGGGGGTAAATCCTTCTGGTCCAGAAGTGGTTAAATTTAAAAAAAAAAACAACAATGACATTTGAAATTTTTCTAATTTCTGTCCAATTTCGGTGCTAGCAGAAAAAAAAAATTCTAATTGCTCAGGGCATGTTCGCACAGATAATCGGCTTGCTCCACTTCACACATGGAAAATGCATTTCCCCTCCAAAATCCACCTTTCCCCATGGGAAATATTTGTATGGAGGCTCTGAGCCAAAATCCATTCCAAAAAGTGCAGGCTGATTTTTTATTATCTTTCGGTGCAGCACAATGTAGAAGATGATTTCAGTGATTCCTAGAGGTGACGCTGGGTCAGTATTGATCATTGGACTGGAGACCACTTCTACACATTGTATATCACTTTTTAGTTATTTGACAAATCAGCAGTACAAAATCTGTGCGTTTGGCACCTTCCATGTAAATTTCCTGCAGCTTTGTGTTTCTCACAAAGAAGTGTGGGAACACCGGCCATTCCTTTTCCCACTATACTATACATGGTACTTGGCAAGGCATTATGTACCATACCTCCTCGTTGATGGACAGCTACTTTTTACTGACATATGCCGGTAAGCAACAGATAGAGTCTATGATAACAGATAGAGTCTATGATAACAGATAGGATCTATGATAACAGAGAGGGTCTATGATAACAGATAGGATCTATGATAACAGAGAGGGTCTATGATAACAGAAAGGGTCTATGATAACAGAGAGGGTCTATGATAACAGATAGGGTCTATGATAACACTCTGATAGGGTCTATGATAACAGATAGAGTCTATGATAACAGAGAGGGTCTATGATAACAGAGAGGGTCTATGATAACAGAGAGGGTCTATGATAACAGAGAGGGTCTATGATAACACTCAGATAGGGTCTATGATAACAGAGAGGGTCTATGATAACAGATAGGGTCTATGATAACACTCTGATAGGGTCTATGATAACAGATAGAGTCTATGATAACAGATAGAGTCTATGATAACAGAGAGGGTCTATGATAACAGATAGGGTCTATGATAACAGATAGGGTCTATGATAACAGATAGAGTCTATGATAACAGATAGAGTCTATGATAACAGATAGGGTCTATGATAACAGATAGGGTCTATGATAACAGATAGAGTCTATGATAACAGAGAGGGTCTATGATAACAGACAGGGTCTATGATAACAGACAGGGTCTATGATAACAGACAGGGTCTATGATAACAGATAGGGTCTATGATAACAGATAGAGTCTATGATAACAGAGAGGGTCTATGATAACAGACAGGGTCTATGATAACAGACAGGGTCTATGATAACAGACAGGGTCTATGATAACAGATAGGGTCTATGATAACAGACAGGGTCTATGATAACAGACAGGGTCTATGATAACAGATAGGGTCTATGATAACAGATAGAGTCTATGATAACAGAGAGGGTCTATGATAACAGACAGGGTCTATGATAACAGACAGGGTCTATGATAACAGACAGGGTCTATGATAACAGATAGGGTCTATGATAACAGACAGGGTCTATGATAACAGATAGAGTCTATGATAACAGACAGGGTCTATGATAACAGATAGAGTCTATGATAACAGACAGGGTCTATGATAACAGACAGGGTCTATGATAACAGATAGAGTCTATGATAACAGATAGAGTCTATGATATAAGCAGGGCCACTTATAGGGGGGGGGGCGACCAATCCTGTAGGGGGCCCGGGCACACAGGGGGGCCCCAACAGCACAGGGAATCAGTGCAGTCGGGCAGAAGGGCAATCAGTGGCGGCCTGTCCGTTAGGTACGCAGGGGCGCCGCCCCCCAGATCCATCCGTTCGCCCCCCTAATCTACATGCAGGGCGCCAGATGCATGGATTCCAATGGGGTTTTTTTTTTTTTGAAGCACATGATTAGACCTAGGGGCTCTAATAGGCTTCAAAAAAGGGTGGGCTCGGGGTGCAGAACACTTCACCCTGGGCCCACCCAGTTGTGTGACAATAGCAAATGAATATTTGCTATTGCCACACTGATTCTCCTCCCGGCCAATCAGGAAGCAGGTCCTGAGAACTGTTTCCCAATTGGCCAAAGGAGAAGGCATCCTATTGGCGGAGGCAGAGGGAGGAGACGGGCGCTGAGAGGGGACATGGAGGAGACTGAGGGGGAAGTCGTCGTCACCTGTCGGTCCGGAGGAACAAGGTAAGTGGACTGGCGCCTGGGGGGGGGGGGGGATATGGTGCGGACTGGACTCTGGAGTGACATGGAGCAGGGGGTCCGTGGTCAGGTCTGTCTGCCGCCCCCCTGACCGATGGAGCACCAGCTGCTACTATGGGCAACTACAGAGGGATGCCCTGTGTCTGTGTCTCTCCCTACAGCAGCTGGAAGCCATTTTCTCCCCCTCCTACCAGCTTTCAGTTGCTGCAGGGAGAGACACAGACACAGGGCATCGTTCCTGTAATTACTTCTCCGACACAAGTGTGAAAGGGTCCTTTATCCTAATGTGCAGAATGCATTAAGGTAAGAAAACCTTCTGACTTTACAACCCCTTTAATTTTATATATATTATTCATTTTTTGGATATATATGTATATATATATGTATTTTGGTTTATTTTTACGATGGAACACATATTGATTTGCAACATATATTTTACAATGTGCTCCATATTGTAAAATAAATGTTGCAAATCAATATGTGTTCCACCGTAAAAATTATAAACCAAAATACATACCGTATATATCAAACAAGTATCATTCTAAATACACAGCAGCAGTCACCAATCTGCAGGTAGAAGTTTCATAAGGCTCATCTACAAATATAATAAAAATGTCTTTACGTGACCAGAATAACTAAAATTTCAAAAATATGTAACGATATGTAAAATACTAACTGTAGGTATATGCAGACAAAAATGAAGTCTAATATAGATGGGACTTTAAGTATGCAAAGTTCAAAAGTTACCATCTCAAGCAATCACATCCAGTGGAGACTAACTGAGAAGAAGACCTAGGGTACTCAGAAAAATACCTGTAGGCACACAGAGGAAGACCAGAGGCATGCAGAAGAAGACTTGACCACTCAGAAAAAGATCTGGGGCACTCAGAAGAAGATCTGGAGCACAAAGACGACCAGAGGCATGCAGAAGACGACCTGAGGCACTCAGAAGAAGACCTGGGGCTTGCAGAACAAGACCTAGGATACTCAGAAAAAGACCTAGGATACTCAGAAAAAGACCCAGGGCATTTAGAAGAAGACCTGGGGCTCAGAGAAGAATACCTGACCACTCATTAGAAGACCTGGGGCACTCAGAAGATGACCTGGGGCACTCAGAAGATGACCTGAGGCACTCAGAAGATGACCTGGGGCACTCAGAAGATGACCTGGGGCACTCAGAAGATGACCTGGGGCACTCAGAAGATGACCTGGGGCACTCAGAAGATGACCTGGGGCACTCAGAAGATGACCTGGGGCACTCAGAAGATGACCTGAGGCACTCAGAAGATGACCTGGGGCACTCAGAAGATGACCTGGGGCACTCAGAAGAAGAGCTGGCCACACAAAAGAAGACCTGGGGCACCCAGACAAAGACCTGGCCACATAGAAGAAGACCTGGCCCATTCACAAGACGACTGGGCCACTCAGAAGAAGAGATGGGGCAATCAGAAGACAATTTTGTCGTGCATTGGGCCTTTGGGCTAGGTTGACACTTGAGCTTATTCAAACGTTTTTGGAGCTTTTTTCTATGCATTTTATTTGTACACGTTCTTTTGGGCATTTTTAGGCTTGAGCATTACTGTTTTTGCCAATGGAAAGCTAGTCAGTAGAAGAAGGAGAGCCAATAAGTACCACAAAAAACTTGTTTTTAGATACTCACACTGAAGTCTATAGAGACTTAAAATGTGCAACTCTACCCCAAGGAGGCCCAGGTAATTTTTCGAGCTTCAAGTGACATAACACTCAGGTATGGTGTGAACAGACACTATTATTTATAATGGGAACCTTGATTTTGAAAGTTGAAGTGCTTTCGAAAACACAGTACAAATTGCTCAGGTTTGAATGGTTTGGGTTTTTTTTTTTTTTTTTTATCATCAGAGGAGAAACTGGGATTTGTGTGACTGTGTTAGGTATATTTGGTTCCGGGTCTATAGGCATACACTATATTACCAAAAGTATTGGGACGCCTGCCTTTTCACACACATGAACTTTAATGGCATCCCGGTCTTAGTCCGTAGGGTTCAATATTGAGTTGGCCCACCCTTTGCAGCTATAATAGCTTCAACTCTTCTGGGAAGGCCGTCCACAAGGTTTAGGAGTGTGTCTATGGGAATGTTTGAAAATTCATTCAGAAGCACATTTTAAGGTCAGGCACTGACATTGCATGAGAAGTCCTGGTTTGCATTCTCCACTCTAATTCATCCCAAGGGGGTTCTATCGGGTTGAGGCCAGGACTCTGTGCAGGCCAGTCAAGTTCTTCCACCCCAAACTCACTCATCCATGTCTTTATGGACCTTGCTTTGTGCACTGGTGCGCAGTCATGTTGGAACAGGAAGGGGCCATCCCCAAACTGTTCTCACAAAGTTGGGAGCATGAAATTGTCCAAAATGTCTTGGTATGCCGACGCCTTAAGAGTTCCCTTTACTGGAACGAAGGGGAAAGTCCAACCCCTAAAAAACAACCCCACACCATAATCCCCCCTCCACCAAATACAAAGCAAAATCCATAAAGTCATGGATGAGCGAGTTTGGGGTGAAGGAACTTGACTGTCCTCCCCTCAACCTGATAGAACCCCTTTGGGATGAATTAGAGCAGAGACTGCGAGCCATGCCTTCTTGTCCCACATCAGTGCCTGACCTCACAAATGCGCTTCTGGAAGAATGGTGAAACATCCCCATAGACACACTCCTAAACCTTGTGGACGGCCTTCCCAGAGAGGTTGAAGCTGTTATAGCAAATAGTCGGCCAAATCAATATTGAACCCTACGGACTAAGACTGGGATGTCATTAAAGTTCATGTGTGTGTAAAGGCAGGTGTCCCAATACTTTTGGTAATTTAGTGTATCTCCTCCAATCATTTGTCTTTAGCAGAAACTCAAAAGGATGATAAACCTACACTAAGCTAAGACAGCTAAGTAAATACGTCTTATTGATTAGAGCAGCCATTCTCAACCTTTCAACACAGAGCAGAGGAACCCTTGAAATAGCCTTCTGATATCAGGGAACCATTGCTTAAAATGACTATATTTATATCTCATGACACATTATTGTGATGGTCAGGGAGAAGAATGCCCCTTCCACTTGTGGTCATTGGGAATAATTATCCCCTTATAGATAGCTAAAAAGATAATTGGAGTCAATGGGAACTGATCTGAAAGGCATAAATTGCTCATTGCTCAAGGGACCCCTAACCTCAGGAGGAACCCTAGGGTTCCATTGGACCCTCATTGAGAAATACTGGATTAGAGGGAGATCTGTGAATATTGACAATCCTGAAGCCATTATACCTGCAAATAGTGGGCCAACTCAATATTGAACCCTACGGACTAAGACTGGGATGTCATTAAAGTTCATGTGCATGTAAAGGCAGGCGTCCCAATACTTTTGGTAATTTAGTGTATCTCCTCCGATCATTTTCAGCGTGTAGCAGAAACTTAAACGGATGATAAACCTACACTAAGCTAAGACAGCTAAGTAAATACTTATTATTGATTAGAGCAGCCATTCTCAACCTTTCAACACAGAGGAACCCTTGAAATAGCCTTCTGATACAAGGGAACCCTTGCTTAAAATGACTATATTTACATCTCATGATACATTATTGTGATGGTCAGGGAGAAGAATGCCCCTTCCACTTGTGGTGATTGGGAATAATTATCCCCTTACAGATAGCTAAACAGATCAGTGGAGTCGATGGAAACTGATCTGAAAGGCATAAATTGCTCATTGCTCAAGGAACCCCTAGTAACCTCTAGGGTTCCATTGGACCCTCGTTGAGAAATCCTGGATTAGAGGAAGATCTGTGAATATTGACAATCCTGAAGCTGTTATAGCTGCATAGGGTGGGCCAACTCAATATTGAACCCTACAGACTAAGACTGGGATGCCATTAAAGTTCATGTGTGTGTAAAGGCAGGCGTCCCAATACTTTTGGTAATTTAGTGTATCTCCTCCAATCATTTTCAGTGTGTAGCAGAAACTTAAACGGATGATAAACCTACACTAAAGCCCCGTACACACGCACAGATTGTTGGCCGTAAATTGTTGGCCAACGTCCGATCTGTCGATTGTCGGCTTGTTAGTATGATGCTTTCGACAACCAACTGCCAATTTTCGGCCGAAAAAAATCTGGTGTGCATGCTATAAAATTTTTGTTGGCCTACAAAAAACGGCCGATTGTTCCTCAGTCAGTACAGATTTCGGCAGACAAAAATCAGATGAGCAAGACTGGGCATGCTCAGAGAAGAAAAAACACACGGAAAGTAAACCATCACATGACATCACTTCTGCAGTTGGTTTTTGTTGGCCGAAAAAATTTGTGTGCAGTGTAAAGCACATTTCAACCAACACAACAACACTGGACAAAAGACGGCCGATCGGTCGGCCAACAATCGGTGCGTGTGTACGAGGCTTAAGACTGGGATGTCATTAAAGTTCATGTGCGTATAAAGGCAGGCGTCCCAATACTTTTGGTAATTTAGTGTATCTCCTCCAATCATTTTCAGCGTGTAGCAGAAACTTAACGGATGATAAACCTACACTAAGCTAAGACAGCTAAGTAATAGCTAAAAAGATCAATGGAGTCAGTGGGAACTTATCTGAGAGGCATAAATTGCTCATTGCAAGGAACCCCTAGCAACCTCAGGAGGAACCCTAGGGTTCCATTGGACCATCGTTGAAAAACCCTGGATTAGAGGGAGATCTGTGAATATTGACAATAATAAAATCTGATTTCAGCTCTTTTATACTGGAGGCTTCACAGTTTAGTTATCTAACAACCTCCGTAATGGCCCCCCTCCCACCCCAGGCCTCATTGCAGTCATGTGGGCAGCTATAGCTATTGCCATAGCACTGTTAAGGGATATGATGGAAGTCTGGTTCTATCACGTCATTAACAGGAAATGGAAAATTGCACAAGGCTTCAAACGTTTATAATATATGAGATTTACATTCCCTTCCGCATCGAAGGTGTAAAACCTGTTCCAGTGTCAACATATTTTTTTAGTGTTTTACAAAAGAAAAAAAAAACACACAAATAACTTCATTGGTTGTCACCGGTATCTGCAATCTGGTGTCTGTATCTGTTTCATTCTGTGCCTCTATAGCAAGGGACCAATTGAAGACACTGCTGCAAATATTTTCCTGCTATATATATATATATATATATATATATATATATATACACACATACACACATTATTATAATTTATATATCATAGCATACAGTATCTCACAGAAGTAAGTACACCCCTCACATTTTTGTACATTTTTTATTCTATCTTTTCATGTGACAACACTGAAGAAATGACACTTTGCTACAATGTAAAGTAGTGAGTGTACAGCTTGTATAACAGTGTAAATTTACTGTCCCCTCAAAATAACTCACTGGCAACAAAAGTGAGTACACCCCTAAGTGACAATGTCCAAATTGGGCCCAATTAGCCATTTCCCTCCATGGTGTCATGCGACTCGTTAGTGTTACAAGGTCTCAGGTGTGAACGGGGAGCAGGTGTGTTAAATTTGGTGTTATCACTCTCACTCTCTCATACCAGTCAACATGGCAGGCCTCACCATGGTCGACCAAAGAAGTTGAGTGCGTCATATCCAGAGGTTGTCTTTGGGAAATAGACGTATGAGTTCTGTCAGTTTTTGCTGCAGAGGTTGAAGGGGTGGGGGGTCAGCCTGTCAGTGCTCAGACCATACGCCGCACACTGCATCAAATTGGTCTGCATGGCTGTCATCCCAGAAGGAAGCCTCTTCTAAAGATGATGCACAAGAAAGCCTGCAAACAGTTTGCTGAAGACAAGCAGACTAAGGACATGGATTACTGGAACCATCTCCTGTGGTCTGATGAGACCAAGATAAACTTATTTGGTTCAGATGGTGTCAAGCGTGTGTGGCGGCAACCAGGTGAGGAGTACAAAGACAAGTGTGTCTTGCCTACAGTCAAGCATGGTGGTGGGAGTGTTATGGTCTGGGGCTGCATGAGTGCTGTAGGCACTGGGGATCTACAGTTCATTGGGGGAACCATGAATGCCAACATGTACTGTGACATACTGAAGCAGAGCATGATCCCCTCCCTTCAGAGACTGGGCCACAGGGCATTATTCCAACATAGCGACTCCAAACACTCCTCCAAGATGACCACTGCCTTGCTAAAGAAGCTGAGGGTAAAGGTGATAGACTGGCCAAGCATGTTTCCAGACCTAAACCCTATTGAGCATCTGTGGGACATCCTCAAATGGAAGGTGGAGGAGCGCAAGGTCTCTAACATCCACCAGCTCTGTGATGTCATCATGGAGGAGTGGAAGAGGACTCCAGTGGCAACCTGTGAAGCTCTGGTGAACTCCATGCCCAAGAGGGTTAAGGCAGTGCTGGAAAATAATGGTGGCCACACAAAATATTGACACTTTAGGCCCAATTTGGACATTTCCACCTAGGGGTGTACTCACTTTTGTTGCCAGCGGTTTAGACATGAATGGCTGTGTGTTGAGTTATTTTGAGGGGACAGCAAATTTACACTGTTATACAAGCTGTACACTCACTACTTTACATTGTAGCAAAGTCTCATTTCTTCAGTGTTGTCACATGAAAAGATAGAATAAAAGATTTACAAAAATGTGAGGGGTGTACTCAGTTTTGTGGGATACTGTAGATCAGTCCAAAATGAGGGACAAATGAGGAGTAAAAAGAGGGACTTTTTTTTCCAAATCAGGGACAGTCCCTCCAAATCTGGGACAGTTGGGAGCTATGGCAACCAATGGCCCCTGAGCCGGGGCTGTACAGAAGGTCTCCTTCTACAGGTCAGGCTCTGCCACAAGGTATGTGGCAGTTTCTCGAAAACTTGCCCATCTAGCCTCCCCCAGCACTCTGACGATTCCTGCCCTAGAACCTAAGAATAAAATATTTACGAAATGTGAGGGGTGTACTTACTTTTGTGAGATACTGTAAATCATAATATACACTGCTCAAAAAAAAAAAAATTAAAGGAACACTTTTTAATCAGACTATAGCTTCAAGTCAAATAAACTCCTGGGATAATAATCTGGTCAGTTAAGTAGCAGGGGGGGGTTGTTAATCTATTTCAACTGCTTTTGTGTTAATGAAATAAAAAAAAAACAGGCGCACTAGATGGGCACTAGATGGGCAACAATGAGACGACTTATAAAACAGGAATTGTTTTACAGGTGGAGGCCATTAACATTTTTTCCCTACTCATCTTTTCTGACTGTTTCTCCACATTTGTCTAGGGTCAGTGTCACTACTGCTAGCATGAGGCAATTCCTGGACCCTTTAGAGGTTACACAGGCAGTCAAACACCAATCGGAGCCGCCTGACACCCGCATCGGCTTCCCCGCTGACAATTGGGGGCGGGAGCGCGCGCTCGCCCCCTAGCTCCTCCCAGGCGAGCGATGTAGATCTATGTCGTTTTCGCCTGTACGAGCCACCCTGCTGCAGTAAGGCGGCGGCGGGTGGTCGGGAACTGGTTAATAAAGTCCAAATAAAGTGAATACAATTCATGTGCATTCTAAAACTATTCCCAATAGATACAAAATCAGTCTAATTCAGAAAACATTGCAGAAAAATGTCAGAACACCCGCACCTTTGTGAATGAGAAATGGAAACCTTTTCACCCCCGTGGGTGAATGGATAATCTATAGGGGTATGCAAACTGCAGGCCACTAGGACCTATATCACTTATACAATGGATGGACGCTCCCTCTTATCTTCCCGCAGTTCTATTCCATATATATGAGGAACACAAAAATTGTATAATAGTGTAATTCCATTTTTTTCCTCTATGATCATTTCAGAAGCCACGCCCCCCCACAGTTAGAATCACTCCCCTAGGCTCACATTTAACCCCTTGATCACCCACAATATTAACCCCCACCCTGCCAGTGTCATTGTTACAGTAAGGCCCCTGTCACACTTGTGTGACTTCAAAGTCGCGCAATTTTACAGCGATTTTGATGCGAGTTTGACTGGGCTTGAATGTCTTTTTCCTTAAAACGCTTCAAAGTAGTGCAGGGACTACTTTGAAGTCGGTGCGACTTCAAGTCGCACAGATATGAACGGTACTCATTGGAAATAATGGAGAACGACTTGTCATGTGATTTTGCAGTCCCAAGTCGCACAAGTGTGAAAGGGGCCTAACAGTGCACATTTTTAGCACTGATTACTGTAGTAATGTCACTGGTACCCCTCAAAAAAGTGTCAAAAATGTCAGTTAGGGGTCCGATCTGTCCGCCGCAATGTCACAGTCCCACTAAAAACCGCAGATCGCTGCCATTACTATAAAAAAAAAAAACAATATAAAATGACACAAATCTTTCCCGTAGTTTGTAGATGTGATAACTTTTGCGCAAACCAATCAAAATACGCTTATTGCAATTTTTTTACCAAAAAAATCACAGATCGCCGCCATTACTAGTAAAAAAATAAATAAAAATGACAAATCTTTCCCTTAGTTTGCAGATGTGATAAATTTTGCGTAATCCAATCAAAATACGCTTATTGTGATTTTTTTTTTTTACCAAAAATATGTAGCAGAATATAAATTGGCCTAAAAGGATGAAAAATTTCGATTTTTTAATTTTTTTTTTTTTGGGAATGTTTTATAGCAGAAAGTGAAAAATATTATTATTTTTAAATCAGAATTGTCGCTCTTTTTTTGTTAGCGTAAAAAATAAAAATTGCACAGGTGATCAAATACCTTAAAAAGAAAGCTCTGTTTGTGGGGAAAAAAGGACATCAATTTTATTCGGGTACAGCGTCGCACGACTGCGCAATTGTCCGTTAAAGTAACGCAGTGCCGAATCACAAAAAATGGCCTGGTCATTAAGGGGGCAAATCCTTCTGGTCCAGAAGTGGTTAAGAGAGAGTCCTCCTAATCTCAGCTTTTTACCTGTATAGAAGACACCTGGGAGCCAGAAATCCTGCTGATTAACCACTTAAGCCCCGGAAGATTTTACCCCCTTCCTGACCAGGGGGTATTTTGCGATTCGGCACTGCGTGACTTTAACGGACAATTGCGCGGTCGTGCGATGCTGTACCTAAACGAATTTGGTGTCCTTTTTTTCCCACAAACAGAGCTTTCTTTTGGTGGTATTTGATCACCTGTGCGATTTTTTGATCACGCGCTATAAACAAAAAAAGAGCGTAAATTTTGCAAAAATAGCAATATTTTTCCCTTTTTTATATATGAAATTCCCCCCAAAAAAATGTAAAAATCAAAATTTTTTAACATTTTCGGCCAATTTGTTTTATGCTACCTATGTTTGGTAAAAAAAATCCCAAAAAGCGTATTTTGATTGGTTTGCGCAAAAGTTATTGCGTTTACTAACTAAGGGAAAGATTTTTGTCAATTTTGTTGTTTTTTTTTTAACGCGTAATGGCGGCGATCTGCAATTTTTTTTGCGGTACTGCGACATTGCGGCGGACAGATCGGACCCTTGACTGACATTTTTGACACTTTTGGGGTTACCAGTGACATTTCCACAGTAATCAGTGCTATATATATGCACTGTTACTGTAAAAATACACTGGTAGTGAAGGGGTTAACTTTATTTGAGAGGGAGGGGCTGTGTGTGTCCCTAGGGGCGTGATTCTAACTGTGATTGGCTGTGGCTTCAGCTGTATGCAGAGTGATCAACGGATCTACATAGTAGATCCATATGATCATCTCTCATACACAGGGGAGAATGACAGGCGGATTGTTTACACAACCTGCCTGACTTTCTCCCTCTCCCCCGCCGATCGCAGAGTGGCCGGCGGACATCGGGTCCGCCGGTCACACGCGCGGGGGGGTCCGTGACCACGCGGGAGCGCGCCTCCGGCGGCGCGTGCTCGCTCCCTAGACCCTCACAAGCTAGTGACGTAGCCCTACGTCACTTTGCCTGTGAGGGGCTGACCGCCGACGTAGATAGTCGTGCGGCGGTCGGCAAGTTGTTAATAGGAGATCAAATATAAATTTTACTCAATAAAATGCATTTTAATCAATTTATAACTTTTTTGAAATGCGTTTTTCTGGATATTTTTGTTGTTGTTCTGTCTTTCACTAGTAAAATAAACCGACCAATAAAATTATAGACTGATCATTTCTTTGTCAGTCGGCAAACGTAAAAAAATAACGAAGCGGGGGTCAAATACTTTTTTCCCCTCACTGTATGTGCGTGTAACATTTACAATACATTTACAATAAGTAACATTTTTCCTGAACATAAAAAACCCAACACATTCACAGTTTGGATTTTGTCTATTCAGATAAATGGAAAAAAAAAGTCCCCCCCTTCACCTTTGATCTTTCTCATCACCGCAGCCAAAATGCGGAATTCTCCCATTTAAACATTAGAAAATCCAAATGAACAATTTAAGATGGACTGTTTTGTTAATAATAACAGAGTTCCGGGCAGGAGTTTCGATGTGCATGTATTCAGTCCTCACAGGGACACTTCCAGGAATACAGATTTCCAGGAACTGGCGGCACGACGAGGGAATTTCGCTATCCAATTAACATGCCTTATGCGGCATTTCTACACTTGTGCGTTTATTCCACGTCCTCCCCCAAATCTCAAACATACAGTTCATCCACTTCCACCCAGACTGACCCTTGTGGGCACGCCTGTATGGCTGGCATAGGGACAATAGATTGTAAGCTCCTTTGGACCAGCACTGGTGTGAATGGTAGTAACAATAGATTGTAAGCTCCTTTGGACCAGCACTGGTGTGAACGGTTTACATTCTCTGCACAGAGGTGAAAAAAAAAGCGTCAAAACAAATACAAAATAAATAGCGCCCCCCCAAAAAGCAGTGGATTATTCCAGTGAAACGCATACTGCGATTTTTGTCATCCTGTCCTGCTCTGGCTCCAATTCAAGTTTAACCCCTTGACGCTTAAAGGTAACGTAACATCTTAATGCCTAAGCACAATTTTGCAACTTTGATGTGTATTAGTAAAACCGTAGATGTCACCACAAATACTTTGTGCATCCAGGGGGATTATACCGCATTTTCAGGACAAATTGGGCTTTCCTTTCGGTGGTAAATGGTTATGAATATCGTCTGATTTTCTCTTTTTTCTTTTTTTTATTATCAATGAAAAACTGGCCCAAAATAGAATAAAAAAATGGTCTTTTGCCAAGCCAGGTGGTGCCAACACAGAGCCATCCAAGGGTCATATTTTAGCCAAATCAGTAAGCAATGGATGAAAATTCAAGCCATGAATGGCAGACCTAAAGGTGCCCATGGATACAAGATGGCGGCTGTCCGTACACACAGGATTCATCCACCGAACATTCTACTGATCTTTATGCAAATGCGCAAGTTAGCAAAGAGCAAACATATGCCTATGATATGGGAATAAAAATCCATGGTGGATAACTAACGATCAAGTGGGAAAATCCATTAAAACCAATTTATTTTTCTCTAACGAGCATGGGACGAGCCCTATAGCAGGGGTCTCAAACTGGTGGCCCTCCAGCTGTTGCAGAACTACAAGTCCAATCATGCCTCTCCCCAAGGGAGTCATGCTGGTAACTTTCAGCCTTGCAATGCCTCATGGGAATTGTAGTTCTGCAACAGCTGGAGGGCCACTAGTTTGAGAGTTGAGACCCCTGCCCTATAGATACAAAACTTACCATATCAAAACCCTCCTTCCATATACCCTCCAGCTGTTGCGGAACTACAAGTCCCATCATGCCTCTCCCCAACTGAGTCATGCAGGTAACTGTCAGCCTTGCAATGACTCATGGGAATTGTAGTTCTGCAACAGCTGGAGGGCCACTAGTTTGAGAGTTGAGACCCCTGCCCTATAGATACAAAACTTACCATATCAAAACACTCCTTCCATATACTCTCCAGCTGTTGCGGAACTACAAGTCCCATCACGCCTCTCCCCATGGGAGTCATGCTTGTAACTGTCAGCCTTGCAATGTCTCATGGGAATTGTAGTTCTGCAACAGCTGCCACTAGTTTGAGACCACTGCCCTATAGATACAAAACTTACCGTATCCAAACACTTAAAGTGGTTGTAAACCCTTCCATATACCCAGTGAGGTGACTGGTCTCAGGTGATACACAGAGATTAAGCAAATCCTCCTACATAGGTTGTACCTCTTTACCTGCAGTATTCTCTTCATCCGTTGACTTTTTAAGCTTTTCTGAAAGTTCAGAAAAAAGAGGGCGGAGAGCTGAAATTACACACCGCACAGCTCAGGGGGAGAGCTCTGAGAGCTGATTGGAGGGAAGGGACACACCCCCTTTCACACAGATCACAGGAACAGAGCTGAGGCTGTCAATCACAGGCTGTGTGCTGGAGCTCCCTCCCCTTTTTTATCTCTTTATGTCATGAAAACATGTCGGAAGTGACTCATGCATGTAGCAGAGGAAAGAGGCAACAACCAGAAATGACACTTAGTGCTCTGGACTGGGACAAGTACACACTATAGAGGGATGTGCTTTGTTTATATTGCCTGTCTGAGGTTTACATCTACTTTAGGGTGACTGCAGCCATATTAGTGCATTTGCAACAGAGTTGAGTTCTGTCCATGATAGTTTTTTCAATTCCACTAACAGTCAGATTTGGAGGACAAGCTTTCAGGGCTCTACCGTGTTCTTCTCAGTACTACTTGGACCAAGATGAAGGGGGTAGACCCCTGGAATCATGTCCTGAAAAATGTTTGTGTCTGGATATGTTTAAAGGGTCTGTACCCATATTAGTTCACTTGCAACAAAGCATTTGAGTATTGTCCATAATACAGTGTATTTTGATTTTTCAGGACAAGCTTTTGGGGGTCTAATTCCTTCTTCTTGGCCCAAGCAATACTGTTTGGACTAAGAAGAACAGGGTAGACCCACCAAAGCTTGTCCTGATTGGTCCAAGCTTTGGAGGGTCTAATTCCTTCTTCTTGGCCCAAGCAATACTATTTGGACTAAGAAGAACAGGGTAGACCCACCAAAGCTTGTCCTGAAAAAACCTTGGTCAAAGCTTTGGAGGAAAATTTAAAAGACCAGAAGCAAGGTTCCATGATCAGGCACATAACCCACAAGTATGTATCAAAATTATGCTACCAATGGGAATTTATCCATGGGAAGCATAAAATCAATTGACTGTTTACCTACTATATTTTCAGATATGGTGGACAAACTTTCCTTGATAAAGGCAATCTATTTCATATGCCGAAACGCGTAGGAAAACCAAGATATTTCCTCTCTGCAGACCCCACGCTGTATCTTCAAGCATGGACTGACAGAGAGATATATTTTTATTGTCACCATATCATCGTGTCACTTATTTCTCTACTCAAGTCACTATCACCTATGGGTCTATAACCCATACACATGATCAAGTGTTGTTATCACTACTTTATGTTTATCTTTAATAAATTGTCAATTTTATACAACATTGTCTTACTAAGCCCATAAAGTCCCACCCCCCTTGGCCTGAGGCACCAAACCGTTTTCAAGCTTTGGAGGGTCTACTCCCTTCATCTTGGTCCAAGCAGTGCCTTAGAAGGGGGAGGAAGTCCCCCAAAAGCTTATTCTAAAAAAGATTGGACTGAGAAGAACAGGGTAGACCCACTAAAGCTTATCCTAAAAAAAAGTATTGTGTGCAGTACTCAACTCAACTGCATTGGTGCAAGTGATGTAATACGACTGCAAACACTTTAGGTATATGCAACCACAAACGTTTTTAGGACAAGCTTTGGAGGGTTTACCCCCTTCATCTTGGTTTAAGCTGTACCTTAGAAGAAGGGAGTAGACCCCCAAATTATGTTTGCGGCTGCATATGCTTAAAGTCATTGTTGCCGTATTAGTACACTTGCAACAATGCAGTTGAGTACTGTCCAAGACTATTTTTTTTCAGAACAAGCTTTTGGGGTCTACACCCTTTATCTTGGCCAAAGCAACTCTGTTTGGACTGAGAAGAATAGGGTAGATCGACCAAAGCTTGTCCTAAAAACAAGTATCATGGACAGTACTCAACTGCATTGTGTCCATAATTACTTATTTCAGAACCAGCTTTGGAGTGTCTACACCCTTCATCTTGGTCCAAGCAGCACTGTTTGGGCTGAGAAGAGCAGGTAGACTCTCCAAAACTTGTCATGAAAAAAGTTTTATAAGCTTCATTCACACTAAAGCGACTTGTCAGGTGACTTGTCAGCCTGACAAGTCGCGGTCCCTCGCGGTCCATTGACTGCTAAAGGAACCGTTCTAATAGGAGCGACACGAGTCGCTCCGACTTAGAAAAAGGTTCCTGTACTACTTCGGGGCGACCTCGGATCGACTTGCATAGACATTCATTATATGAAGTCCGTGCAAGTCACGCCGAAGTCACGGTGCACGCGACTTGTGAAGTCGCCCCCGAAGTCGTGCCGCTTCAGTGTGAATGCGGTCTAAGAGTACTCAACTGCATTGTTGCAAGTGTACTAATATGGCTATAATCACAGCTTGGACCAAGTGTACTAATACGGCTACAATCACTTTAAGCAAATGCAACTACAAACTTTTTTTAGAACAAGCTTTTGGTGGTCTGCTCACTTCATCTTGGTCCAAGCAGTACCTTAGAGAAGGGGGTAGACCCCCCAAAGTTTGTCCTGACAAAAAAGGTTTGCGGCTGGATATGCATAAAGTAATGCTGTATTAGTACACTTGCAACAATGCAGTTGAGCACTGTCCATGATTTATTTTTTAAGAACAAGCTTTGGGAGGTCCACACCCTTCATCTTGGTCCAAGCAATACTGTTTGGACTGAGATGAACAGGATGGACTTCCCAAAGCTTATCATGAAATAAGTAATTCGACTGCAATCACTTTAGGCATATCCAGCCACAAACTTGTTTTTTAGAAAACTTTTTTGGTGGTCTACTCCCTTCATCCTGGTTCAAGCAGAACCTTAGAAGAAAGTGGTAGACCACTCCCAAAGCTTGTCTTAAAATGATTTATCTTGGACAGTACTCAACTGCATTGCTGCAAGTGTAGTAATACAGCTACAATTACTGAAAGCACATCAAACCACAAACTTTTTTGAAACAAGCTTTTGGGGAGCTACCTCCTTCATCTTGGTCCATGCTGTACCTTAGAAGAAGGGTGTAGACCCCCCCAAATTTTGTCCTGAAAAAATGTTTGCGGCTGGATATGCCTAAAGTGATTGTTGCCATATTTGTACATTTACACCAATGCCTGTTGAGCACTGCCCATGATTACTTTTTACAGAACAAGCTTTGAGGGGTCTCTACACCCTTCATCTTTGTCCAAGCAATACTGTTTGGACTGAAAAGAACCAGAAGCTTGTCCTGAAAAATAGTATCATGGACTATACTTAACTCCATTGTTGCAATCACTTTTAACATAGTTAAGCACAAACTTTTGGTGATCTGCACACTTCATTTTGGTTTAAGCTGTGCCTTAGAAGAGGGTAGAACCTCAAAAAAACTTGTTCTGAGAAAAAGTTTGCAGCTGCGTATGCTTAAAGCGATTATTGGCGTATTAGTACATTCGCAACAATGCATCTGAGCACTGTCCATGATTACTTTTTTCAGAACAAGCATTGAGGTCCAAGAAATACTGTTTGGACCAAGAAGAACCATGTAGACCCCTCCCCCCCCGCCAAAGCGGTCATATTGCAACCATTGCAACAATGGAGTTGAAGCTTCTGTTCTTCTCAGTCCAAACAGTGTTGCTTGGACCAAGATGAAGGATGTAGACCCCCCCCCCCAACCCCCCATTGGCGTATTAGTACATTTGCAACAACGCACTTAATTACTGTTCAAAATACCTTTTTTAAGAACATGCTTTGGGGGGTCTACACCCTTCATCTTGGTCCAAGCAATACTGTTTGGACTGAGAAGATCAGTGTAGACTCCCCAAAACCCGTGCTGAAAAAAGAATCAGGAACAATATTCAACTGCATTGTTGCAATATGACTATGATCACTTTAGGCATATCAAACCTGGAAATGCTGATTGTTACAATGTTAGTACATTTGCAACAATGCCGTTTAGTACTGTCCATGATTACTTTTTTCAGAACAAGCTTTTGGTGGTCTACTCCCTTCATCTTGGTTCAAGCAGTACCTTAGAAAAAGGGGGGGGGGGGAGTCCCCCAAAAAACGTGCTCTAAAAAAAAACTGAGGTTGCAAATGCTTAAAGTGATTGTAGCTGTACCTTAGAAGGCGGTAGACTTCCCCCCCCCCCCCATCCCCAACCAAAGCTTATCCTGAAAATGTAACAAAGTGCAATAAAAACAAGGTATCACGGACGGAACTCAACTGCGTTGTTGCATGTGCATGAATACGGTTGTAATCCCCTTAAGCATGCCAGTCGCACACTTTCAAACTGGGCAGAGGATCTTTACTGACCGTAGACAGCGGCACCTTATGGCATTTAAAGGCATATTTATATTTTTTAAATATTGAGCCAATGGACCCCTCTATGTCCTAGGCTACTGCCTTTTCTCCGTCCATTCCACGAAGAAATCCTCAGCAGCCGGGACTGTCCCTGGATAGAAGATCTGGCTTCTTGAACGAATCAGCAGGAAAAGTCATACGAGGACAACAGGCAATGCAGCAAAACGTATAGAAAGATGTACTTACTGCAGCCAGGAAGGGGGTCAGTGAGAGGATGTTTCCTTCCCTCCAGCCCTGGTCAGAGGTGATCAGCACTCAGTCTACTCACTGCTGGATGACTCAGGTCTGCTGTGAAGAAAGTGTTGTGTATTCTCATTATCAGCAGCTCCTTTGTGATTGGAACAACCCACAGCTCACCCAGGCAGTGTGCTAGGAATCCTGCTAGATAGGATTGTGACAGCCTCTGCACTTCAATCTGTGCCCACTAGGGGGCGCATGGAATAACCAAGGTCTATGAAATAGTACAAACTGCTGTGCTTCATTTGCAGCTTGCATGGCTCACCTGGGTTTTATTTTAAGTTCACAATTTCCATAATTTCCAGCCGTAACAAGGCGCTGATGTCATAGAATATTCGGTCGCTTGTGCAGCAATGGCTTTATCGCGGCCCTACCAGATTCAACCCGCTGCAGAAAATGCCAGTGTTGCCAACCTATCAGATCCAAATTTACTGATGTGACACCGGTGTTCACTTTGGCAACAAATTTCGATTTAGTTTCAGTTACGGTCCTTTCTAAAATGCCATTTTAGTTTTAGTCGTATTTTAGTCTTTTATTTTAGCTAAATACTAGCGGTTGCCTTGTGAGATCTGCAGATATTTTCAGGATACCTATACACTGCATATGAACCAGATATACAGTATCTCACAAAAGTGAGTACACCCCTCACATTTGTGTAAATATTTTATTCTATCTTTTCATGTGACAACACTGAAGAAATGACACTTTGCTACAATGTAAAGTAGTGAGTGTACAGCTTGTATAACAGTGTAAATTTTCTGTCCCCTCAAAATAACTCAACACACAGCCATTCATGTCTAAACCGCTGGCAACAAAAGTGAGTACACCCCTAAGTGACAATGTCCAAATTGGGCCCAATTAGCCATTTTCCCTCCCCGGTGTCATGTGACTCGTTAGTGTTACAAGGTCTCAGGTGTGAATGGGGAGCAGGTGTGTTAAATTTGGTGTTATCGCTCTCACTCTCTCATACTGGTCACCGGAAGTTCAACATGGCACCTCATGGCAAAGAACTCTCTGAGGTTCTGAAAAAAAGAATTGTTGCTCTACATAAAGATGGCCTAGGCTATAAGATGATTGCCAAGACCCTGAAACTGAGCTAAGCCCGCAAACAGTTTGCTGAAGACAAGCAGACTAAGGGCATGGATTATTGGAACCATGTCCTGTGGTCTGATGAGACCAAGATAAACTTATTTGGTTCAGATGGTGTCAGGCGTGTGTGGCGGCAACCAGATGAGGAGTGCAAAGACAAGTGTGTCTGCCTACAGTCAGGCATGGTGGTGGGAGTGTCATGGTCTGGGGCTGCATGAGTGCTGCCGGCACTGGGGTGCTACAGTTCATTGAGGGAACCATGAATGCCAACATGTACTGTGACATACTGAAGCAGAGCATGATCCCCTCCCTTCAGAGACTGGGCCGCAGGGCAGTATTCCAACACGATAACGACCCCAAACACCTCCAAGACGACCACTGCCTTGCTAAAGAAGCTGAGGGTAAAGGTGATGGACTGGCCAAGCATGTCTCCAGACCTAAACCCTATTGAGCATCTGTGGGGCATCCTCAAACGGAAGGTGGAGGAGCGCAAGGTCTCTAACATCCACCAGCTCCGTGATGTCATCATGGAGGAGTGGAAGAGAACTCCAGTGGCATCCTGTGAAGCTCTGGTGAACTCCATGCCCAAGAGTGTTATGGAAGTGCTGAAAAATAATGGAGGACACACAAAATATTGACACTTTGGGCCTAATTTAGACATCTGCACTTAGGGGTGTACTCACTTTTGTTGCCAGAGGTTTAGACATCAATGGCTGTGTGGAGTTATTTTGAGGGGACAGCAAATTACACTGTTATACAAGCAAAGTGTAATTTCTTCAGTGTTGTCACATGAAAAGATAGAATAAAATATTTACATAAATGTGAGGGGTGTATTTACTTTTGTGAGATACTGTATGCTTATGTGGTGGTGCAATACAAGTTTAAACTTTAATGTGCGATTATTACATGCTCTGGATGGAATTGCGTTGCCGATTTAGAAATTACCAGCAGAGGAGTGTTCATTTTGATGTCAAATTTCAACTTAGTTTTAGTTATAGTCTTTTGACTAAAATGCCATTTTAGTTTTAGTCATATTTTAGTCATCTGAATTGTTTTAGTTGACTAAAATTGTGTTAATTTAGTCGACGAAAACAAAAAGACACCCACATTTTTTTTGCAGAATTGTTGCATGTTGCAGTTAGGGGTAGTCCAAAGCTAGCTGAGAGTACCCGAATGGTAGAAGCTTTCCTGCAGGCATGATATCCCTCAGTCTCCGAACACCAAATCTAGCCCAGATCTGTGGGTCAGGGAGCATCATGATATGTGGAAAGGAGGGATTGCCTCACAAGGTGTCAGAACCCGGACTTGAACCTCCATGGTGTCTGGCAATGAGTCTACTCGCTGAGCTACCTGGAATGCTGGACAGCTCCCTGGACAAATCCTTGAATGATCCTGGTGTGAATCTTTATTGCCTTGAACCCTTTGCTCCTCCCATGAACTTCCTGATATAAGCCATGTCTTTGCACTTCCTGGTTGCCAAAATATTGTGCCTTCAACAGCCGATATCTCGCTAGTCTCTCCTGCTGCCGTCCGTATCTTTGCTACCATCGACACTTGGCTTGTTCCTCGACTACGCTTCAGCTTAATCCCTATCTGCTACTGGACTCTGACTTGCTCACCTCCTGGTGGGGCGATCTTGAGGACCGCGACCTGGTGCTAACACGCAGCAAAATCCATCTCCACCTTCAGGAGCCCTGGTGAAGACCGGTTAGTACTTAGACTCCGCACCTCAGGTGAGCCTGCATCATTTGCCTGTGTGACCTGCCAGTGTTCCTATCCTGCTGGTTCCTGTGTGACCTGCGACTGCTATAGCTACTGGTCTTCGAGCCTGACCCCGGATCGTGACACAAGGGTTGATAGGGAGACCACTGGTTAGGTTTGATAAACCGAGTCCTGGCAGCTATCTATACCTGTGCCAAAAAGCTCCTGTGCCAAAAGCTCCTCAATGGGGTCAGTCTTAAGAGTAGGAGGATTCGGGAATTGGGAGCGTACAGCATGTTGCAGTTGGAAGTATCTGAAGTACATCCAACGAGGTAGTCCAAAGCTAGCTGAGAGTACCCCAAATGGTAGAAGCATTTCTGCAGGCATGATATCCCTCAGTCTTCGATCACCAAATCTAGACCAGATCTGTGGGTCAGAGAGCATCATGATGTGTGGAAAGAAGGAATTGCCCCATAAGGGTTGATAGGGAGAACACTGGTAAGGTTAGATAAACCGAGCCCTGGCAGCTATCTATACCTCTGCCAAAAAGCTCCTGTGCCAAAAGCTCCTCAATGGGGTCAGTCTTAAGAGTAGGAGGATTCGGGAATTGGGAGCGTACAGCATGTTGCAGTTGGAAGTATCTGAAGTACATCCAACGAGGTAGTCCAAAGCTAGCTGAGAGTACCCCAAATGGTAGAAGCATTTCTGCAGGCATGACATCCCTCAGTCTCCGAACACCAAATCTAGCCAAGATCTGTGGGTCAGGGAGCATCATAATGTGTGGAAAGGAAGGATTGCCCCACAAGGGTTGATAGGGAGACCATTGGTTAGGTTTGATAAACTGAGCCCTGGCAGCTATCTATACCTCTGCCAAAAAGCTCCTGTGCCAAAAGCTCCTCAATGGGGTCAGTCTCAAGAGTAGGAGGATTCGGGAATTGGGAGCGTACAGCATGTTGCAGTTGGAAGTATCTGAAGTACATCCAACGAGGTAGTCCAAAGCTAGCTGAGAGTACCCCAAATGGTAGAAGCGTTCCTGCAGGTATGATATCCCTCAGTCTCCGAACACCAAATCTAGCCCAGATCTGTGGGTCAGGGAGCATCATGATGTGTGGAAATGAGGGATTGCCCCATAAGGTTTAATAGGAAGACCACTGGTTAGGTTTGATAAACCGAGCCCGGGCAGCTATCCATATCTTTAAAGTCACTCTAGTGGGAAGTGGAAGGGATTGGTAGGCCCTCAGCCCTCTGTATACGAATTTGCCTAGTTCTGTAAGCAATCCCAACAGGGCCGCCTCCAGACAGACTGCTGCATTTGTTCTAGAGCCCACAAACCACCAGCGGACTGTAACAAGTACACCCACCCAGAAGTATATTTGATAGTTAGGAAGGGCCAACCCACCATAACTAACCAGGAGCTGAGGGGTGGACCTTGCTAGACGTGGAGCACCCCCGTTCCACAAGAAGGAACTTATGCAACTGTCCACTTCTCTAAAAAAAAAATTTTTTCAACCATATTGGGCAATTACGGATCACGTGAAAAGATTTAGGAAGGAAAATCGTTTTTAGTATATTAATGTGACCTAAAACATTCAGAGGTAAGTTGGTCCAGGAGGTAAATCTGTGCTTCAGTTGTAAGAGTACGGGGCGGACGTTCATATCATAAAACCTATCCAGATCTCTAGACACCTTGATACCCAGATTCTTAAATTCTTCAACCCACAACAAGGCAGTAGGTGAAGCTGAACTCTTGGCAGCTAACAAAACTGACTTACTCCAGTTTATCCTGACACCCGAAAAGTACCCAAACTCATCAAAGATAGCCAGAGCAGCCCGCAAGGAGGAGTTTGCATCTCTGAGGTAGAGCAGGGTATCATCTGCATTAAATAAAATCTTCTCCTCCAGGGGGCCAATCCACCAACCTTCAACAGACAAAAGGAAGGTTTAGGGACTTTGAGTGAGGTATGGGACAAAGAATGACCATGTTAAACCAAAAAAGTAGGAGAGGTACGTGCATGATAAAACAATACACCTGAGATAAATCAGAATGTAGACCGGTTTAATAAAATGCAAAAGATGGTAAAAATAATAATAATAATAAAGACAGTGGATTGCGTAAATGTGGTCTGCAAAGACCGACACATATTAAAAAATATACAATAATGAATACAATGTGAAGACAAGAATTGTTATAAATCATGATACAAATACATAATTCGTAGAGATTGCATCCATATAAGCTCTACGCGTTTCGTGTTAAATACACTTCTTCAGGAGCTGGTACAATCGATAATCTACAGGAAAGATATATATGAAAGTAACAATGTATATACAGTTATAAACGCCCAGAAAGGGCAATGTCCACCACAATGCATAAATAGCTTACAAAAATGATCCAAGCTGTTTGCCTCATGGAACATGCGATGGAGGGTCCTCTAAAACCGTCTAACCCGGGAGCTGAAGGAGCCATGCCGAACGCACACAAAGTTGAAGGAAAGAATGCAGAGTGGGAGCCATAATCGCTGGCGGGGTAACAGTCCCCTAATTGCCCGTCCGATGTAATTTCTAAAAGTATATAGGGTAGGGTTTGTATATTTAATATAGAAAATTCATTGATACATAGTATGATATAGTAGCTAGGTGACGGGTACTTAGAGACTGTAATAAGATCCCAAAACCAGGAGAAGAACCCAGAAAAAAATTATAATAAGTACTGTGTAGTCAGTATGTGCATGTAAGTAATGCTGAGGATAAATACTTGGAAAGTGAATGAAAGTGTACAATATGAGTATTAGGCACCCAAAGCTGCGAATCACCAGAATGGCCAGTGGCTCAAGTGCCAAGTCAGACACCCAAAATTTACTGACCCAAGGTACTTTACTAACAAAGGGAAAGATTTTTGGTGTTTTTTTTTTAACGAGTAATGGCAGCGATCTGCGATTTTTTTTTTTGGGACTGCGACATTGCGGCGGACAGATCGGACCCTTGACTGACATTTTTGACACTTTTGGGGTTACCAGTGACATTACTGCAGTAATCAGTGCTATACATATGCACTGTTACTGTAAAAATGACACTGGCAGGGAAGGGGTTAACTGTATTGGAGAGGGAGGGGTTAAGTGTGTCCTAGGGGTGTGTTTCTAACTGTGATTGGACATGGCTACTAGTGTAAAAACAGAGATCAACGGTTCTACATAGTAGAACCATCTGATCTCCATTTTTACACAGGGGAGAATGACAGGCGGCTTGTTTACATTAGCCGCCTGCCTTTCTCCCTCTCTACTGACGATCGTAGTGTGACCGGCGGACATCGGGTCCGCCGGACTCCTCAGTGAACGAGCCGGGGCGGGCGCGCGCCTCAGCGGGCGCGCGCTCGCCCGCTATTGGCTCACAAACCGGTCACAGGCTAGTAACGTATATATACGTCACTTTGCCTGGCCGGGGCTGACCGCCGCAGTATATGTACTTGCGGCGGTCGGCAAGCGGTTAAAGAGAAGTTCCACCTAAAAGTGGAACTTCCACTTATATGCTGTCCCCCCCCCCCCCCCTTGCCACCACATTTGGCACCTTTCAGTGGGGAACAGGTAAACGGGTATCTGTTTTTGACAGATACCCTTCCCCACTTCCAGGAGACAGTGCCGTGGCGCTGTCCCTCAGAAGTTCGCCCCCCTCCTCCTTCCTCCACCAATTAGAAAGGGAAATGCGCTTCCCGCATGCGCAGTATTGAACCGGCTGTGAAGCCGTAAAGGTTCTCTGTCGGTTTCCCTTACCTTGAATAGCGGTGGCAGCATCTAAGAGGTGTTCCGAAAATCGGCTTCTGCCAGCCTTTCACTGGCATTTACAAGCAGGAGAAAAGTGCCCGTTTTTTACTGGCTGTCAGTAAAATTACTCACGGCTGGCAACACTGGCGAATGCACAGCTGCAGCATAGCTCCCAACTGTCCCGGATTTGGAACAAAGTCCCTTTTTCCTCATTTATCCCTCATTTATGTCTGATCTCTATAGTTCTATATAAAATGCACTTTTTATCTTTCAAAAAGTTTTTCCCAGTGCTAAACCTTTCATCCAATTTCTAAATCGCTGCATTTGTCATTTTTCTAAAGCCAATATAAAGAAACAGTAGTGGTAAAAAAGCACTTGTGGGTTTAACTAGTAATTTATTTTTTTGTATAGTTCTCCTTTAACCACTTCACCCCCGGAAGATTTTACCCCCTTCCTGACCAAGCCCTATTTTGCGATTCGGCACTGCGTTACTTTAATGGACAATTGTGCGGTCGTGCGACGCTGTACCCAAATGAAATTCACCTCCTTTTTTCCCCACAAACAGAGCTTTCTTTTGGTGGTATTTGATCACCTGTGCGATTTTTATTTTTTGCGCTATAAACAAAAAAAGAGCGAAAATTTTGAAAAAAAAAAAACAATATTTTTCACATTCTGCTATATAAAACATTCCCCAAAAAAATAAAAATGTAAAAATCTAAATTTTTTGACATTTTAGGCCAATTTGTTTTCTGCTACATATTTTTGGTAAAAAAAAAAAAAAATCGCAATAAGCGTATATTGATTGGTTTGCACAAAAGTTATCGCGTTTACTAACTACAGGAAAGATTTATCTAATTTTTTTTTCAACTAGTAATGGTGGCGATCTGAGATTTTTTTTGTGGGACTGCGACATTGCGGCAGACAGATCGGACCCCTGACTGACATTTTTGACACTTTAGGGGGGGACCAGTGACATTACTACAGTAATCAGTGCTAAAAATATGCACTGTTACTATAATAATGCCATTGGCAGGGAAGGGGTTAACCCTGTTGGTGATCAAGGGGTTAAATGTGAGCCTAGGGGAGTGAATCTAACTGTGGGGGGCGTGGCTTCTGAAATGATCATAGAGACCTGTGTTCCTATATAGAAGGATAACAGGAGCTCTGTGATAATTCCAGAGAGAAGAACGGTCGGCTGTGTTTACAACATCCGTCCGTCCTTCTCTCTCAGCGGGGAACTCGCAGGTGTCAGGCGGCAATCGGAGCCGTCTGACACACGCATCGGCTTCCCCAATGACGAGCGGGGGCGGGAGTGCCCCCGAGACTCCCGAGAGCGTGCGCCATACATGTACGCCGATTCGCCCAAGAGCGGGTGGTCGTAAAGGAGTTAAGGAGGCGTGGTAAGGGGCGTGTCCTATAGCTGTATACTTTTGCTAATAGGTGTCACTCGTTCCCATCTCAAAACTTTGGGAGGTATGCTGCAGTGATGAGATCGTGTAGACCAGGGGTGTCAAATTCAATGACATCACGGGCCGTATCAACATTATGGTTGCCCTCAAAGGGCCAGTTGTGTCTGTAAGACTAGATGTCTAGAGTATTCCACTGCCCTCTTACATCAGATGTCAAGAGCCCGCCCCCCCCTCCCCATCAGAAGTCAAAAGTCCCCAACCCTGCCTTACATCACAGTGCCCCCCCCTTTACCTTGTGCTGCTGCTGGGAAGAAGCTGAGGATGGAGCAGGGAAGAAGAAAGTGCAGGGTCTGGAGGAGGACCAGAGGAGGGCTGGGGTTTGCTAAATGTGGAGACCAGGGGAGGCAGAGATCAGGGGGTGCTGCAGTTGCACAGAATCTGTATTAGGATTTCTGTCCTCCTCTCTGCTGCTAACTGCTAAGACAAGGTGGGGACAGAGATGAGGGGGTTGCCGCAGCTGCAGGAGAGGTGTGAGGACCACATGAAATGGCCTGAAGGGCCGTATTCGACCCCCACGCTTTGAACTGGATAGGAGGAGTGGCGGGGGCAGCATACAGAGGAACCAATCTCCTTCATTTTCCTCCTGCAGCTACAGGAGGAAAAAGGAGGACAGTGATTTCTCTACATGCCTCCCCCGCCCCCTCCTATCCAGGTGTACAGGGGAGCCGCACAGGCCCCTGGAGCATGGGGCTTGGTTGCAATTGCATCCCCTGTAGTTACACCCCTGACAGCGGTTCTGTGACAGATTCCTAAAGAGTCCTTTGCTGACAGTTTCAAGAAGCTTTATGAAGGTTGACAAAAGTGTGTAGTGAAGGATGGAGATTATTTTGAAGGCCAATGAAGGTCATTTGTTTGTTTTCTGATACCATTCACCAAACATTTTAGCCACAACTTGCAGACACTTTTACATGCGTCAGCCTTTATTTTATTCCATATTTCTGCTGCCAGAAGGAAAGGCTTCTAGGAGAGTTTGCAAAACATCCGGTGTGCATGAAGCCTAAGGGTCCATTTACATTGGTGTGGTGTGTTAACACGTGTTATGTCACACATAAATGTGCATTGCTTTTCACTATTGAAGTCAATGCACTTCTACAAGATTGTAAAAAACAAAAAAAAAAAGAAAAACCGCACTAAAGCGAATTTCCATGCTTTGCAGTGCATTATAAATCATGTGTATTTCAAATTTATGGCACTGCAATGCGTCAACGCAAGTATTGTGTGCTGCCGCAACGCTTATGGTGGCCGTATGCGCCTCAATAAATGGTCAATTCCTTTTCCAATTGTCCTCTTCTGATAGGAATAATTGATCTATAGTCAACATAGGACTGACCTGCCTTACACGGGGAAGTAGATTTTATTTTTTGACCGATATTAAACCGCTTCCATACCAGGCCAATTCTGCCATTTTTTTTGCTTGAAAATGATTTAAAACCACCATACATAAATATATATATATATATATACACAGGGCTTTTTTTCAGCGGGAACGCGGGGGAACGCAGTTCCGGCACCTCCAGTCTGAATGTATGCAATGGCAAAGGGGTGCTGGGGTCAGTGGGGTGAGCTGAAGGGCCTATTGATGCTTGCTGCTGGGGGATCTATTGTTGCTGGGGTGAATGTATTGTTGCTGGAGGGCATTTTGTTGTGGGTTGGGCTAGTGTTGCAGTGGAGGATTTATTGCTGCTTGGGGGAACTATTGTTGCTGGGGGGCTATTGTTGTTTGGGAGGGTCTATTGTTGCAGGGGAGGATTTATTGGGGGGGGGGGCAATTGTTGCAGGGGAAGATTTATTGTTGCTGAGGGGATCGATTGTTGGGGGGAGGGGTCTATTGTTGCTGATTCCAGGGGATCTATTTTACTGCTTTTCTAGTTATCATTACAAATTCCATACAAATGATCTAGAACCACAACATGATACTTGGTTCTGTATTCTCTAAAAGGGAGGGTACTGGTGGGTGGTAGAGGATGGAACCAAAGGACAGTCTGCGGAGGTGGGTAGGGGGTCGAGAAAAGGGGTGACTCAGAAGGGGGGAGTACCTGCACCTATTCTCGGAGAAAAAAAGCCCTGTATATATATACATATATACACATACACACACACACACATGCTGTGTATATATATATATATATCCCCAAGATCACCATTTAAAACAAAATATATCTATATATATATATATACTGTATATGTCTCTCTCTCTATATATATACATATCTATATATATATATAGATAGATATATATAGATATATATATGTTTATTTGTATTTATTTTTTTTAGCAGAGACCCTAGGGGAAAAAAAATGGCGGTCATTGCAATTTTTTATGTCACACGGTATTTGTGCAGCAATTTTTTTAAACGTGATATTTTGGGAAATTGCGCACACTCATGGAATGGCACATCATCGTCAGTACGTAAAAATCTCCATAGGTGACGCTTTAAAGCGTTTTACAGTTTACCAGTTTAGAGTTACAGAGGAGATCTTGGATTAGAATTATTGCTCTCATTCTAACGTTTGCAGCCATACCTCACATGTGTGGTTTGAACATCGTTTACATATGTGGATGCGACCTACGTTTGCGTTTGCTTCTACGCGTGAGCACAAGGGGATGGGGATGCTTTCATTTTTTTTTTTATTGATTATTAAATTTTTTTATTTTTACACTTTCCCTTTAATTTTTTTTTTTTTTTTAATCACTTCTATTCCTATTACAAGAAATGTAAACATCCCCTGTAATTGGAATAGGGCATGACAGGTCCTCTTTATGGAGAGATTTGGGGTCTATAAGTTCTCAGCTTTCTAGCTGAAAAAACGGCAGTGTTTACATCTGTCAGGGCAGAAAGTGAAGTCATAATGTCGTGCCCAGCCTCCAAGAGTCATAGAGATGACCGGGGACCATCTGGTCCTCGGTCAGCTCTATGGTAAACTTCCGCCTCTGGCGGATTCCTTCTCTGGCTCGCCGATCACCCTCTTATTTAAAGCGGAGTTCCACCCTAAAATTAAACTTACCTCCATCTTCTCGCTCCGGGTCACCTGAAAAACAAATGGATAATCGCAATTTTTTTTTTTACTTACCTGGTTTAGAAGAAAATATACTTACCTTACTTCCTCTTCCTCCCCTCGGCGGCCACGGCGATTCGTCACTTCCTGGCTTTGCAATGATTCCTGGGAGCTGAACGTCATCGCTCCCAGGAATCAATGCGCCTGCACCGGCCCCGACGTCAATTCCGGTGCGGGCTCCGTCATACCTTGCAAAACAGCTTCTGGGCATGCCCAGAAGCTGTGGAGTGATGACGCTGCGGCACCGGAAGTGACGGCGGGGCCGGTGCAGTGCATCGTGGGACCGAAGAAGATGGAAGAGGACGCAGAAGAGGATCGCGCTGGCTTCAAGCTGCCCACACCTGAGATGGCAGCGCTGGACAAGACTTTTTCAAGGTAAGTATTTCTTCTTGTAGGTAAGTGCAACCCGGAACAGATCAGAGGCTATCCATTGTGGAATGCACTAGCCCTGACTGTCCCGGGGGTATTTTTATTACAAAAAACTTTCCCAGGGTGGAACTCCGCTTTAAGAACACAGGTCTCTGTATCGATTTTACAAGCCCATCCCCCTCACAGTTAGAAAACACCCCTAAGCTGACACTTAACCCTTTCATCGCCCCTGGGTTAACCCCTTCCCTGCCAATGTCATTATTACAGTAACAGTGCATATTTTTAGCACTGATTTCTGTAGTAATGTCACTGGTCCCCCCAAAAGTGTCAAAAATGTCACTTAGGGGTCCGATCTGTCCGCCGCTATGTCGCAGTCCCGCAAAAAATCGCAGATCGCCGACATTACTAGTCAAAAATATAAAAGTAAATAAAAATTACACAAATCTTTCCCCTAGTTTGTAGAAGCGATAACTTTTGCGCAAACCAATCAAAATACGCTTATGGGGTTTTTTTTACTAAAAATATGTAGCAGAATACAAATTGACCTAAAATGATGAAATAATTTGATTTTACATTTTTTTTTATTGGGAATGTTATATAGCAAAATGTAAAAAATATTGTTTTTTTTAGAATTGTCACTCTTTTTGTTTATAGCGCAAAAAATAAAATAAAATTGCAGAGGTGATCAAATACCACCAAAAGAAAGCTCTGTTTGTGGGGAAAAAAGGACATAAATTTTATTTGGGTACAGGGTCGCACGACTGCGCAATTGTCCGTTAAAATAACGCAGTGGTGAATCGCAAAAAATGGCCTGATCATTAAGGGGGGAAATCTTCCGGTCTTAAAGTGGTTAAGGGGTTCTAAAAGCTGGGAGGCAGGTCATGTGAGCGATGTGATTGGCTGTCACAGAGGTCACACGATCGGAAAGCTCCTGATCGCTAGTATGTGCTCTCAGCACGGTTAGTAGTTTACACAGGGCTGCATATATGAAGGCCCACGTGCCGAGAGTCCGCACATGTGCGTTCGGCCGGCGTGAAGAGGTTAAGATACAACTGTAATAGACAATCCTAAATTACCAATTGTATCTCTTGGTTTCCACCATGTAATTTCATAATCTGATCGATCGATATAATCCTCGAGCCCCCCCACCAATCACAAAAGTCCCCTAACTTTTGTGGCTCCAATAGCGCGGCAGAGGGTTGGTGGTGGAGGAGGTCTGGAGGAGGAAGACTTCCATCTTCTCCTAAGTTCTGGAGGCGGCTCAACATGCCCTGGGTCAGTGTCATGCGTTGTCATGGTGCAGGAAACTAGCCGCCATCACCATAACAACAAATAATGCTGTTTGCCCTGGCCCTAGAGTGTTATTGGTTGGTTGCCATGTGGTTACCTGCCTGCTCCATGGCAATGAACAACGTACTTTCTCATGGGGGTTCACATGAACATGGGTTCCTTTGTCTCCATGGTAACCAGACAGGCAACCAGGATCCCGATTCATGGGGTTCACATCAACATAGTTTCTGTCATCTTAATGGTAACTGTAAGGCAATTAGCGTCCCTTTCCCGGAGCCTCACATGAGCATAGCTTCCTCTGTCTCCACAGCAACCCCATGGCGGCATCCCTTCTGAGTTTACATGAACATAGCTTCCTTTGTTTCCATGGTAACACAAAGCAAACAGCTTCCTGTCTAATAGGCTTCACATGAACGTAGCTTCCTTCATCTCCATGGTAACCACATGGAGACCACCATCCCTTCTCATTGTGTTCACATGAACATAGCTTCCTTTGTTTCCATGGCAACACAGGACAACCAGCATCCCTACTAATAGAGCTAACAGGAGCATAGCTTCCTTTATCTCCATGGTAACTGTATAGCAACCAGACTCCCTGCTCATTGGGTTCACTAGATTATAGCATCCCTTGTTTCCATGGTAACCACGTGACAACCAGCTTCCCTTCTCATGGGGATCACATTAACTTAGCTTTCTTTTTCTCCATTGTAACCACATGGCAGCCAGCATACCGTGTTACGGGGCTCAAATGAACATAGCTTCCTTCTTCTCCATGGAACCACATGGCAACCAGCATACCGTGTTACGGGGCTCAAATGAACATAGCTTCCTTCTTCTCCATTGAACCACATGGCAACCAGCATACCGTGTTACGGGGCTCAAATGAACATAGCTTCCTTCGTCTCCATGTGAAGCACATGGCGACCAGCCTCTTTTGAGTTTACATGAACATAGCTTATTTTGTGTTCATGGTTACACGTGGCAACCAGCCTCTCTTTTATTAGACTTCACATGGACATGGCTTGCTTTATCTCCATGGTAACCACATACCATCCAGCGTCCCTTCTCATGGGGGGTTCACATAAACATGGCTTCTTTGGTCCCCATGGTAACCTCATAACAACCAGCATCTCTACTCATGGGGCCCACATAAAAATAACATCCTCCATCTCCATAGTAACCCCATGACAACCAGCGTACTATCTGCAGAAGTACTTCCATCTTTTCATGAATTCCTGAAGCAGCCCTGCCTGCCCTGAGTCAGAAAAGGTTGCTGTGTACTCTGGCTCTAGACCAGGGATCCTCAAACTACGGCCATCCAGCTGTTGCGGAACTACACATCCCATGACGCATTGTAAAACTCTGGAATTCACAGACATGAGTAGGCATGATGGGAATTGTAGTTCCTGAACAAGTGGAGGACCATAGTTTGAAGACCCCTGCTCTAGAGCATCATTCCTCTCTTTTATATCTGTTCGGAGTTCACCCTTAAACGATATCTCAAGCTTTTTATTTTCATTTTGGATTGCGTAGTGGAGGGTTAAAGAAAAAGTAATTTGTGTCCCATTAGGGAGATTCCCCTGCACTTCCTGTCTTATAAACTCAACAGGAAGTGGGAGGATATCTTTCCAGTATGAGGTGTATCCCCTTTGTCTCCTTGGTAACCACATGGCAACCAACATCCCTTCCCATGGAGTTCACATGAACATAGCTTCCTTTGTCTCCTTGTTAACCACATGGCAACCAGCATCCCTTCTTATGGGGTTCACATGAACATAGCTTCCTTTGTTTCCATGGTAACCACATGGCAACCAACATCCCTTCCCATGGAGTTCACATGAACATAGCTTCTTATTTCACCTTGGTAACCACATAGCAACCAGCATCCCTTCTCATGGGATTCACATGAACATGGCTTCCTTTGTTTCCATGGTAACAATATGGCAACCAGCATCCCTTCCCATGGAGCTCACATGAGCCTAGCTCTTTTTGTCTCCTTGCTAACCACATGGCAACCAGCTTCCCTTCCAATGGAGGTAACCTGAATATAGCTTCCCTTTTTTCCATGGTAAACACATGGCAACCAACATCCCTTCCCGTATAGTTCCCAATGAACATAGCTTCCTTTGTTTCCATGGTAACCACATGGCAAACCAACATCCCTTCCTATGGAGGTAACCTGAACATAGCTTCCTTTGTTTCCACGGTAACCACATGGCAAACCAACATCCCTTTCCATGAAGTTCACATGAACATAGCTTGATTTGTGTCCTTAGAAACCACATGGCAACCAGCACCCCTTCTTATGGTGGTTTTCTTCATGTCCATGGTAACTACATGGCAACCAACATCCCTTCTAGTAGGCTTCAGGTGAACACAGCTTCCTTCATCTCTACAGTAACCACATAGCAACCAGCATCCCTTTTCATAGGGGTTCACATAAACACAGCTTCCTCTGTCTCCATGGTAACCACATGGCAACCCGAATCCTTTCCCATGGGGCTACCATGAATATAACATCTTTCATTTTCATGGTGATCACATGACAACCAGCATCCTTTGGGCCCCAACGTGGACACGTCATTGTGGTGTCACACCACATTAACTTGGCAATAAATGTGAAAATCAATATACAGTATGTTTTATAGCTGTTTATTATACATTATACACATTACACTGCACCTTTACCTTGTGTTTTATAGCCGTGACATGCAACACATCCTTTATAGACTGCAAGCAGCCGCTCCCATCCCATGGACTTCGGCATCAATTAACTTTCCAGGAAGTATTTTTTAAGTGGGGCATAAATAGTGCAGAACTGGGAAATCATACACCCTCCATGCAGATTGTGTCTTCAAACCCAGACGCCAGAGCGCCCTAGGAAGGGTGCTAACCGCATGGCCACCATAATATATTCCATAAGCTCAGGTCCATGGCATTGAGACAAAGAGAGTTTCATGTGTTGCCCATAGCAACCTAAAATTATTTTATGTTAGCTGTGCAGGTTTAGACCCTGACGATGAAGATCTAACTGGTCACTAAGTAACGCAGACAGTTCTTCTTTCACCTATTAGAGTGATTTATGAAATCTGACACAACACCTGAGGTTTTCCTCCCATAAAAATGAACCACTTGTCTACTGGGGCATGTTTCACACAAACATGTCAAAATCTGCATATCACCACCCACCACCACCCCAACCAACCCACCACTTCACACCCACCACCACTCCAACCAACCCACCACTTCACACCCACCACCACTCCAACCAACTCATCACTCCACCACTCTACCACTCCACACCCACTACCACCCCAATCAACCCACCACTCCACACCCACCACTCCAACCAACCCACCACTCCACACCCACCACCCCAACCAATCCACCACTCCACACCCACCACCCCAACCAACCCACCACTCCACACCCACCACCCCAACCAACCCACCACTCCACACCCACCACCCCAACCAACCCACCACTCCACACCCACCACCACCCCAACCAACCCACCACTCCACACCCACCACCCCAACCAACCCACCACTCCACACCCACCACCACCCCAACCAACCCACCACTCCACACCCACCACCACCCCAACCAACCCACCACTTCACACCCACTACCACCCCAACCAACCCACCACTCTACATCCACTACCACCCCAACCAACCCACCACTCCACCATCCACACCTACCACCACCTCAACAAACCCCCCACTCCACACCCACCACCACCCCAACCAACCCACCACTCCACCATCCACACCTACCACCACCTCAACAAACCCCCCACTCCACACCCACCACCACTCCAACCAACCCACCACTCTACATCCACTACCACCCCAACCAACCCACCACTCCACCATCCACACCTACCACCACCTCAACAAACCCCCCACTCCACACCCACCACCACTCCAACCAAGCCACCACTCTACATCCACTACCACCCCAACCAACCCACCACTCCACACCCACCACCATCCCAACCAACCCACCACTCCACAACCATCCCAACCAACCCACCACTCCACACCCACCACCATCCCAACCAACCCACCACTTCACAACCATCCCAACCAATCCACCACTCCACACCCACCACCATCCCAACCAACCCACCACTCCACAACCATCCCAACCAATCCACCACTCCACACCCACCACCATCCCAACCAACCCACCACTCCACAACCATCCCAACCAATCCACCAGCCCACACCCACCACCATCCCAACCAACCCTCCACTGCACACCCACCACCACCCCAAATAACCCACCACTCCACACCCACTACTCCACCATCCACACCCACCACCACCCCAACCAACCCACCACTCCACACCCACTACTCCACCATCCACACCCACCACCACCCCAACCAACCCACCACTCCACACCCACTACTCCACAATCCACACCCACCACCACCCCAACCAACCCACCACTCCACACCCACCAACACCCTAACCAACCCACCACTCTACACCCACCACCATCCCAACCAACCCACCACTCCGCAACCACCACCACCACAACCAACCCTCCACTCTACACCCACCACCACCCCAACCAACCCCCCACTCCACACCCACCAACATCCCAACCAACCCACCACTCCACACCCACCACCACTCCAACCAACCCACCACTCTACATCCACTACCACCCCAACCAACCCACCACTCCACCATCCACACCTACCACCACCTCAACAAACCCCCCACTCCACACCCACCACCACTCCAACCAACCCACCACTTCACCATCCACACCTACCACCACCTCAACAAACCCCCCACTCCACACCCACCACCACCCCAACCAACCCACCACTCCACCATCCACACCTACCACCACCTCAACAAACCCCCCACTCCACACCCACCACCACTCCAACCAACCCACCACTCTACATCCACTACCACCCAAACCAACCCACCACTCCACCATCCACACCTACCACCACCTCAACAAACCCCCCACTCCACACCCACCACCACTCCAACCAACCCACCACTCCACCATCCACACCTACCACCACCTCAACAAACCCCCCACTCCACACCCACCACCACTCCAACCAACCCACCACTCTACATCCACTACCACCCCAACCAACCCACCACTCCACCATCCACACCTATCACCACCTCAACAAACCCCCCACTCCACACCCACCCCCCACTCCACACCCACCACCACTCCAACCACCCCACCCACAGCAACATCTACCACCACCCCAACCAACCCACCACTCCACACCCACCACCATCCCAACCAACCCACCACTCCACCCATCCCAACCAACCCACCACTCCACACCCACCACCATCCCAACCAACCCACCACTCCACAACCATCCCAACCAATCCCCACTCCAGCACCCACCACCATCCCAACCAACCCACCACTCCACAACCATCCCAACCAATCCACCACTCCACACCCACCACCATCCCACCAACCCACCACTCCACAACCATCCCACCACTCCACACTCCACACCCACCACCATCCCAACCAACCCACCACTCCACAACCATCCCAACCAATCCCACCACTCCACACCCACCACCATCCCAACCAACCCTCCACTTCACACCCACCACCACCCCAAATAACCCACCACTCAACACCCACTCTCCACCATCCACACCCACCACCACCCCAACCAACCCACCACTCCACACCACACTCCACCATCCACCCAACCAACCCACCACTCCACACCCACTACTCCACCATCCACACCCACCACCACCCCAACCAACCCACCACTCCACACCCACTACCCACCATCCACACCCACCACCACCCCAACCAACCCACCACTCTACACCCACCACCATCCCAACCAACCCACCACTCCACAACCACCACAACCACCCTCCACTCCACACCCACCACCACCCCAACCAACCCCCCACTCCACACCCCCAACACCACCCAACCCACCACTCCACACCCACTACTCCACCATCCACACCCACCAACACCCTAACCAACCCACCACTCTACACCCACCACCATCCCAACCAACCCACCACTCCACAACCACCACCACCACAACCAACCCTCCACTCTACACCCACCACCACCCAAACCAACCCCCCACTCCACACCCACCAACACCCCAACCAACCCACCACTCCACACCCACCACCACTCCAACCAACCCACCATCCACCATCCACACCTACCACCACCTCAACAAACCCCCCACTCCACACCCACCACCACTCCAACAACCCACCACTTCACCATCCACACCTACCACCACCTCAACAACCCCCCACTCCACACCCACCACCACCCCAACCAACCCACCAATCCACCATCCACACCTACCACCACCTCAACAAACCCCCCACTCCACACCCACCACCACTTCCAACCAACCCACCACTCTACATCCACTACCACCCCAACCAACCCACCACTCCACAACCACCACACCAACCCCTACACTCTACACCCAACCACCACCCCAACCAACCCCCCACTCCACACCCACCAACACCCCAACCAACCCACCACTCTACACCCACCACCATCCCAACCAACCCACCACTCCACAACCACCACCACCACAACCAACCCTCCACTCTACACCCACCACCACCCCAACCAACCCACCACTCCACACCCACTACTCCACCATCCACACCCACCACCACCCCAACCAACCCCCCACTCCACACCCACCAACACCCCAACCAACCCACCACTCTACACCCACCACCACCCCAACCAACCCACCACTCCACCATTCCACACCCACCACCATCCCAACCAACCCACCACTCCACAACCACCACCACCACCACAACCAATCCACCACTCCACACCCACCACCATCCCAACCAACCCACCACTCCACAACCACAACCAATTCACCACTCCACACCCACCACCACCCCAACCAACCCACCACTCCACACCCACTACTCCACCATCCACACCCACCACCACCCCAACCAACCCACCACTCCACACCCACTACTCCACCATGCACACCCACCACCACCCCAACCAACCCACCACTCCACACCCACCACCACCCCAACCAACCCACCACTCCACCACTCCACACCCACCACCATTCCAACCAACCCACCACTCCACCACTCCACACCCACCACCACCCCAACCAACCCACCACTCCACCATCCACACCTACCACCACCTCAACAAACCCCCCACTTCACACCCACCACCACTCCAACCAACCCACCACTCTACATCCACTACCACCCCAACCAACCCACCACTCCACCATCCACCACCATCCCAACCAACCCACCACTCCACAACCATCCCAACCAACCCACCACTCCACACCCAACACCATCCCAACCAACCCACCACTCCACAACCATCCCAACCAACCCACCACTCCACACCCACCACCATCCCAACCAACCCACCACTCCACAACCATCCCAACCAACCCACCACTCCACACCCACCACCATCCCAACCAACCCACCACTCCACAACCATCCCAACCAATCCACCACTCCACACCCACCACCATCCCAACCAACCCACCACTCCACAACCATCCCAACCAATCCACCACCATCCCAACCAACCCACCACTCCACAACCATCCCAACCAATCCACCACTCCACACCCACCACCATCCCAACCAACCCTCCACTGCACACCCACCACCACCCCAACCAACCCACCACTCCACACCCACAACTCCACCATCCACACCCACCACCACCCCAACCAACCCACCACTCCACACCCACTACTCCACCATCCACACCCACCACCACCCCAACCAACCCACCACTCCACACCCACTACTCCACCATCCACACCCACCACCACCCCAACCAACCCACCACTCCACACCCACTACTCCACCATCCACACCCACCACCACCCCAACCAACCCACCACTCCGCACCCACCAACACCCTAACCAACCCACCACTCTACACCCACCACCATCCCAACCAACCCACCACTCCACAACCACCACCACCACAACCAACCCTCCACTCTACACCCACCACCACCCCAACCAACCCCCCCACTCCACACCCACCAGCACCCCAACCAACCCCCCACTCCACACCCACCAGCACCCCAACCAACCCATCACTCCACCACTCCACACCCACCACCATCCCAACCAACCCACCACTCCACAACCACCACCACCACCACAACCAATCCACCACTCCACACCCACCACCATCCAAACCAACCCACCACTCCACAACCACAACCAATTCACCACTCCACACCCACCACCACCCCAACCAACCCACCACTCCACACCCACTACTCCACCATCCACACCCACCACCACCCCAACCAACCCACCACTCCACACCCACCACCACCCCAACCAACCCATCACTCCACCACACCCACCACCATCCCAACCAACCCACCACTCCACACCCACCACCACCGCAACAAATCCACCACTCCACACCCACTACCACCCCAACCAACCCACCACTCCACACCCACTACTCCACCATCCACACCCACCACCACCCCAACCAACCCACCACTCCAGTGGCGGAGCCAGAGGGTTAGCTGGGGTGTCAATTGACACCCCAGAAAAAGTCCCTGCCACCCCTGTTGCCACCCCGATCCAGGCTGGCAGCGGAGGAATCACAGGCAGTGGTGGGATGGGATCAGCCGGTTCGCAGAACCGGCTGAACCCTCTAAGCTGGCGGCCAGGGTCAGGGAGCAACAGAACAGTGCGTCCCGAAGCCGAGCCCGCCCATTCTGTGACAATAGCGAATGAAAATTCGCTATTGTCACATGGATCCTCCTCCGGCCAATCAGGGAGCGGGTCCTCCCGCTTCCTGATTGGCCGAATGGCAAATGCCGTGCCATTGGTCGAGGAGGCGCCGGCGGGAGGACTGAGAAGATGCAGGGAGCCGCGGACCGATGATAAGCTGCTGTGATGACCGTCCGTCCATGAGGTAAGTAAGCCGGTCTCATGGGGGGGGGACGCTGGCACTCTGCAATGATTGCGGGCAAATGCTGTCTCACTCTGCAATAATCATTGGGGGCATTACTGTCTCACTGCAATAATCATTGGGGGCATTTCTGTGGCACTCTGCAATAATCATTGGGGGCATTGCTGTGGCACTCTGCAATAATCATTGGGGGCATTGCTGTGGCACTCTGCAATAATCATTGGGGGCAAGGCTGTCTCACTGCAATAATCATTGGGGGCAAGGCTGTCTCACTGCAATAATCATTGGGGGCATTGCTGTCTCACTCTGCAATAATCATTGGGGGCATTGCTGTCTCACTGCAATAATCATTGGGGGCATTTCTGTGGCACTCTGCAATAATCATTGGGGGCATTGCTGTGGCACTCTGCAATAATCATTGGGGGCAAGGCTGTGGCACTCTGCAATAATCATTGGGGGCAAGACTGTCTCACTGCAATAATCATTGGGGGCATTTCTGTGGCACTCTGCAATAATCATTGGGGGCATTGCTGTGGCACTCTGCAATAATCATTGGGGGCATTGCTGTCTCACTCTGCAATAATCATTGGGGGCAAGGCTGTGGCACTCTGCAATAATCATTGGGGGCAAGGCTGTGGCACTCTGCAATAATCATTGGGGGCAAGGCTGTCTCACTGCAATAATCATTGGGGGCAAGGCTGTCTCACTGCAATAATCATTGGGGGCATTGCTGTCTCACTCTGCAATAATCATTGGGGGCATTGCTGTCTCACTCTGCAATAATCATTGGGGGCATTGCTGTCTCACTGCAATAATCATTGGGGGCATTTCTGTGGCACTCTGCAATAATCATTGGGGGCATTGCTGTGGCACTCTGCAATAATCATTGGGGGCAAGGCTGTGGCACTCTGCAATAATCATTGGGGGCAAGACTGTCTCACTGCAATAATCATTGGGGGCATTTCTGTGGCACTCTGCAATAATCATTGGGGGCATTGCTGTGGCACTCTGCAATAATCATTGGGGGCATTGCTGTGGCACTCTGCAATAATCATTGGGGGCATTGCTGTCTCACTCTGCAATAATCATTGGGGGCAAGGCTGTGGCACTCTGCAATAATCATTGGGGGCAAGGCTGTGGCACTCTGCAATAATCATTGGGGGCAAGGCTGTCTCACTGCAATAATCATTGGGGGCAAGGCTGTCTCACTGCAATAATCATTGGGGGCATTGCTGTCTCACTCTGCAATAATCATTGGGGGCATTGCTGTCTCACTCTGCAATAATCATTGGGGGCATTGCTGTCTCACTCTGCAATAATCATTGGGGGCAAGGCTGTGGCACTCTACAATAATCATTGGGGGCATTTCTGTGGCACTCTGCAATAATCATTGGGGGCATTGCTGTGGCACTCTGCAATAATCATTGGGGGCATTGCTGTGGCACTCTGCAATAATCATTGGGGGCAAGGCTGTGGCACTCTGCAATAATCATTGGGGGCAAGGCTGTGGCACTCTGCAATAATCATTGGGGGCATTGCTGTGGCACTCTGCAATAATCATTGGGGGCATTGCTGTGGCACTCTGCAATAATCATTGGGGGCATTGCTGTGGCACTCTGCAATAATCATTGGGGGCAAGGCTGTCTCACTCTGCAATAATCATTGGGGGCATTTCTGTGGCACTCTGCAATAATCATTGGGGGCATTGCTGTGGCACTCTGCAATAATCATTGGGGGCATTGCTGTGGCACTCTGCAATAATCATTGGGGGCATTGCTGTGGCACTCTGCAATAATCATTGGGGGCATTGCTGTGGCACTCTGCAATAATCATTGGGGGCATTGCTGTCTCACTCTGCAATAATCATTGGGGGCAAGGCTGTGGCACTCTGCAATAATCATTGGGGGCAAGGCTGTGGCACTCTGCAATAATCATTGGGGGCATTGCTGTGGCACTCTGCAATAATCATTGGGGGCATTGCTGTGGCACTCTGCAATAATCATTGGGGGCATTGCTGTGGCACTCTGCAATAATCATTGGGGGCAAACCTGTATCCTGTCTGTATCCTCTGATCGCCACCACCTGTATCCTGTCTTTACTAGTAATGGCAGCGATCATTAGAGGGACTGCGACATTGCGGTGGACGAATCTGACACTAAATTACACTTTGTATATTGACCCCCCAAAATAATACCTAGCCACCCCTTTGCCACCCCTGTTTTAAAAGTCTAGCTCCGCCACTGCACCACTCTACACTCACCACCACCCCAACCAACCCACCACTCTACACCCACCACCACCACTCCAACAAACCCACCATCCACATCTACCACCACCCCAAGCAACCCACCACTCCACATCCACCACCACCCCAAGCAACCCTCCACTGCACACCCACCACCACCCCAACCAACCCACCACTCCACACCCACCACCACCCCAACCAACCCCCCACTCCACACCCACTACTCCACCATCCACACCCACCACCACCCCAACCAACCCACCACTCCACACCCACCACTCCACCATCCACACCTACCACCACCCCAACCAAACCACCACTCCCCACCCTCCACCACCCCAACCAACCCACCACACCCACCAACCACCGCCACCACCCAAACCAACCCACCACTCCACCATCCACGCCCCCAAAACCACCACCCAAAAAAAAAATCTGAATGCTGGAATTGACTTTTTTTTTTCATTTTTCATTTTTATTTAAGCAGAAAGTACAAAACATAAAACTCAGTGACATTGTATATGCATTACATCAGTACAATCCCTGAGGTACACAAGATAACATTGGTAGAGCAACAAAAAGGGACATAATAACATGTAGACACTCAGAGCAAGGTAGGAGTCGACAAAAAAAACCTTAGACTTCAGAAATGTAATGCAGGTCTGCATCTGAATGTGTAATCCACCATAAGTGGATTTCAATGCGGGTTTGCGATATCAAAAAGGAAAAAAAATGGGTATACAAAGGAATAACTGAACTGAGAGAAAATCAGGATATTTCCGAAATTGTGGAGATGATGTGGGAAAGCGGGAGGAGAATGGAACAGGGAGGAAACAGAAAGAGGGGGGGGAGTGGGGAAGAGGAGAGGGGGCAGTAAGAGAAAAGTGCGGAAGTGGGTAGGAAGAGGCAAGAGGAGGTCGGGCGAGACGGCCCCAGAGCACCTAAGAGTTTGCATTAGCACTCAGGGCCTGGCCCTCATCCGAGAGCTGGAATTGACTTTAAATCAATTCCAAACATTTCTATATTTCCTGAAAACAGAGGCCCTGGGTAATAAAATGGTGACTGTTGCAATTTTTCATGTTGCATGATATTTGCGCAGCTATTTATCAAATGCATATATTCAGTAAAGAACACACTAAATTAATTTAAGTGCACAAAAAAACACAGTATATTATTGATTTTTTTTGTTAAAATACAAAAGATGGGGGTCACCTCTAGTAAATAGATACCAAACATGTCAGGGCTTAAAACTGTGCTTGCCTGTGAATTTGCATAAAAAGATGGTACCCAAAATTCTCCATAGGAGAGGAAACGCTAAAAAAGCCTTTACAGGACCATGAATGCTGGTCCTAGAATTAAATGTGGCAAAATTTACATACGTGTGTCACACTGCACAGTTGCATTAGGGGGTGTACAAAAAAAAAAAAGGTATTCTTTTTCAATTTTTTTTGTTTTTTTTTTAATTTTTTATATTTTTATATAACGTTGTTTTTTTTTTCAATAGCTTAATTTTTATTTACCTTTTTTTTTTATTACAATATAACTTTTTTTTTTCATGATTTAAAATTATTGTAATGGAATCTGCTATTTTTTTTTTTTTTTTAAATAAACATCTCAGAACCTCCTTTTCTCATTCACCTGCTTTATTTTTTATTTATAAAAGTATTATTTTTTGTTTTCTTTATTTAAAATGATTGTGAAGAAAAAGTTATTTATTCTTTTTTTTTTTTTTTTATAGCAAACATTTCTATACTTACCTGCTCTGTGCAATGGAATTGCACAGAGTGGCCCCAAACGTCCTTTTCTTTAGTCCTCCGCTGGTGCCTCCTCTGTGTCCAGTGCCCCCACGGGAAGCTGATTTACATGGGGGGGGGGGGTACTCATGCGTGCTCGCTCCTGAGCCCCACTGCTGCGCCAAAGACACAGACAGCAGGATTCTGCCCCACCCCCCTGCTCCCTCATCACTGGCTTTGATTGACAGCACTGGGAGCCAATGGCTCCTGTGCCCCAGCAAAGCCAGTGAGACCTGGAGGTGAGGGAAGAGAAAAGCTGCAGATGGGTACAGTGCTGGATTGAATGAGGGCTCAGGTAAGTAAAGGGGGGGGGGCGTTAGGAGGGATACTGAATGCCTAAATATTAATTACCGTAATGAAGGGAATGCATTAAGGTAAACAAAGTTTAGGCTTTAGAACCACTTTAACTTTATTGCAATCAGCATGGGCACATATGACAGGTCCTCTTTACGGAGACATCCAGGGTCTATTAAACCCCCAATGTCTCCCCTGCCCTCCGCAACAGCCAATCAACTAAGCTGCTTCCCCAGTTACAGTCCATTGCTGGGGAATCATCCCTGGGAATCAGCTGGGAAAATGACACTTCCAGGAGTGTCGATCACCTGTCCTCCCCGGGGGCTCATTGGTTCCTTCCATTTACCTCCATGTCACTATAGGACACAGTAGTGATGAGAAGGTCAGCAGGAAGAACCATTGAGTCTTGGGGGGGGGGTTCCTCCCAACTTTTTGAGATGGGAACGAGAAACACCTATTATTAAAATTGTGTAGGTATAGGACACTCCCCTTGCCACGCCCTCTTAAAGAGGGAGTAAACTCCCATCTCTGACTATTAGCAAAATTGTGTAGGCATAGGACACACCCCTTGCCACGCCCTCTTGAAGAGGGAGTAAACTCCCATCTCTGACTATTAGCAAAATTGTGTAGGCATAGGACACACCCCTTGCCACGCCCTCTTAAAGAGGGAGTAAACTCCCATCTCTGACTTTTACCAATAGGTAAGCTTACAATAAGGCTTACCTACATGCAGCCAGTGACGTCATCGTGCATGCACTCTGAAGGAACGTCCACCCAGGCCACTCCTTCAGAGTCCTGTGCCATAAACAGCGGCTCCTGCGCGCATGCGCTGGAGTGACGTCATCGCGGCTTCAGCCAGTCACACAGCTGGAATTTGTGGACTGGGTGAAGATGGAAGTGCCTGCAGCGGTGACATTGCAGCGCTGGAAGGCATCGTTTTTAGGTAAGTTTAACTTAATGTGCTAGTATGTGATGCATACTAGCACATCATTACCTTCAGGTTAGGAAAAAAAAAAAAGCCCAGCAGTTTACTACCGCTTTAAGGGCCAGTTCACACCACATGCAGTCCAGTGCGTTTTTATTCTGCATCAAAAACGCATGGAAAGTAGGTTACAGTATATGGTTTTCAATGGCATAGTTCACACCAGTGTGTTCCAGAAAAATATACTGCGTTTTTTTCTGCACTGGAACGTGGTAAAATGCACCAAAAAACGCACTGGAACACGCCTGTCCTTATTTAGGGCCAGTCCACACCACATGCAGTCCAGTGCATTTTTTTTCTGCATCAAAAACGCATGGAAAGTGGGTTATATGGTTTCTAGTGGCATAGTTCACACCAGTGTGTTCCAGTTCCAGAGAAAAAAACATGCTGCATTTTTCCTGCACTGGAACGCTGTAAAATGCATCAAAAACACACTGGAATGCACCTAAATGCACCAAAAATGCAATGGATCACACGTGTCCTTATTTAAGATTAAGGGCCAGTTCAAACCATAGAAACGCAGTCTGGATGCGTTCCAGATGCTTTTCTGCATGCGTGTTTTTGATGAGTTCAAGTGCATTTTTAACGTGTTTTTGATGCAGGGGGAAAAAAAAGTCAGTTCCTCCAAATCCGGGACAATTCCTCCAAATCTGTGACAGTCCCTCCAAATCCGGGACAGTCCCTCCAAATCCGGGACAGTCCCTCCAAATCCGTAACAGTTCCTCCAAATACGGGACAGTTCCTCCAAATACGGGACAGTTCCTCCAAATACGGGACAGTCCCTCCAAATACGGGACAGTTCCTCCAAATACGGGACAGTCCCTCCAAATACGGGACAGTTCCTCCAAATACGGGACAGTCCCTCCAAATACGGGACAGTCCCTCCAAATACGGTACCTATGCGGGGGGGGGGGGTACAAGGGAGATCCTGTAAGTGACATTTTTCCAAGAGACTTCAATGCATGGTAGAAGTATTTACAAATAATTGCTTTCTATATTCATTTTAGTGTAGCAACGGAATTGCTTAAGGCCCCTTTCACACTATTGCAACGCAATTTTGCCGCGATTTCGCGGCGCGATTTTTGCCGCGACTTTGAAAGCATGGGCAAGGCTATATGCCTCAAAATGCATTAAAATCGTGGCAAAGTAGTGCAGGAACTACTTTGAAGTCGGTGCGACTTCAAAACGCACTGATATGAATGGGGCTCATTGAAAATAATGGAAAACGACTTTTCATGCGATTTTGCGGTCCAAAATCGCGGGACAAGTCACACTAGTGTGAATGGGGCCTTAACCACCAGCAATACATATGCTGCGGCAGGTCGGCTCTGTCCCATGAAACGACGTAACTGTACATCGCTTCGCAGGACTGCACGCATGCCCATTCGCCACAGGGGAAGCCAATCAGTGATTGCCACCGGGCACCCACATTCGCTCCACGTGGAGACAGAATGGCGGTCTGCCATTGTAAACACGGCAGACCACTGTTCTGTCTGTAATCAACACAGGGCTCCTCCTATTTAGGAACACAGGTCTCTGTGCTCATTCAGTAAAAACATCCCCCACACAGTTAGAAAACACCCCCTAGGAAAACATTTAACCCTTTGATCACTCCCTTCCCTGCCAGTGTCATTAGTACAGTAACAATGCATATTTCTAGCACTGATTACTGTAGTAATGTCACTGGTCCCCCAAAAGTGTAAAAAATGTCAGTTAGGGGTCCGATCTGTCCGCCGCAATGTCGCAGTCCCGCTAAAAATAGCTGATCGCCGCCGCTGATGCACGGGGCATGCGGCTCCGATTGCCGCCTGACACCCGCGATCGCTCCCCGCTGGAATGATCACGGAGTGCCTGTGATCCTTCTATATAGGGTCACATGTCTCTATGATAATTTCACAAGCCACGCCCCCCCTACAGTTAGAATCACTCCCCTAGGCTCACATTTAATCCCTTGATCACCCAGTGTGTTAAACTCTTCCCTGCCAGTGTCATTAGTACAGTGACAGTGCATATTTTTAGCACTGATTATTATAGTAATGTCACTGGTCTCCCCCAAAAGTGTCATAAATGTCAGTTAGGGGTCCGATCTGTCCGCCGCGATGTCGCAGTCCCACTAAAAATCGCAGATCAAAAAATATGTAGCAGAAAACAAATTTGCCTAAAATGTTAAAAAGTTTTGATTTGTAAAAAAAAATTTTTTCGGGAATATTATATAGCAGAAAGTGAAAAATATTGTTTTTTTTCCAGAATTGGCCCTCTTTTTGATTTATAGCGCAAAAAATAAAAATCACACAGGTGATCAAATACCTCCAAAAGAAAGCTCTGTTTGTGGGAACAAAAGGACATCAATTTTATTTGGGTACAGCGTCGCACGACCGCGCAATTGTCGGTTAAAATAATGCAGTGCCGAATTGCAAAAAATGGCCTGGTCATTAACAGGGAAAATCTTCCGGGGCTGAAGTGGTTAAATAAAACACGTTGCACTTTTCCTTAAGGCCCGTACACACGTACCGATCGTCGGCCGAAAAGCGTCGGCCGACGACCGATCTGCCGATTGTAGGCTTGTTAGTATGACAGCCGTCAGCGCACATTCTGCCGACAAGAATCTGTCATGCAAGCATTAAAATTTTAGTATGCCGACACCAGAGCGGCCGATTGTTCGCCAGTCAGTACAGAATTCGGCTGACAGACAGCAGATTTGCAAGACTGGGCATGCTCAGAAAAGGAAAAACACAAGGAAAGTTAACCATCACATGACATCACTTCTGCAGTCGGCTGTAGTTGGCGGACAAAATTCTTGTGCTGTCTTTGCACTTTTCAACAGACACCGACAGCTCTGGACAAAAGACGGCCGATCGTTCGCCGACGATCGGTACGTGTGTACGGGGCTTTACTCCCAGCTTCAGGAATAATCACCATTATCTCCTGGCCCAGCCGGGTTCCTGACACCTCGTCTCTCTCGCTCTATTGGCTGAGCTTGGTGTGTAGGTTGCACAGAGTATAGACTCAGCCTATCAGCAGAGTATTGATTATGCAGCTCCGTATTGTTTACTGATCAGTGGAAAGTGACGAATTGCTCCGTCTACAGCGATAAAAGCTGTGGGATTTCCCCATACAGTCTGGGAAGCTGTGGACTTTGTCTGGAATGATTTCGAAACAATCAGCAAAACTTTATTTAAAGCGTATGTCACAGCACAAAATAGAAAACACATACACATTTCCTGTGTTTTATCACTTTAACCCTTTCACTGCCATTTTTGCATTTTTTTTTTTTTTTTTTTTGCACACAAGCTTTACTGCTTGCTGACCGTATTACACAGATATGTGGCAGCAAGGTGGCTCTGCTACGCCAGATCTCATACTAATCCATTGGCCATCACCCACTGATCGACATCTGCTGTGTCTACTCACAGCACGGCTGGGTCAGCGGCGGCATGCGTAAGCTAGTGCCCCAATGAATTACCGCCGGCACACCCCCCCCCCCTCCCCAATCTTCCAGAATTTACACAGCACAGAGGCACTGTAAAAGAAATAAAATCCTCCATTACTTGCCTTAGTGAAAGCACCTCCCACAGTACACCAAAACACTGGCTAGGCACACATTTAACGTTTTGATTGTTAACCCATTCCCAGTGTCATTAATAGCATTTTTTTAGCATTGTTCGCTGTATTTGTGTCACTGGTTCCCACAAAGTGTCAGTTAGTGTCCAAATGTCCGCTGCAATATCGCTATAAGTCGCTGATCACCACCATTACTAGTAAAAAATCAAATAAAGAAAAACTCCAATTTATAAATATAGATCTATCTATCTATCTATCTATCTATCTATCTATCTATCTATCTATCTATCTATCTATCTATCTATCTATCTATCTATCTATCTATCTATCTGATAGGGAAGCACCAAAAGAAACATTCAATGCATCCAAAAAGGAAGGGGGGAACCAGAATAATGGGACTTTAAATAGTTACATAGTTAGTGAGGTTGAAAAAAGACATCAGTCCATCCAGTTCAACCTATGATGTGTGTGTGTGTTTGCTTTTAACCGTACATTGTATACCCCTGTATGTTGTACATTGTATACCCCTGTATGTTGTACATTGTATACCCCTGTATGTTGTACATTGTATACCCCTGTATGTTGTACATTGTATACCCATGTATGTTGTACATTGTATACCCCTGTATGTTGTACATTGTATACCCCTGTATGTTGTGCATTGTATACCCCTGTATGTTGTACATTGTATACCCCTGTATGTTGTACATTGCATACCCCTGTATGTTGTACATTGTATACCCCTGTATGTTGTACATTGTATACCCCTGTATGTTGTGCATTGTATACCCCTGTATGTAGTGCATTGTATACCCCTGTATGTAGTACATTGTATACCCCTGTATGTTGTACATTGTATACCCCTGTATGTTGTACATTGTATACCCCTGTATGTTGTACATTGTATACCCCTGTATGTTGTACATTGTATACCCCTGTATGTTGTACATTGTATACCCCTGTATGTTGTACATTGTATACCCCTGTATGTTGTATATTGTATACCCCTGTATGTAGTACATTGTATACCCCTGTATGTTGTGCATTGTATACCCCTGTATGTTGTACATTGTATACCCCTGTATGTTGTGGTCTTTAAGGTGTCCATCTAATAGTTTTTTGAAACTATCAATGCTCCCTGCTCATACGACTGCTTTTAAGTAAAAAAGAGGGGAATTTTATTATCAAAAAGATAATTATATTAATACATGTAGTTATAAACAGTTACAGAATTGTAAAAAGACAACACATTACACAGTATACAGTTTATATTGAAAACATAAGTAGACAAAAATAGGATCTCACATAGGATCTCTAGACACAATAATATCAATATAAAAACGCTGTTTGTTTGTCAATTCATTGATAGCTGAAATAAGGGGGGGGGGGGGTAAACACTTGAGTTATTCGTAGGCTCGACGCGTTTCTTGGACCTCCGTCCATTCATCAGGAGCATTGGGTACATGAAAAGTGTCTAAAAGAGGGGAAAAAAATATTTATGCATTGTTGCACCAGAGCATAAAAAAGGTACCAAAAAGAATATGTAGAAAATACCTATACCTCAAATGTCTCGAAGAGTCTATTTGGGCACATGATGTAACCCCAAAAGGGAGGGGAAAGTGAGAGCATCGCAGGCATAGTCTCCCCCGGGGCTGAGGTGCAGAGGATCACAAGCACAGCGGGGATAATCACCTTCCAGGTGGTGAGCGGAGCTCCTGAGTGATGTGTCGAGCGAATTGGCAGTGGGTCACCCTTGGACCAGAGGAATCTAAAATATATACATGAGTATTGGGTATGGGTCAGTTATGAAATCTGTATAAAAATCATAAGGAAATATGAAACTGGTCCAAAAGGAGTGCCCACCCGATGTAAGGTTAGATCATGTGAATGGTATAGAGGAGGTAAAAGGAAAAAGAAATTAGAGAGTTAGAAATAAGGAAACCAATAGACAGTGATAATGCGAATGCATCATAGCCCAGTGTGAGAACCAAATCAACAGGTGAAGAAATTGGGAGAGGGATAAAGGACATACTGTAAGTACTGTGAACATAAGATAGTGATCCCCAATATAAGACAAGATAGTAAGTGAAAAGCAGGGAAAAGAATAAAAGACATACCCTGAATAATGTGAATTAGGACAGTAATCCCCATTGTGAAACAAATGGTAGACAGGAGAACTGAACACGTCCTGGCCAGGTGCCCCGGTGTACAGGTAGGATCTGCACCAACGCCATGTATGACGCCAAATATAGATGGGAGTCTGCCCTCCCACTTCCGGTGATAAACCGGAAGTGGGTGGTGTCAGACCGTCCGAGGCGCAGATGGCAAAAGAGAGGAAGCTGTCACGGCAGCGCGGCATACATATGCCCATGGGCGTCCGCAGGTAGGGGCAAAGGGGGGCAGATGCCCCCCCCCCTGGAATCTCAACTTCCCCTTTCAAGTGGTTGTTAAGCCACTTTATACCATTCTGTCTGGTCTGGACAGGAGGGTTGCGGATGACGGAGACAGGTAAACTGACCACGGTGTCAGGACTCAGCAGCCATGGTATACCGTGGTCAGTTTACAGAGGGGAGGACATAACCAGGCAGGATCAGCCAGGTATTTTAGGTGATAGAAGGGGCCAAATTACACAGCAAAGCACTGTGCTGTTTAACCGCTTGCCGACTGCTCACAGTATATTTACTGCGGCGGTCAGCCCCTCACAGGCAGAGTGACGTAGGTCTACGTCGCTCGCCTGTGAGGCTCTGGGGAGCGAGCGCGCGCCCGCGGAGGCGCGCTCCCGCTCCCGCGCGGTCACGGACCCCCCCGCGCGTGTGACCAGCGGACCCGATGTCCGCCGGTCACTCGGCGATCGGCGGGGGAGAGGGAGAATGTCAGGCAGCTTGTGTAAACAAGCCACCTGTCATTCTCCTCGGTGTAAAGACACTGATCACACGGATCTAGTATGTAGATCCGTTGATCAGTGTCCTTACAGCTCAAGCCACAGCCAATCACAGTAGAAAGCACGCCCCTAGGGACACACACAGCCCCTCCCTCCCAAATAAAGTTAACCCCTTCACTACCAGTGTATTTTTACAGTAACAGTGCATATATATAGCACTGATTACTGTAGAAATGTCACTGGTAACCCCAAAAGTGTCAAAAATGTCAGTCAAGGGTCCGATCTGTCCGCCGCAATGTCGCAGTACCGCAAAAAAAATCGCAGATCGCCGCCATTACACGTTAAAAAAAAAAACAACAAAAATGACAAAAATCTTTCCCTTTGTTAGTAAACGCGATAACTTTTGCGCAAACCAATCAAAATACGCTTTTTGCGATTTTTTTTACCAAACATAGGTAGCATAAAACAAATTGGCCGAAAATGTTAAAAAATTTTGATTTTTACATTTTTTTTGGGGGGAATTTCATATAAAAAAATGTGAAAAATATTGTTATTTTTGCAAAATGTACGCTCTTTTTTTGTTTATAGCGCAAAAAGTAAAAATCGCACGGGTGATCAAATACCACCAAAAGAAAGCTCTGTTTGTGGGAAAAAAAGGACGTCAAATTCGTTTAGGTACAGCGTCGCACGACCGCGCAATTGTCCGTTAAAGTCACGCAGTGCCGAATCGCAAAATACCCCCTGGTCGTTTAGCAGGAAAATCCTCCGGGGCTTAAGTGGATAACATGCTTTAAGGGAACAGGATACATATTTTTTTTTTTTTTTTAGGTTAACAAATGCTTTAAAAATAAATACTCAAAATAAGTATAATGACTAAGCCACTCCCCTTCATTACATTATTGAAAAGGGGTGGAGCATGGGTGACCTTAAAATTATGCCCCCCCCCCTGAAAAAAGTTCTGTGGACGCCCTTGCATATGCCGTCACGTATCGGACAGCCCAACATGACGCCGATGGGCAATGGGAAACCCCACCCCCCAGCATGGATGCAATTGCAGAGGCAGGTCGGAGGGGGAGCCCCAGCTGCCCAACGCAGCCCCGGAATGGGAGATGCCTCCCATGCAGCACTAATGACCCACTCCAATGGATATTATGGGTATTTCCTTGTAAGTTGAAGGAGTACATATTCACAATAGAAAACTAATAAAATTATAGTTAAAAAATAAAAACAATGATCAGGTGCAAAAATGGCCGTTGACCTAATTTTAGCAAAAAATGGGATGGCAGAGCATGAGAACCGGGGTGTATTATCCACCCAATATATCAGCAAAGAAAAAGAAAGATTATGGTCTGCCACGTTATATACTTCATCCCTAATATATGTCGAAAAAGGAAGGGGGGAACCAGAATAATGGGACTTTAAATGAGGCATTTAAGTAAAAAAAGAGGGGAATTTTATTATCAAAAAGATAATTATATTAATACATGTAGTTCTAAGCAGTTAAGAAAAGCGGGTTGCTATGTGGGATGGGCAGATGTCAGTTTGGAGGAGCGGGTTTTATCTAGGCTGGCTTTGCATGCAGAACACTCTAGGTAACACCCACATGCTAAACCTCCATGACTGAAAGAAACCCGGAAATCCTATGAATGAAAGGGGCAGGGCCAGGGATAGTTGGGCTAAGGAGGAAAGAGCTAGATGATGATGGATGTCTTCCAGCCAGGAAATAAGACTCTATCTGACTTGCTGCAGCTTCTAATGCACATAATAAGAAGCTCACAGTGTGCGGTGAAATCAGGGGAAGCTGTTTCATTCCAGGAGAGGAGTCGGTGTACCTGTGCAAGGCTGAAGGGGAGGGGGGGCGGGGGTCAGCGGCACTGAGGTGTACAATAAACATGCTGAGCTGAAGATTTATGATTGGAGGAGAGGACAGGTAAGGTCGTCTGTCACAAGGTGTGAATACACAGAGAATGACCTTCAATTAGCAGCTCCACTGATAGGAGCGTTAATGATAAACCCGGACCGTTCCATTATCTGAGGTCTGAGCCACTCACACTGCACCCCCGCTCACGGGTCAGTCCATCCAAAATGTGTATTTCACTTCTGAGTGGATAAGGTGGGGGGATTTGGGGGGGGGGGGTAATTACAGGGGTTTTTTTTTGCTCTCTATGTCTGCTGCGTAGACTCAAGATGGCCATACACCAGTAGATTTTTGAACGAACGTTTGCATGAAAATTTGTACCAAATGTCGTTCGAACGTTTTAAAAAAATCCAGTTTGCTTTTCACATTCGATGCTGGAATGGATGGACTTTACCGAATGAAAACCTCATTTACTGTTAGAAATTGGTGTGTTAGGCTCCGTTCACATGTCAGCGTATGGATCACGGGCAGAACCCCGGCGGTTCCGCCCGCGATCTGGAGATTATTGCAAATCGCGGGACGCCCGTGCGTTGCCCGTTGATTTGCAATAGACCCCCAAACTCTGAGCGATGTTGCCGTGATTTCCGCCTGCCGAATCGCGGTAATATCGCGCAAAAAAAATCGCGGGACGCATTACGCTCCAAAGAAGCTCTTGTACTTTTTTGGTCGTAATGCGTCCCGCGATTTTTTTTTGCACAATGTTACCGCGATTCGGCAGGCGGAAATCGCGGCAACATCGCTCAGCGTTTGGGGGTCTATTGCAAATCAACGGGCAACGCACAGGCGTCCCGCGATTTGCAATAATCTCCAGATCGCGGGCGGAACCGGGCCTAAGAGAAAAAAAAAAAATCCCATCCTAATTTTCTTGTCCCTGCAGACAAAAACAAATTTCCATTTCACCCCACTAAGGTTCAGAAAAATGATCGAATGTTATTAACCACTTAAGCCCCGGAGGATTTGGCTGCTCAAAGACCAGGGCCTATTTTGCGATTCGGCACTGCGTGACTTTAACGGACAATTGCACGGTCGTGCGACGATGTACCAAAATGAAATTGACGTTCTTTTCTTCCCCACAAACAGAGCTTTCTTTTGGCGGTATTTAATCACCTGTGCGATTTTTACTTTTTGCACTATAAACAAAAAAAATAGCGACAATTTTGAAAAAATAACAATATTTTTCACATTTTTTTATATAAAATTCTCAAAAAAAAAAAATGTAAAAATCAAAATTTTTTAACATTTTAGGCCAATTTGTTTTCTGCTACATATTTTTGGTAAAAAAAAAAAATCGCAATAAGCGTATTTTGATTGGCTTGCGCAAAAGTTATTGCGTTTACTAACTACGGGAAAGATTTCTGTCATTTTTATTGTTTTTTTTTTTTAACTAGTAATGGCGGCAATCTGCGATTTTTTTTCGCAGGACTGCGACATTGCGGTGGACAGATCGGACCTCTGACTGACATTTTTGACTGTTAACTTTTATTCCTGGTCACAACTGAGACATCAGGGGTATAATTAGACCCCTAATGTCTCACCTGCCCTCCACTGAAGCTAATGGAGCGCAGATTGTGCTCCATTTTCTTTTTTCCCTGGTCACAGGTGAGACATCAAGAGTCTAATTAGACCCCTGATGTCTCACTTGCCCTCCACTGAAGCTAATGGAGAGCAGATTGCACTCCATTATCTTTTCTCCCTGGTTACAGGTGAGACATCAGGGGTCTATTGGAGATGGGGAGGGGGTATAAGTGCTTGGATGTACATTTAGTTTTTTACACTTTGATTTCCATTTACCTATAGTCCCCTATGTGATATCATATTTATAGTGACAGGTTCTCTTTAATGAGACATCTGGGGTCTAATTAGACCCCTGATGTCTCACCTGCCCTCCATTGAAGCTAATAGAGAGCGGATTGTGCTCCATTATCTTTTATTCCTGGTCACAGGTGAGACATTAGGGGTATAATTAGGCCCCTGATGTCTCACCTGTCCTCCACTGAAGCTAATGGGAAGCAGATTGTACCCCATTATGTTTTCTCTCTGGTTACAGGTGAGACATTCGGGGGGTATAAGTGCTTGGATGTACATTTCATTTTTTTCCCTGGTCACAGGTGAGACATTAGGGGTATAAAACGCTGTGAATGTGGTGCACTATTCAGTGTGAGCACTGTGTACTGATAAAATCGTACAGGCAATATAAAATTAAAATGGGATACATAAATAAACCATACATAGGTGCCTAATCTGAACCTTGGTCACCACAGAACCCTGGTTACAGGTGAGACATCAAGGGTCTAATTGAACCCCTGATGTTTCACCTGCCCTCCACAAAAAGCTAACAGAGAGCAGAGAACGCTCCATTATCTTTTTTCCCTGGTACCAGGTGAGACATCAAGGGTCTAATTAGATACCCGTTGTCTCACTTGCCCTCCACTGAAGCTAATGAAGATCAGATTGTGCTCAATTTATTTTTTCCCTGGTTACAGGTAAGATATCAAGGGTCTAATTGGACCCCTGATATTTCACCTGCCCTCCACTAAAATGAATAGAGAGCAGATTGCGCTTCATTATCTCTTTTTCCCTGGTCACAGGTGAGACATAAGGAGTATAATTAATTAGCCCCCTGATGTCTCACCTGCCCTCCACTGAAGCTAATGGAGATCGGATTGTGCTCAATTTATTTTTTCCCTGGTTACAGGTAAGATACCCAGGGTCTAATTGGACCCCTAGTGTTTCACCTGCCCTCCACTAAAACTAATAGAGAGCAGATTGTGCTCCATTATCTTTTATTCCTGGTTACAGGTGACATATCAAGGGTCTAATTGGACCCCTGATGTTTCACCTGCCCTCCACTAAAAGTAATAGAGAGCAGATTGCGCTCCATTATCTCTTTTTCCTGGTCACAGGTGAGACATTAAGGGTCTAATAAGATACCTGATGTCTCACCTGGCCTCCACTAAAGCTAATGGAGATCAGATTGTGCTCCATTATTTTTTTTCCCTGGTCACAGGTAAGACATAAGGGGTATAATTAGCCCCCTGATGTCTCACCTGCCCTCCACTGAAGCTAACAGAGAGCAGAGTGCTCACCATTATCTTTTTTCCTGGTTACAGGTTAGACATCAGGGGTCTAATTAGATCCGTTATGTCTCACCTGCCCTCCACTGAAGCGAATGGAGAGCAGATTGTGCTCCATTATCTTTTATTCCTGGTTAAAGGTGAGACATCAGGGGTCTAATTGTCTCACCTGCCCTCCACTGAAGCGAATAAAGATCAGATTGTGCTCCATTATCTTTTTTCCTGGTTACAGGTGAGACATCAGGGGTCTAATTAGACCCCTGATGTCTCACCTGCCCTCCACTGAGGCTAATGGGGAGCAGATTGCGCTCAATTTCTTTTTTCCCTGGTTACAGGTGAGACATCAAGGGTCTAATTGGACCCCTAATGTTTCACCTGCCCTCCACTAAAACTAATAGAGAGCAGATTGTGCTCCATTATCTTTTTTTCCCTGGTCACAGGTGAGACATCAAGGGTCTAATAAGATACCTGATGTCTCACCTACCCTCCACTGGAACTAATTGATAGCAGATTGTGCTCCATTATCTTTAATTCCTGGTTACAGGTGAGATATAAGGGGTATAATTAGCCCCCTGATGTCTCACCTGCCCTCCACTGAAGCTAACAGAAAGCAGATTGCGCACCATTATCTTTTTTCCTGGTCACAGGTGAGACATCAAGGGTCTAATTAGATCCGTTATGTCTCACCTGCCCTCCACTGAAGCTAATAGAGAGCAGATTGCGCTCCATTATCTCTTTTTCCTGGTCACAAGTGAGACATTAGACCCCTGATGTTTCACCAGTGACCAGCAAAAATAGATAATGAAGTGCAATCTGCTCTCCTTTAGCTTCAGTGGAGGGCAGGTGGGACATCAGGGATTTAAGTAGACCCCTGATGTCTCACCTGCCCGCCACTGAAGCTAAAAGGGAAAGTGACAGCTGAACCCAAAAGTGATAAAGTCCTCAACCCCTCGAGTTCTTCCTAGCTAGGGGAGATCAGGGAAAGCACATTCCCTGGTCTTCTCTTCTACCCAATGACAATCGCCATGCAGGTCCTAGGTATGCAGGTGGGGTAGCGGAGCCTGGAAACCATGGTAGGGAGCACAGATTTCAGTGATCCATGGAAGTGATTCGACGGTCACTTCCATCTGAAAGCCGCCAGTCGGGTTGTGACATTTACATACATTCCCAGCCGCCCCTGACGTATGACAAAGAATTCCGCGATTGCTTATACAGGATCTGCTGTTGCAACTTGCTTTTAAAAGTGCATGACCCCGGATGTCATGCTGGTGCTGACTTTACTATCTAATTAGTCATTGACCTTGATTATGACTTCACCTTGGCAATGACTGAACAATCTGCACCCAACAGAATTCTTTTGTGTCTTAATTACATACAAATGGAGGAAGTAAGCAGACGAGTCCCTGAAGGTAATATAATAGTACACATGAAATATAATGAGACACGCCGTCCGCAACACAACAATGTCACAATTCACCATTGTCCTCCCCAGTGATTCTCATGTACACCGGATCAGCTGTGCCGCAGGGCCTCATGTATAAAAACTGTCCCTTGCTGCGTCCTTCACATCCCTTTGCTGTGTCCCTTGCATCCATTGCTGCGTCCCTCACACCCCTTTGCTGCGTCCTTCGCATCCCTTTGCTGCGTCCCTTGCATCCATTGCTGCGTTCCCTTGCATCCCTTTGCTGCGTCCTTCTCATCCCTTTACTGCGTCCTTCTCATCCCTTTGCTGCGTCCCTCGCACCCCTTTCCTGCGTCCTTCGCATCCCTTTCCTGCGTCCCTCACATCCCTTTCCTGCGTCCCTCACATCCCTTTCCTGCGTCCCTCACATCCCTTTGCTGCGTCCTTCACATCCCTTTGCTGCGTCCCTCACACCCCTTTGCTGCGTCCCTCACACCCCTTTCCTGCGTCCCTCATATCCCTTTCCTGCGTCCCTCACATCCCTTTCCTGCGTCCCTCACATCCCTTTCCTGCGCCCCTCGCATCCCTTTGCTGCGTCCCTCACATCCCTTTGCTGCGTCCCTCACATCCCTTTCCTGCGTCCCTCACATCCCTTTGCTGCGTCCCTCGCATCCCTTTGCTGCGTCCCTCGCATCCCTTTCCTGTGTCCCTCACATCCCTTTCCTGCGTCCCTCGCATCCCTTTCCTGCGCCCCCTCACATCCCTTTCCTGCGTCCCTCACATCCCTTTCCTGCGTCCCTCACATCCCTTTGCTGCGTCCCTCACATCCCTTTGCTGCGTCCTTCACATCCCTTTCCTGCGTCCCTCGCATCCCTTTGCTGCGTCCCTCGCATCCCTTTGCTGCGTCCCTCACATCCCTTTGCTGCGTCCCTCACATCCCTTTCCTGCGTCCCTCACATCCCTTTCCTGCGTCCCTCACATCCCTTTGCTGCGTCCCTCACATCCCTTTGCTGCGTCCTTCACATCCCTTTCCTGCGTCCCTCACATCCCTTTCCTGCGTCCCTCACATCCCTTTGCTGCGTCCTTCACATCCCTTTGCTGCGTCCTTCACATCCCTTTGCTACAAAATTCTTTACATTCTAAGACTTTGGGTTTGGAAGGAAGGGCTCATTTGAGATGCGGATCTTCCAAAAGAATGGGCGAATGTTTCTTCAATATATGTTACATTTTTGGGAATTTAGCATGGAACTGGGTGGTAAATCCAATGGGTTACGACGTGGACTTGTATGGTTTTTTTTTTTTTGTATCTACCGGATTATCAGAAAGATAATAAAGATACGCTTGTTCTATAAGATTTATAGAGCAAGCATATCTTTATTAACTTTGTGATGATCCCATAGAAAACCAGAAAAAACCTCAGGAGTCCAACTCTCGATTTACCACCCAGTTCAATGCTAAATTCAATAAAATTGAACATATATTGAAGAAACTCTGGCCCATTCTTTTGGAAGATCCGCATCTCAAATGAGCCCTTCCTTCCAAACCCAAAGTCTCCTATAGAAAGGTCCGGAGTGTAAAGAATTCTGTAGCCCCTAATAAACTGAAGTCTAAATCTGATTCCAACATCCATCACTTGTGCCTATTTCCACTCATAGGCATGTACCAGTGTCGTAAGGCTAAATGCCTGACCTGTAAACATGTTACCCACAGGCAAAAGAGCTTCATGGTCAAAGGCAAGACCTATTCCATCAACCACTATTTCACCTGTCTACAGAATTTGTTGTATATTATTTCTATTGCCCCTGCAGGTTGTTTTATGTTGGGAGGATCGTCAGAACTCTAAGAGATTCAGGGAGCACCGCCATTTATGTCCAAGAAGGTGTCGATGAACACAGCGTCCCCGGACACTTTCTTTTTTTAATTAAACGTTTTTATTTCCCACATAAATTGTACAATTTTCCAATGCATAAACAAATTCATTGTTCAATACAACCATTCCATATGTAACATGTATGAGTGAAACTGGGAGATCCTGATCAGTTACAGAGATTATTGCTATATAGTAACACTTAGGTTTTATGGGGCATCAAAATACCTCGTATTCATACATACATGAAACGAACATAAAAGTGGCATACATGACCCAGGCCTGACTGAATAGCACACAAAAGGGGGAGACAAGTTCAGCAACTCGATACACATGTCAGATACATTAAACCAACGGTCCCAGACTTTATTATAATTTACAGGGCATTCTCTATTAATGTAAATTCATTTTTTTATAAGGCAATGTGATGTTTACGTCAGCTTTCCAGTCAGATAATCTGGGAGGAGTTTGCCTCATCCATAGTTTGGCTATCGTTTTTCATGCAGAAAAAGTTTAGTATATTTATCAACATCGGCATCTGGAAAAATTTCCAGTAGGCATGATTTGGGGTCCAAAGTCAGCGGAGACCCCATGATGTCATTAAGAAAATCCACTACCTGTTTCCAAAATCCCTGCGTGTATTGGCAGGACCATAGGAGGTGATAGAATGTGCCTGGTGCTTGATTACATAATGGACAGGTAGAGGGTTGTCCCTGATTACATTTAGGTAACCTTACAAGAGTGAGGTATGTGCGATGTAGAATATATATTTGAGTCAGTCGATCAGACAATTTGGGTGAGACAGCTTTGCATGTCCCCCCAAAACTTTCTAGAGTTCCACAACAAGTCATCTTTAGGTCTGGCAGTATGGGTAATTGAATCCATCTCCAGGACCTTCCCGGAGGCAGAAGGTCTGCCAAAGGGAAACCTTTTGGATATATAACCTAGACACCCTGACACCTGGTGGTCTCAATGTGGTACTGGAGGTTGTCCCCTCCTTTAATTTACCTCAATTGTGACTCAGTTTACATGCCTCTTGATGACTTATCTTGGCCAACTATATATTATAATTGGTTATATTTTCCTGCTCTCTCACATACATATACAAAAAATGGCTTAACTTAGATACCAGTTTTAGATATTTTTGCTAAAGTGTATTCTTATACATATTGATAAGTATATATATATATATATATATATATATATATATATATATAATTTTTTTTTATTTTTTATCTAGGTACACACTTTTTACATCATATGGAACCCCTAAGGTCTATAGTCAGATTCTCTAACTGTAAGAATCACATTATTAATATATCTTATCCTTGAAGCCAAACGTATCATTTTCATGTGTGTATCACATTGCTATATATATTTAGACATTGTTTTTATACAATAATTTCTAAACATATTTGTATATATTTATTATGTACTGTTTTATGTTTTTGCAATAATTTTTAAATGATTTGATAACAATCTGGCTGTTGCTGGGCCTTGTAGTCCGCTGCCACCTATTTGCCTATACAATATAAGCCCTTGTCCAATATGGCGCCCGCATGACCTGCAAACCCTGTGTCCTTTTCCTGACCAACTTCACAGTGACAGAGGCTATATATATATATATATATATATATATATATATATATATACACACACCGCTATTACTGCCACAATATATACACTGCTATTACTGCCACAATATATATATATATATATATACATACATACACACACACACTCTTCTATTACTGCCACAGTATATACACTGCTATTACTGCCACAATATATACACTACTATTACTGCCACAATATATACACTGCTAGTATTCTGGTCTTCTTACGGTGCTCTTTCTGTGAAACGCTTTGGGAAATACACTCCACCCATGGGATACATCATTACAGCAATCTATTTACTGTATTTTTTGGAAGTGTATTTTTTGTCCCTGTATGAAATATATATATTTATGTCATGTTGCAGTATTGCGTATATGCAGGGTGGTGAGGGCCGTGTACAGGGTGGTGAGGGCTGTGTACAGGGTGGTGAGGGCCATGTACAGGGTGATGAAGGGCTGTGTACAAGGAGGTGAGGGCCGGGTACAGGGTGGTGAGGGCCGTGTACAGGGTGGTGAAGGGCTGTGTACAAGGTGGTGAGTGCCGGGTACAGGGTGGTGAGGGCCGTGTACAGGGTGGTGAGGGCTGTGTACAGGGTGGTGAGGACTGTGTACAGGGTGGTGAGGGCTGTGTACAGGGGGGTGAGGGCCATGTACAGGGTGGTGAGGGCTGTGTACAGGGTGGTGAGGGCCGTGTACAGGGTGGTGAGGGCTGTGTACAGGGTGGTGAGGACTGTGTACAGGGTGGTGAGGGCTGTGTACAGGGTGGTGAGGGCCGTTTACAGGGTGGTGAGGGCCGTTTACAGGGTGGTGAGGGCCGTGTACAGGGTGGTGAGGGTTGTGTACAGGGTGGTGAGGGCTGTGTACAGGGTGGTGAGGGCTGTGTACAGGGTGGTGAGGGCCGTTTACAGGGTGGTGAGGGCCATGTACAGGGTGGTGAGGGCCGTGTACAGGGTAGTGAGGGCTGTGTACAGGGTGGTGAGGGCCATGTACAGGGTGGTGAGGGCCATGTACAGTGTGTATCTTTGGTGCGATGTTATATTTTATGTGATGTGCGGTACAAAGTTTTTAGGAATGTACAAAAAATTGGTTCATTCTTTTATTTTTATTTTGTGTATTGTGCTAGAACCTCTTCAATGTCCCATACTTTCTTCTACAATGTGGTTCTATATTTAGTTTTAGAGAAGTGGTGCACTATTTACTCATCGACAACATCTTTTTCATAAAGGGGCCCTTTTACACTCATGCGTCTTTGCTGCATTTTTTCACCTTGCTAAAAACGCAAGAAAAAAATGTTTCCCTTTAACTACTTGTCTACCGGGCACTTTCACCCCCCTTCCCTCCCAGGCCAATTTTCAGCTTTCAGCGCTGTCACACTTTGAATGACAAATGCGTGGTCATGCAACACTGTACCCGTATTACGTTTTTATCATTTTTTTTTCACACAATAAGAGCTTTCTTTTGGTGGTCTTTATTAACCACTGTTTTTTTTTCTTTACTAGATAAACTAAAGCCCCGTACACACGTACGGATCGTCGTCATACAAACGTCGGCGGACGAAAGATCTGCCGATTGTACGCGTGTTAGTATGGTGCCTCCGACAGCTGTCTGCGCACATTCTGCGGACAAGAGTCTTTCTTGCAAACATGAAAATTTTTGTATGCCGACACCAGAACGGACGATTGTTCGCCAGTCAGTACAGAATTCTGCCGACAGACCGCAGATTTGCAAGACTGGGCATGCTCAGAAAAGAAAAAACACAGGGAAAGTTAACCATTACATGACATCACTTCTGCAGTCAGCTGAAGTCGGCGGACAACATTCTTGTGCTGTCTTTGCACTTTTCAACAGACATCGACATCCCGGGGAGAAAAGACGAACGTTTGTATGACGACGATCGGTACGTGTGTACGGGGCTTAAAAGAGACTAAAAATTAAAAAAAAAAAATAAATGATTTTAATAGTTTATTGTAACATTTTACTAACAGGTAATTTTTCTTATTCACTGGTGTGTGCTAATGAGGCGGCACTGATGGGCACGGATGAGGCAGCACTGATGGGCATGGATGAGGCGGCACTGATGGGCACGGATGAGGCGGCACTGATGGGCACGGATGAGGCGGCACTGATGAGGCGGCACTGGTGGGCATTGATGAGGCGGCACTGGTGGGCAGAACTGTTGGGCACATATTGGCAGCACTGGTAGCCACTGATAGGCACCGTTGAGGCTGCACTGATGGGCACGGATGAGGCAGCACCGATGGGCATGGATGAGGTGGCACTGATGGGCACGGATGAGGCAGCACAGATGGGCACGGATGAGGCAGCACTGATGAGGCGGCACTGGTGGGCATTGATGAGGCGGCACTGGTGGGCACTGATGAGGCTGCACTGATGGGCAGAACTGTTGGGCACCTATTGGCAGCACTGGTAGCCACTGATAGGCACCGTTGAGGCTGCACTGATGGGCACGGATGAGGCAGCACTGATGGGCACGGATGAGGCGGCACTGGTGGGCACAGATGAGGCGCCACTGGTGGGCACAGATGAGGCGCCACTGGTGGGCAGAACTGTTGGGCACCTATTGGCAGCACTGGTAGCCACTGATAGGCACCACTGATGGGCACTGTTGAGGCTGCCCTGATTGCCAGTGTAGATGTCCCTTTCACACAAGCCGTCTCCTGGCTCTCTTCTCTTCATGCTGTCAGTGTGAGGAAAAAATACCAATAATCGGCTGTTTACATCATGATCAGCTGTGATTGGACACAGCTGATCACATGGTAAAAGGCCCCTTATCTGTGATCAGGATCCTAAGGACACATCGATTACAGAGCGTGCTGCGGCGGCGTATGATGACAGGAGGATGTCCTATGATGCCCTCCCAGAATTGTCCGACTGCGCTGTAGCGGTCATTTAGCTATAGCACGGTTGGGAAGTGATTAAATCCCATGCGACTCTTCAAACCACTGCGCTGCAGGCTCTGTGTGTTTTGAGAAGTCCTGCATTCTGCATCATTGGTGATTTTTTTTAAAACTGCACCAAAAACGCAGCTCCCCATTGAAATTAATAGAAAATACATAAAAAAACGCATCAAAATCACATTAAAAAAATGAACTTTAGTTGTGTTTTTGGTGCGTTTTTTAGGTCACATGTTTCACAGGTGCATTCTGGAAGTCAGGCAACCTGAAAAAGCAAAGGAAACGCACTAGAAACACATGCATTTTCAACAGGGCATTGTGGAGGTCCTGATAGAGACTGCTTTCACACTGCTCTGCTGTTTCCTGTGCGTTTTCTGGTTGCCTGACTCCCAGCATGCACCTGTGAAACATGGAAGCATGACTCAAAAAACATATAAAAAATGCAACCGTGGTGCATTATTGATGCTTTTTGACACATTTTCTATTGATTTCAATGGGGAGCCACATTTTTGGTTTAGAAAAGCACACCAAAGATGCAACAAGCAGCACTTCTCAAATCGCAGCTGACCGGAGTGATGGTGTGAGGAGTTAGGATTTAACCACTTGCCGACCACTTACTATATATATATATATATATATATATATATATATATATACGGGGGCAGGGTGGCTCTCTTGCGCAAACCAACGTAGGGGTACGTAACGTTAGTCGCACACGGGAAGCTAGGGGGCAAGCGCGTGGCACCTGCGGCGCGCTCCTGTTCCCACTAGGCAGCGGGGAAGCCGATGCGTGTGTCAGATGGCTCCGATTGCCGTCTGACACCCGCGATCGCTCCCCGGTGAGATAGAAGGACGGTCGGATGTTGTAAACACAGCTGACCGTTCTTCTCTCTGGAATGATCACAGAGCCCCTGTGATCCATCTATATAGGAACACATGTCTCTATGATCATTTCACATGCCACGCCCCCCCCCCCCCACAGTTAGAATCACTCCCCTAGGCTCACATTTAACCCCTTGATCACCCTCAGGGTTAACCCCTTCCCTGCCAGTGTCATTAATACAGTGACAGTGCATATTATTTAGCACTGATTACTGTAGTAATATCACTGGTCCCCCCAAAAGTGTCAAAAATGTCAGTTAGGGGTCCGATTTGTCCGCTGCAATGCTGCAGTCCTGCAAAATATCGCAGATCGCCGCCATTACTAGTAAAAAAAAACCCAAAACAATAAAAATGACATAAATCTTTCCCCTAGTTTGCAGACGCGATAACTTTTGCGCAAACCAATCAAAATACGCTTATTGCAATTTTTTTTTTTTTTTTTTACCAAAAATATGTAGCACAAAACAAATTGACCTAAAATGATAAAAAATTTTGATTTTTAATTTTTTTTTTTTATTGGGAATCTTATATAGCAAAATGTGAAAAATATTGTTTTTTTTTTCAAAATTGTCGCTCTTTTTTTGTTTATAGCGCAAAAAGTAAAAATCGCACAGGTGATCAAATACCACCAAAAGAAAGTTCTGTTTGTGGGAAAAAAAGGACATAATTTTCGTTTGGGTACAGCGTCGCACGACCGCGCAATTGTCCCGTTAAAGTAACGCAGTGCTGAATCGCAAAATAGGGCCTGGTCAGGAAGGGGGTAAAATCATCCGGGGTTGAAATGGTTAAAGGGAGGCATTTTCTATTTAACAAAAACTGATCAGTGTGAAAGGGTCCAATTGGAATACAAATGATGTGACTCTCTCAGTACGATTATGCAAACCTGTGGCCATGGGCGTACGAATTGTATCATAATTAGAGATGAAATAAAAGAAAATAAATATAGCCAAACCCCATGGATATTTGTCAATATTTATTTCTTTTTATTTCATCACTAATTATGATACGATTAGTGAGATCGTGGTCACAAGTTTGTATAATCGTATGCAGCGTGGCACATCATTGGTATCCCTTTGCAGCGGTGGGTCTCATCTTGGGTGCTGCAGGCTTTGTGTACATTTTTTTTTTGGGGGTACGCAAAGTTTATTATTGATTACCATGATCCTGATAAACTTAGCCAATAATCAATGCCCACTATTTTTATTTTAACCACTTAAGCCCCGGAAGATTTTACCCCCATTCCAACCAGGGGGTATTTTGCGATTCGGCACTGCGTGACTTTAACGGACAATTGCGCGGTCGTGCGACGCTGTACCTAAACGAATTTGGCGTCCTTTTTTTCCCACAAACAGAGCTTTCTTTTGGTGGTATTTGATCACCTGTGCGATTTTTTGATCACGCGCTATAAACAAAAAAAGAGCGTCAATTTTGCAAAAATAGCAATATTTTTCACATTTTTTTATATGAAATTCCCCAAAGAAAAAATGTAAAAATCAAAATTTTTTAACTTTTTCGGCCAATTTGTTTTATGCTACCTATGTTTGGTAAAAAAAAAATCGCAAAATGCGTATTTTGATTGGTTTGTGCAAAAGTTATCGCGTTTACCAACAAAGGGAAAGATTTTTGTCATTTTTGTTGTTTTTTTTTTTAACGTGTAATGGCGGCGATCTGCGATTTTATTTGCGGTACTGCGACATTGGGGCGGACAGATTGGACCCTTGACTGACATTTTTGACACTTTTGGGGTTACCAGTGACATTTCTACAGTAATCAGTGCTATATATATGCACTGTTACTGTAAAAATACACTGGTAGTGAAGGGGTTAACTTTATTTGGGAGGGAGGGGCTGTGTGTATCCCTAGGGGCGTGCTTTCTACTGTGATTGGCTGTGGCTTCAGCTGTAAGGACACTGATCAACGGATCTACATACTAGATCCGAGTGATCAGTGTCTTAACAGCGAGGAGAATGACAGGCAGCTTGTTTACACAAGCTGCCTGACTTTCTCCCTCTCCCCCGCCGATCGCCGAGTGACCGGCGGACATCGGGTCCGCTGGTCACACGCGCGGGGGGGTCCGTGACCACGCGGGAGCGCGCCTCCGGCGGCGCGCGCTCGCTCCCTAGACCCTCACAAGCAAGCGACGTAGCCCTACGTCACTTTGCCTGTGAGGGGCTGACCGCCGACGTAGATCGGCGTTAGGCAGTCGGCAAGTGGTTAATAAAGGTTTAAAGGATTTTATATTATGGGGAGCGTTATCTTTTTTGGGATCTTGCATGACTGAGCCTTTTAACCACTTACGGACCGCCCACCATGTATTTATGTGGGTACTTTGGCGTTAAATACCGGGGTTATGGCAGCAGATAGCAGCCATAACCCTGGTATTTTTTTTTTAACGCCGGGTGGTCCGCTTTAACATAACGGTGGTCCCAGTGGCAGATTCACTGTGGGATCACCCTTATGGGCGGCGGGAGAGATGCTCCTCCCTCTCCCCCCTCCCACCGCTTCCCGGACGTTTTCCCAGCTTACCAGACCCGCAGGTAGCAGGGAAACGATCCGTTCCCCCCACTCGACTCTATGGCCTTGGAGGACCGGAGGGACATCATAAGTTGCTTCCTAGCAACGGATTTAAGGAGACCATTTTTTTTCATCATTAAAAAAAAAAAATGACTTTTTTTTATTGTTTTTTAGTGTAGATGTGAGGTGTGAGGTCTTTTTGACCCCAGATCTCACATTAAAGAGGACCTGTCCTGTTTAGTTCTATTACAAGGGATGTCTAACAAGCAGGGCCCTCTAGTTCCTCCTGTATTGAATTGTACTGTAACTGTATTGTCTTCCCTCACATTGCAAAGTGCTGCGCAAACTGTTGGCGCTATATAAATCCTGTATAATAATAATAATAATGTTTACATTATTTGTAATAGGAATAAAAGTGATAACAAAAAAAAAAAGTGTAAAAAAAAAAAAGAAAAGAAAAGAAAAAAAAAAATTAAAGCGCCCCGTCCCCGTTAGCTCGCGCACAGAAGCAAACACATACGCAAGTCGCGCCCACATATGTAAACGGTGTTCGAATCACACATGTGAGGTATTGCTGCGATCGTGAGAGCAAGCGCAATAATTTGAGCCCTAGACCTCCTCTGTAACTCTAAACTGGTAACCTGTAGAAATTTTCAGATTGTCGCCTATGGGGATTTGTAAGTACCAATGTTTGTCACCATTCCACAAGGATACGCAATTTGTCATGTTGGGTATCTATTTAATCGGCGTAACATTATCTTCCACATTATAGAAAAAAATGGGGCTAACTGTAATATTCTTTTTTAAATTTAAAGGAAAGTATATTTTTTCCAAAAAAATTGCGTTCGTAAGACTGCTGTGCAAATACTGTGTGATAAAAAATATTGCAACGATCTCCATTTTATTCTCTAGGGTCTCTGCTAAAAATAAATAAATAAATAAATAAATATATATATATATATATATATATATATATATATATATATATATATATATATATATATATATATATATATATATAATGCTTGGGGGGTTCTAAGTAATTTTCTAGCAAAAAAAAAAAAAATTATTTTAACTTGTAAACACCAAGTGTGAGAAAAAGGCCTGGTTCAGAAGTGGTTAAAGTGGCGGATTCCCCTGCTTCATCTTAAGCCCCGTACACACGTACCGATCGTCGTCATACAAACGTTCGTCTTTTCTCCCCGGGATGTCGGTGTCTGTTGAAAAGTGCAAAGACAGCACAAGAATTTTGTCCGCAGACTTCAGCTGACTGCAGAAGTGATGTCATGTAATGGTTAACTTTCCCTGTGTTTTTTATTTTCTGAGCATGCCCAGTCTTGCAAATCTGCGGTCTGTCGGCTGATTTCTGTACTGACTGGCGAACAATCGTCCGTTCTGGTGTCGGCATACAAAAATTTTCATGTTTGCAAGAAAGACTCTTGTCCGCAGAATGTGCGCAGACAGCTGTCGGAGGCACCATACTAACACGCGTACAATCGGCAGATCTTTTGTCCGCCGACGTTTGTATGACGACGATCCGTACGTGTGTACGGGGCTTTAAGTCCCCCTGGACGGATAAGAGGCCTTGGCTGGGTTTGACCCACAAGCGAGATTAATGAATAAATAAGTGAATACCATAAAAACAAATCAATAAATAAATGAGTAAAAAAATGAATAAATAAGTGAATAACATAAAAAAAAAAATCAATCAATAAATAAGTGAGTACCGCAATAAAAGTACAAGCGCTATATTTTGTGGTAATCACTTATTTATTTATTGATTTTTATTATGATATTCACTTATTTATTTATTGATTTATTTTTGTAAGTTACCTGATATTCACTTTCCTTCATTATTTTATCCTTTGGCGCTATTAGCTTTTTGGATGACTTTAAGGCTGCATTCACATGTCAGCTTATAATCGCGGGCAGAACCGCCGCGGTTCCGCCCGCGATTCGGAGATTTATTGCAAATCGCGGGACGCCTAGCGTTGCCCGTTGATTTGCAATAGCCCCCCAAACGCCGAGCGATGTTGCCGCGATTTACGCCCGCCGAATCGCGGCAACATCGCGCAAACAAAATCGCGGGACGCAATACGCTCCAAAAAAGTACAAGAGCTTCTTTGGAGCGTATTGCGTCCCGCGATTTTGTTTGCGCGATTTTGCCGCGATTCGGCGGGCGTAAATCGCGGCAACATCGCTCGGCGTTTGGGGGGCTATTGCAAATCAACGGGCAACGCTAGGCGTCCCGCGATTTGCAATAAATCTCCGAATCGCGGGCAGAACCGCGGCGGTTCTGCCCGCGATTATAAGCTGACATGTGAATGCAGCCTTAGTGTTAGGTGAATGCACTTTTTGTAAGCAGCCTTAGGTCCCCCCATTTGGCGATCTTAGCCAACCATTGGGATTTTATTGATTTCTTCTTCTTTTATTGATTTCTTTCTTCTTAGTGGTCAACGCTGATTTACCATTCAGATACACCACAAGCGAGATTGACCTTCTGTAACAGGAGGTCAACATAAGCTGGTAAGCAAGCATTTCATAAGGTGGAGGCATTCACTACGAATCACGTACCCTTTCTGGTGACCAATGTGCATCTATTCTGAAGGACCTTATTTTATCACATTATTTTTATTTCCAATTTTAATTTTTACTTTTTTTTTTTTTATTAATTTCCTGTTTTGGTTTTAGCGCAACTCTGTAACAGAATACACTATACACCCCAACAACGAATAATTTCACTTACTCTTCTACAGAGCGATGCTGGGCCGGAGAAGGCCATACATGCCGATATACCGGTTCCTCCAATGCCTCATGGTGTTTGTCTAGGGATCTGTCCTTGGCTGTCTACTATTTGTATGCAAATACCTCATCCTGAAGGTTATCAGTAGAGACAGATAGAGCACAATGTTTTCCATATACACACTGATTGCCATTACCAAGATTAACCCAATATTTATAAGACTTTGAGAGTTCACCGTTGGTCATAAGGTGCCTCCAGACTTTAGAGCAGGAATCCTCAAACTACGACCCTCCAGCTGTTGCGGAACTACACATCCCATGAGGCATTGTAAAACTCTGATATTCACAGACATGACGAGGCATGACGGGAATTGTAGTTCCTGAACAATCGGAGGGCCATAGTTTGAAGACCCCCTGCTTTAGAGAATGGTTGCCTGATCCAGCCGAAAGACATCCATGTCCATCCATGTCCCTACCTCACCTTCCTTGATGGGTTAAGATTGGAGTGCTTCCCTCTTTACAGGCTGGTTATCACCTCCGTCCAAGCTTGGCCAATGTGGGGGCTTCTGAGGGCATTTCTGCCTGTCTGAAAGAGCCCCCTAGTAATTTATTCATTTTCTAGCAAACAGATTTCCACGTCTTCAATACTTTCACCCCCTTCCTGCCCAGGACAATTTTTAGCTTTCAGCGCTGTCGCACTTTAACCACTCGTGGACCGGAAGGATTTCCCTTCTTAATGACCAGGCCAATTTTTAGCGATTCGGCACTGCGTTATTTTTTTTTTTTTTATTCTTTTTATTTCAATATGTGCATAAAAACGAACATTCCAAACGTCCTTTCAACAAAGGGACAAAACAATATAAAATAAAAAAAATATACAATATCCAAATAATTATCTGTTTACTTAGTATTCATAATCTCTTTATGCCAAGGTATATCCATTTAGCTTAATTGATCGCCGTTGTCCCGGTGTGCCCCAACCCCTTGCTCCATTGCATTCATAGATTTATTTCCTCATCATCATACTATGTGCATCCCTCTATATCCTCTTAGTTATCTCCTTATATTCAACCATTGGTTAATGTTGATTAACTCCAATTATCCCAAATTTTATTATATTTCGTTGAGCATCCTCTATGCATATACAATACTTTTTCAAATGGTAAAATCTGATTTACCGCTCTTATCCAGTTCTTAACAACAGGGGGCTTCACTTGAATCCACTTAACTGTGATTGTTTTCCTTGCCATAAACAGCGTTTCCCTAAGGCACTGCGTTATTTTAATGGACAATTGTGTGGTCGTGCGACATTGTACCCAATCAAAATTGATTTTCTTTTTTTTTTACTCACAAATAGTATAGTAGTTTGGTAGTATTTGATCAACTGTGCTATTTTTATTTTTTGCGCTATAAACAAAAAAAGCAAAGTTTCTGGAAAAAAAATATATATATTTTTCACTTTCTGCTATATAACATTCTCAATAAAAAAATAAATTAAAAAATTAAAAATTTTCATCCTTTTAGGCCAATTTGTTTTCTGCTACATATTTTTGGTAAAAAAAAACATCGCAATAAGCGTGTATTGATTGGTTTGCGCAAAAGTTACCGCGTCTACAAACTAGGGGAAAGATTTGTGTCATTTTTATAAAAAAAATTTTTTTACTAGTAATGGCGGCGATCTGCGATTTTTAGCAGGACTGTGACATTTGCGGCGGACAGATCGGACCCCTAACTGACATTTTTTACACTTTTGGGGGGACCAGTGACATTACTACAGTAATCAGTGCTAAAGATATGCACTGTCCCTGTACTAATGACACTGGCAGGGAAGGGGTTAACCTAGGGGTGTTTAAAGGGTTAAGTGTGACCCTAGGGGGTGTTTTCTAACTGTATGGGGGAGGGGCTTGTGAAATGATCATAGACCTGTGTTCCTATATAAAAGGATCACATGAGCTCTGTGATCATCCCAGGGAGAAGAACGGTCAGCTGTGTTTACAACATCCGACTGTCCTTCTCTCTCAGCGGGGAGCAATCGCGGGTGCCCGGCGGGAATGGCGGCGCGGCCTCCGGCCTTGTGCATCGGCATTCCCGCTGCCTAGTGGGGGCACCTTCCCCCCAGCACCACGACTGGCGTAAGGCTACGTCGGTTCGCGCAGGGGAGCCAGCCTGCGGCGGGCGGTCCTAAAGGTGTTAAATGACAATTGTGCGGTCATGAAACGCTGTACCTATATGACATTTTTATCATTTTGTTCACACAAATAGAGCTTCTTTCGGTGGTGATTAATCACAACTGTGTATTCTTTATTTTTTGCTAAATAAATGAGACAAAGACTGACATTTTTTTAAAAATTAGGTGTATACTTAATTTCTGTTATAAAATTTTGCAAATAAATAATCTTCCCGCTTCATCAGGACCTTCTACGCCTTAGAGGTATTTGATAGTTGGTAATAAATGTATACCCCTCTGCAGCATGAACAGGACCCATGAGGGGACCTTATCAGAATGTCCAATAGCCAGAATGTCGGACTTGGTGCACTAATATGACCGCTGGAGGCAATCACAGGGGCGAAAATATGAAAGATCAGTCTGGCCTAATAGTAGTAAACGGTCTACGCGTTTCACAGACATTCCAGCTTCATCAGGACCTTCTACGTCTTAGAGCTATTTGATGGTTGGTAATACATTTATACCCCTCTGCAGCATGAACATGACCCATGAGGGGACCTTATCAGAATGTCCAATAGCCAGAAAGTCAGACTGTGTGCACTAATATGACCACTAGAGGTAATCACAGGGGCAGAAATATGAAGGATCAGTGTGGCCTAATAGTGGTAAACAGTCTACATGTTTCACAGAACTTCCCGCTTCATCAGGACCCTCTATTTCTTAGCGATATTTGATAGTTTGTAATAGATTTACTGTATACCGCTCTGCAGCATGAATGTGCTGCTAAACCAAGGGAGCAAATAAAGAGTGCCCACTGGCCCATGGGGGGACCTTAAAACGCCCAATAGCCAGCAATTCAGATTGGGAGCACTAATATGACCACTGGAGGCAGGGGTGGATATATGAAACATAAGTATGGCTTAATAGTGGTAGACGGTCTACGCATTTCACAGAACTTCCCTCTTCATCAGGACCCTCTATGCCAGTGGTTCTCAACTCCTTTCCTCAGGGCCCACTAACAGGCCAGGTTTGCAAGATAACTGAAATACATCCCAGGTGATATCATTTGCTGCTCAGTGATTGCAGTATTCTAGTCTGCATCTCCCCAAGGTAATACTTAAAATCTGGCCTGTTAGTGGGCCCCCGAGGACCGCTGATCTATGGCAGTGGTCCTCAACCCTGGTCCTCAGGGCCCACTAACAGGCCAGGTTTGCAAGATAACTAAATTACATCACAGGTGGTCTCTTTTGCTGCTCAGTGATTGCAGTATTCTAGTCTGCATCTCCCCAAGGTAATACTTAAAATCTGGCCTGTTAGTGGGTCCTGAGGACAGTTGACAACCACTGCTCTAGGCCTCAGAGATATTTGATCGTTGGTAATAAATTAATACTCCTCCGCAGCATGAACATGACCCTAAATCCCGGAAGAATGAAAGATCAGTCTGATAAAGAGCAAGACCATGGTTCTAAGATGGAAAACAGGCAGTTGCAGTTGCACTCATTTTCCTTAGTAAATATAAATGTGGTAAAGCTTCTCTTTGTAAAGAATACCCAATCGGGTGCAAGGAAAATAAATAAAAAACTGAATTTTTGCTTGCACATGATTGGATGATGGAAATCAGCAGAGCTTTACCACTTTTACTAAGCTCTGGGGAAAGTGAGTGCAACTGCACGTGAAAACGTACAAAGTCTGTTTGCCTTTCAATCCAACTCATACAAAGCTACATTCCGCTTTTATTTTCCTTATTGCCACCTTCACGACACATCTACCTGCAATAAACAAAACATTCCCTCAGGTGTTCTCTAACACATTCCAGTTTACCTTCTTTTTGTCAGATTACATTCCCTTCAGGCAGGCAACGTCGAAACAAAAATAGAATTTCACAGGTCAAGTTGAACCGCTAGAGTACGGCCATTTTTCTCCCTAAACTTTCTTGAGTCCTGCATAGCATTTGTATTTATTTTTTTTGCCAGTTCCACGCCACTTAGCATTTGTAATCTATCCCAATTTTTTTTTCAGGGCTTTAATTGAGTTTCAAATTTGGATACATTATTTTTTAGCTTTTATTGGGAATAAATAGTAACTTTTTATTTATTTATTTTTTATAAAACATTTTCTGCAATTTTTAATGTAATTTGCGCACCCAAAATATTTACTGCTGAATATAAACTAAAAAGTCTGCGTATTAACCAGTTCTGGACCGGAAGATTTTCCCCCTTAATGACCAGGCCATTTTTGCGATTCGGCACTGCGTTACTTTGACGGACAATTGCACTTTCATGCGACGCTGTACCCATATAAAAATTATGTCCTTTTTTCCCACAAACAGAGCTTTCTTTTGGTGGTATTTGATCACCTCTGCAATTTTTTTTTTTTTCGCTATAAACATAAAAAGAGCGACAATTCTGAAAAAAAAAAACAACATTTTTCACTTTCTGCTATATAACATTCCCAAAAAAATTTAAAAATCCCAAATTTTCATACTTTTAGGCCAATTTGTATTCTGCTACATATTTTTGGTAAACAAAATTGCAATAAGCGTATTTTGATTGATTTGCGCAAAAGTTATCGCGTCTACTAACTACGGGAAAGATTTCTCATATTTATTTATTTAATTTTTTTTACTAGTAATGGCGGTAATCAGCAATTTTTAGCGGGACTGCGACATTGCGGAGGACAGATCGGACCCCTAACTGACATTTTTGACACTTTTAGGAGTACCAGTGACATTACTACAGTAATCAGTGCTAAAAATATGCACTGTTACTGTAATAAGGACACTGGAAGGGAAGGGGTTAAACTAGGGGTGATCAAAGGATTAATTGTGAGCCTAGAGGAGTGTTTTCTAACTGTGGGGGGAGGAACTTGTGAAATGACCATAGAGACCTGTGATCCTATATAGAAGGATCACAGGCGCTCTGTGCTCATTCCAGGGAGAAGAACGGTCAGCTGTGTTTACAACATCCGGCCGTTCTTCTCTCTCAGCGGGGAGCAATCGCGGGTGCCCGGCAGCAATCGCGGGTGCCCAGCAGCAATCGCAGCTGCCGGCCCCATGCATCGGCATCCCTGCTGCCTAGTGGGGGCAGGAGCACGCAGCCAGCGGTGCACGCTCGCCCCCCAGCACCACTCCTGCGATCGATGTACCCCTACATCGATTCGCGTAGCCAAGCCAGCCTGCCGCAGTAAAAATATCACATTAGTGCTGTTAGCTATAAGGCTAGGTTGACATCTTAGCATTTTTTTAGTGCCTTTGCAGAGCTGCAGAAATGCACTAAAATACATCTAAAGTCTAAAAGCCCACCACAGTTATACGTCACTACTTTGACGTTATTACCGGGGTTATGGCAACAGATAGCAGATAGCTGCCATAACCCCGGTATTTTTTACTGGGCGGGCGGTCCTCTTTGTCATAAAAGTGGTCCCGGTGGCGGATTCCCCACAGGATCATTTTTTGGGCTGCGAGAGAGGAGCCCCCCCCCCCCTTCCTGCCACTTCCCGGTTGTTTCCTTACTTACCGGAGCGGTCGGTAGCGGGGAAAATGATCCCGTGCTCTCCCCTCCTAGGCAGGAGGAGGAGTGAGGGCAAGCTGGCCCCCCCACTCCACTCTATGGCCTTGGAGGACCGGAGCAACATCATATGTCACTACCTCCCAATGGCCTTAAAGGGCCTATTTTTATTTATTTTTTTACTTTTTAGCAAAAAAAAAATAGTAGCAATCTCTGCTCCCCCTCCTCAATGCAGTCACCGGTTATTAGGACCGCTGGCGTCCTAGCAACTGATGACATAATTTGCAGGCCACCTCCCAGCTTTGCCTCCGTCTTCAGCTCCCGATCCTGCCTCTCTGCTGCCCCATGTCAGCTGTCAGACTTCCCGATGTCATGTTGGCTCTCAGCGGCCCCGATCCGGACTCTCAGTGGCTCGTGAAAGGTAAAATGAATCCTTATCACACAGAAGCACTCCACATGCTTCTGTGTGTTCATGCCAGGCACCCAGGGGGGACATGGCCCACATTTGCTGGTGGGTGCCCTGGGTCCCAGTGCCGCAACCGTCCACATCCCTGTTTTATTGGGAATAATGGAGGTGTCTTCTTTCACGCCTGTCAGTACTGTAGCATGGAGCCAAGTGAAGTGCTGTGAAACTTCTCCTCTGCTCCATCCTACAATCCTGACACTCAGAGCTGTCAGCAGCACTGTGCTTAAAAAAATCACAGGAAGTCATATCAATCCGTTTTTGTGAGAGAGCTGCGGGGGGGGGGGGGGTAAGAGAGGAGGGGGGAATTGGTGAGAGAGCTGGGGCAGCAGTAGTAAGAGACAAGGGGGGAATAGTGGGAGAGCTGGGGGGGGGCAATAGTAAGAGAGGAGGGGGAATTGGTGAAAGAGCTGGGGGGGGGCATTAGTAAGAGAGGGGGGAATTAGTGAGACAGCTTGGGGGCAATTGCTGAGCGAGCTGGGACGGTATTAGTAAGAGAGGAGGGGGATCCTTTGACTCTCTGTGCAGCCCCAGCACCCCTTGTCTCCGCCTCCCCTAGTCTCAGCATTCTGCAGACTCCAGCAGCTGAATGGGTCCTCCTCCAGACCCTGCACTTTCAGATTCCCAGCTCCACCCTCAGCTTCTTCACAACAGCAAGGTAAGGGGATTATGCTGTGATGCAAGGGAGGGTGGTAGACTCTTGACTTTTGATGGTGGGGTGCTCTGGACATCTGATGTAAGGGGGAGGGGGTGCTCGGACATCTAGATTTACAGATACAACCGGCCCTTTGAGGGCAGCCATAACGCTGATGTGGCCTGTAATGAAATTGAGTTTGACACCCCTGCCCTAGAAAGTTAATTGAGCCAGAAGAGTGGATGTTGCTGGGTTCCTGGCTGCTGTTTCTCAAATTTGGGAAAAGAACCCAAGGAAAAGCAGTGGCCCCATACAGGGTTGAGTGCTACAATAGATGCAGATCTGTGATTAAAATATATAGTGCAGTTTGACCCCGTTTTTGTCCTCGGGTGCTACCTCTCTGATGGCAAAAATGGGAACGCTCCCCAGATGGTAAATTCTTGGATGTGTACAGAGGAGCGCCTGGTACCTAATCTCACGTATTATTATTTAACAGGATTTTTATAGTGCCAACAGTTTATGCAGCGCTTCACAATGTGGAGGGTACACAGTACCAATACAATACAGTTCAATACAGAAGGAGGGCCTCACTAATGGAGCTTTCAATTTAATGGGAGCGGAAGGTGGTACAAAAGGTAATAGCTGTGGGGGATGATCTGATGGAGGTGACTTGGGTACAGTTCTTAGGTGGAGGAGGGGGTAGGCTTCCCTGAATAGGTGAGTTTCCAGGGATCCCCTAAAGGTGGAAAGGGTAGGGGCTGACCGTACATACTGGGGCAGGGAGTTCCAGAGGATGGGAGAGGCTCTGGAGAAGCATTGGAGGAGGTAACAAGGGAGCTAGAGAGCAGGAGGTCTTGGGAGGAACTTAACCCGTTCCTCCCCAAGGGTAAAACAACCCCCCCCCCACCACTTCACCCTCTGCAGCAATGCTGGCAGCACTCATACATCTATTTCCCAAAGACAACCTCTGGATATGACGCTGAGCATGTGCACTCAACTTCTTTGGTGGACCATGGGGAGGCCTGTTCTGAGTGGAACCTGTCCTGTTAAACCGCTGTATGGTCTTGGCCACCGTGCTGCAGCTCAGTTTCAGGGTCTTGGCAATCTTCTTATAGCCTAGGCCATCTTTATGTAGAGCGCCAATTCTTTTTTTAGAGAGATCTTTGCCATGAGGTGCCATGTGGAACTTCCAGTGACCAGTATGAGAGAGTGAGAGCGATAACACCACACCTGAGACCTTGTAACACTAACGAGTCACATGACACCGGGGAGGGAAAAAGGCTAATTGGGCCCAATTTGGACATTGTCACTTAGGGGTGTACTCACTTTTGTTGCCAGGGGTTTAGACATTAATGGCTGTGTGTTGAGTTATTTTGAGAGGACAGCAAATTTACACTGTTATACAAGCTGTACACTCACTACTTTACATTGTAGCAAAGTGTCATTTCTTCAGTGTTGTCACATGAAATGTTTACAAAATGTGAGGTGTGTACTCACTTTTGTGAGATACTTTATCTCTCTCCTCTATTCACAGAGAGAGAAAACATGGGTGCGGGCTTCACAGTGACTGATCACTGGGTAGCCAATCAGAGGCTATCATAGTAATCAGGTGACCTGGAATTGGGAGTTCCCGATTCTAGGTTCCGATCATTAGTATGGGACTTGGGGCTCTCGGTGAGACTTCGTCCCTGTGCAGGGTGCGCTCCATGTGGCGCGCTCCTAGCACAAAGGAGATATGCATTTATGCGGCCCCATGGAATAAAAGCCCAGTCTAGTGGGACTGCATATTTTTGTGAGGTCCTTAACGGACATACCAACAGAATATCTGTTTTAAGGCTTGACGAAGGCTAGCAAATCTTTCATCCAGTGTATGGTCCGTCACTTGCAACCAACAAACACAACTAGTTGCAGTGATGGGTAGGATAGCCACCAGACTCGGACTTGTCATAGGGCACACCGGGCATTTGCTGGTTGGCCTGGGGCCGCCAGAATAGGAGGGTGGCCAAGGCCGCACATAGAGCGGAACTGATCTGTCAATTTCTCCCCTGCCATCACTGAATGCACGCTTATCTTCCTCTCCCTCCTGCAGGCATTCAACAGCCGCAGGAGAGAAATGGACAGATTGGTATATATGCCAACCCGCCCCCCCATCTTCCTTTTACTGCCCTGGGCCCCTGTCCTCTCTTCTGGTCCCCCTGTGCCCTCTCTTGCTGAGACATCGCCAGTCTGCAGGAAGGAGAGGTGTGGGGACAGGTGGGAGTAATGCCTTGTGTGGTGGGGGAGGCTGAAGCTGTGCTGACAGGAGGATGGGGGGCCCAGGGTATGTACAGGCTGGGTGTCCCGGGCAGTGTGATCTGAGGGCTATTACAGGGGGGGGTTATGGCGGTGAGTGGGGACATGGCTGGGCACATAGAGGACTACTGACAGCAGTGGCAGAACTACCAGGGTCACAAAGGTCACACTTGCGACCAGACCCTGGCATTCCTCCACTTGGCTCCAAAGGAAGGGCCCCTGGGCTCAAGGCTGCTCAGGGCCTATTTTTTGTCCTAGTCCGGGCCTGGTAGCCACTCTTGGCACTAGTTAATTGCTAGATCACATGACACAAGGAGCAGAGTTCATAAAACCTATGTCTAGGACAGCCTGATTCTTTTTACACAACTTTGTATCAGAGCAGCACCAAAAACACAAGGTCCACCTATTCATTAGACCTAACATTTTGATGCAAGGTATACTTTACCCACTTCAATACAGGTCACCCCCTTCCTACCCAGCAATTTTCAGCTTTCAGCGCTGTTGCACTTTGAATGACAATTGCGCGGTCATAAATACAAAAATTGTGTGCAGCGCTAACACAATATAAATGATATCTCTGAAACACTGAGTACTGTACTTGTGAACTATATAAACAGTCCAAAAGTGCATAAAAAGTCCATAATCCAAAGATAGTAATGAAGTGTCCGTCGTGCATATAGAGTGTCAGAACACTCACCAGATGTAATCTCAAATTTTACAGTGAAAATAGATACACCACGAGTGAATAATATTCTTGAAAAGGTGCTCCTCCTTCACTATATGTACTGTATATACTCACCAGAAATTGTATATACATGAGCCTGAACAACAATCCAAACGAAGGCTAGAGGAAGACCGTTCTCGCAAAAGAAGCATCCACATAGGAGAGGTACAAGAGGAGGAAAGAGGGTACATAGAACCCAAAAAACAAAAGATGTAACAGATGGAGGGGTGTTTAATCTTAGCAGGGTCCCATTTTTTGTGGAAGAAATTTCCTTGCTTAACCACTTGAAGACCAGAAGGATTTGCCCCCTTTATGACCAGGCCCTATTTTGCGATTTGGCACTGCGTTACTTTAACGGACAATTGCGCGGTCGTGCAACGCTGTACCCAAATAAAGTTGATGTCCTTTTTTCCCACAAACAGAGCTTTCTTTTGGTGGTATTTGATCACCTGTGCATTTTTTTTTTTTTGCTCTATAAACCAAAAAAGAGCGACAATTTTGGAAAAAAAAGAAAACAATATTTTTCACATTCTGCTATATGACATTCTTAATATTTTTTTTAACATTTTAGGCCAATTTGTTTTCTGCTACATATTTTTGGTAAAAAAAAAAAAATCGCAATAAGCGTATTTTGATTGGTTTGCGCAAAAGTTATTGCGTCTACTAACTACGGGAAGGATTTATGTCATTTTTTATAGTTTTTTTTTTACTAGTAATGGCGGCGATCTGCGATTTTTTTTTTGCGGGACTGTGACAGATCGGACCCCTAATTGACTTGACGTTTTTGACACTTTTGGGGGGACCAGTGGCATTACTACAGCAATCAGTGCTAAAAATATGCACTGTTACTGTAATAATGACACTGGCAGGGAAAGGGTTAACCCTGTGGATGATCAATGGGTTAAATGTGAGCCTAGGGGAGTGATCCTAACTGTGAGGGGGGGGGGGCGTGGTTGTGAAATAACCATAGAGACCTGTGATCCTTTATAGAATGAGCTCTGTGATCATTCCAGGGAGAAGAGCGGTCAGTTGTGTTTACAATAGCCGACCCTTCTTCTCTCTCTCAGCGGGGAGCGATCACGGGTGCATCGGCTTCCCAGCTGCCGAGTGGGGGCGGGAGCCCGCTGCCTAGCTTGCTGCGCACGACCGACGACCTACGACGGTTTGCGCAGGAGAGCCACCCTGCCGCAGTAAATAGGCCGCGGTGGTCAGGAAGGGGTTAATAAGGGTCTAAAGTTTGCTCCTCAGGCCATACTTAATAATTTCCAAACATTTATAGATATACATAAACTTGTTAGGAAAGTTTCCTTTAAGAAATACTGTGCACAAAACCCCATCACAAGAAATATGTCTCCCACGTTTAAAAGTTCTGGCCTAAGAAATGCCTCACTTTTTAATCCACCTACGTCAAACAGCCCCCATATTGACATCTTTAAAGATATGGCCATTAAGGACTTTTAAAAACTAAAGGTTAAAATGGTTTGGAACAACAGAGATGTTGATAATATTAAGTCCTTACTTAAGAACAAAGTTTCTGTCATCAGACCTGCTGACAAGGGAGGCGGCGTAGTAGTTCTAGATAAAACTGAATATGTTAAGGAATGTTGGGGACAACTTTCTGATCCACACACATATATTGAGCTTTCTCATAATCCCACTAGGGAATATAAACGTACTTTAAAACAAATGATTAATTTAGTAGGCTTTGAGATAGGGACTTTGAACAAGAAAGAAGGGGACTTTTTGTGTCCAATAACACCTAGGTTACCGGTGTTTTATTGTTTAGCCAAGATACACAAGCTTTTAATGTCACCACCGGTTAGACCCATAGTGAACGGTATCAACTCACTGCTCTCCAGAGTTGGTGAATATTTGGATTTCTTCTTCCAACCTCTCGTAGTGTCCACTCTTTCGTTCCTCAGGGATATGAAACATGTTTTGAACGATCTAAGACATGTGGAGGTGAATGATTCCACTTATTTGGTGACAGCAGATGTTGCTGCTCTCTACAGCAATATTGCCCACCACGATGGCCTAGAAGCGATTAGGTTTTACCTAGCTACAGCAGAGGATATCCCAAAAGAACAGAGATTGTTTGTTTCTTATTGGCCTATTGAGTTTTGCGATATCACATAATTATTTTTGGTTTAACAATACATTTTTTTTTCCAGATCAAAGGAGTAGCCATGGGCGCCAAGTTTGCCCCAAGCCTGGCCAATCTTTTTATGGCCAGATGGGAAGAGGATAACATCTATGCCAGGGATTGGCCTAAACTCTGTTTTACCGTAGGTATATTGGTGATGTCCTCTTCCTATGGAAGGGGGATAGGTTCTCGTTGAATAACTTTATGATCACCCTAAATATTAACACCCATAATATGGCGCTTACCTATACTTGCAGTCAGGTGGAAAATTATTTTTTGGACCTCACCCTGACTAACACAAGATCATCTATTAGCACAAAGTCTTTTTTTAAACCTACAGACAAAAATGGATATATTCCATTAAACAGCTGTCACCACCCCAACTGGCTAAAGAATATCCGTAAGGGCCAATATATTAGGATGAGATGCAATTGTTCCAACCAAGCAGATTTTTCGCCCAGCCTGCAGTATTAACATCTAGGTTCATTGAAAAGGGATATGATGCCCACACTTTGGAGGCCTTAGTACAGAAGGTAGCGAGTAATGATAGGGGGATACTTTGTACTAAAACTTAAAGCAGAGTTCTGGCCTCGGGGGTGAAATTTAGATATAAATACCCCTGGGACAGTCAGGGCTAGTACATTCCACAATGGATAACCTCTGAACTGTCCCGGGTCGCACTTACCTTTTAGAAGAAATACTTACCTTGAAAATTTCTTCTCCAGCGCTGCCATCTCAGGTGTGGGCAGCTGAAGCCAGTGCGTCCTCTTCTGCGTCCTCTTCCGTGTCCTCTTCTCCCAGAATGCGTCTGCACCGGCACCGCTCGTCACTTCCGTTGCGGGCGCATCATCCATCCACAGCTTCTGGGCATGCCCAGAAGCTATTTAGCAGGGAATGACGCGCCTGCACCGGAACTGACGAGCGGGGCCGGTGCAGGTGCATTGATTCCTGGGAGCGATGACGTTCCGCTCCCAGGAATCAATGCAAGGAGGAAGTGATGGCGCGGGCCACGGCCGCAGAGGGAGGAAGTGGAAGAAAGGTGAGTATATTTTTCTTTAATAACAAGGTAAGTAAACAAAAAAAAAATCGTAATTATCCATTTGTTTTTCAGGTGACACTCAGCAAGCGGATGGCCCAAAATACCTCAGGTGGTATTCAAGAAAATTCCAACTCTAAGGGACAAGTTGGCACCAAATGTAATTGATCCTCCAACTAGAACCTCATTCTTTACAGATATGAAGGGTTTTCTTCCCTGCAGAAAATGTATCATCTGCAGGGAAACTAGAACTACTACACGTAAATGTTTATCATTTCAATATAATACATCACATATAACATACCCAATAAAAACTTTTATTACTTGTAACACCAAACATGTTGTATATATGCTGGAATGCCCCTGTTGGAAGCAATATATAGGGAGAACGATTAGACATCTCCACAAACGACTAAGGGAGCATGTATATAACATCTACAGAGGGTTTAAAGATCACCATTTGTCTGCTCACTTTAGGATATTTCATAGAAGGAATGCTAGTGTTCTTAAGGTTGTTGCAATTGATATAGTGGAGCAACACTGGAGAGGTAACAACAAAAAGAGAGAGGTCTCCAGAAGGGAAACAGAATGGATATACGAGATGGGGAGTTTGGTACCTGGGGGATTAAATGTAGATTTAGATATCAATTGCTTTCTGGATAATAGTTAGATTGATAGATTGGGAAACTAATTTTCCTTTTTCCCCCCATCCGCCTACACATGAAGTTTATATACCAATACCAGCCCCTTTAATCAGCAATGGATTTTTTGCTGCATGATATTGTTATATTATGGACCATTTGATGTCATTTTTTGGACATGGTCTATATGTTGCATGTCCCTTTAAATGATGGTATTTTTCTTTCCTATTTTTTATTTAGTAGATCTGTCCTTGTGGGCATATTTATATTTATTTTTGTTATGACCATCTAACTTGAAATGAGGGTTTATGATTATGTATTTGATGTGATTTTATATATGTTTAATATGTATTATTATTTTTATTGTGTTTGTATTGTTGACAGGAGACACAGATCTTATTTATGGCCTGAATCGATCTATTATCTAAGAGATAAGTAATAAAGTCACGTTATGTTGCGACCTTAAAAGAGTTTACACACTGTTTTTATGGTCCTTTAATTGATGGGCCAATTTATTTTTATCCTTTGGAGATTTGAGCTTTTACTTCCTGGTTCTTGCTTGTATGCCATTTTTATTATCCCTGGTCACTGACAAAATGGCGTCCGGGTCACTCCCGGTCTTCCGCAATATGGCGGAGTGACTACTTCTGGATACTTGTGGTCCAACTTCCGCCTCTCCGGTTGCTTAATCTCAATCAGTATCTGAAGCCAGTGATAGGCGGATCCGTTTTAAAATGTGTTGGCACACGAAACGCGTCGGAAGGGGCCTACATGCATTCGTCAGACCGCCGTATTCCTATTCCAGGAACGGCGGTCTATCTATGTGAGTTTTGGCGATTTGTTTTAAACATGTACATGTATTTTAATATTTTTAAATAAATACTACTTTATATGAGCATTTCTGGCTCAGTTTGGTGAGCATTCATACAGCATACGCAGCGCATGGCAACTTAAGGGGAGATTCTACAGACCAGGCCAGCTTTCTAACCTTTGTTTGGATTGTTGTTCAGGCTCATATATATATGATTTCTGGTGAGTATATACATATGGTGAAGGAGGAGCACCTTTTCAAGAATATTATTCACTTGTGGTGTATCTATTTTCATTGCACTATTTGATATTACATCTGGTGAGTGTTCTGACACTATATATGCACGAGGGACACTTCATTACTATCTTTGGATTATGGACTTTTTATTCACTTTTGAACTGTTTATATAGTTCACAAGTACAGTACTCAGTGTTTTATAGATATCATTCAGGGCCGGGACAAGGGGTGGGCAGGGGGCAATAGTTTATTGCAGGGATGGGGGGGCGCCTTGACCGTAAACCTAAGGGAACGGGGGCACAGTTTGGCATCCTTGCCCTGGGCGCTGGATGACCCTGTCCCAACACTGATATCATTTAGATTATTTTAGCGCTGCACACAATTTTTGCATTTATCATTTAGAAGGTTATATATTCTTCTTTTTGGGCTAGCGGCTGAGGCCTTATAGCGCTCACTTAACACATGGTTTTCAATTGCGCGGTCATGCAACACGTTACCAATAAGAAATTGTTATAATTTTTATTTTTTTTACACAAATAGAGCTTTCTTTGGGTGGAATTTAATCACTGCTGGGTTTTTTATTTTTTGCTAAATAAACAAAAAATTTTTTAAAAAAAATGTTTTTCTTTGTTTCTGTTATAACATTTTGCAAATAAATAATCTTTCTTCATGAATTTAGGCCAAAAATGTCTTCCGCTACATTCCTTTGGTTAAAATAACCCAAGTCCGCAAACTATGCTATAAATATCGAAAAAATGATCAGTGTTGATGGACTGATGACCTCATTTCTTGAGGCCCCCAAATTCCAGGACAGTACAAATGCCCTCCAAATGACCCTTTTTGGAAAGTAGACTGTATGAGGTGTTTAGTAAGAAGCATGGCAAGTATTTTGAAGTTGTAATTTTTTGTCACAATTTTTTGGAAAATGAAGCAATTAAAATTTTTTTAAAAAAATGTTTATCCTATTATCCTACCATTATCATTTAAGTGGTGTGTAGGTGATCAGGGATACTGACTGATGACAGTATGTAAAAAAAATTGTAATAATTTGATAATGGTTTTTTTTAACACACTGTGACCAGAGTAACACAGTGTTACCATAATAACACTATACTACACTGGGGAAGGGATCAGGATTTATTTTAGATATACATTTTGAGTGCTTATACCAGTAAATTTCACTGTTATAAGCAACAATTTTTACTGAATGAAATGGATTAACTCAGTGTTTACTATTGTGGTTAGCTGTGATTAGTCACAGCTAATCACATGGTACAGATGGGCTGTGATTGGCCCTGACTGTACCATGTGATCACAGTGACTGATCACTGTGGCCAGTACACTGATCAGTCATCCACTGTGTCCGGTGGACACTGCAGGTGACACCCACCCGGAACAGTGAATGTCCTGCCCGACCTATAGTCAAATGACGGCCTGGCGGGACATTCACTGTTCCAGGTAGAACTAAAGGCAAGAATGTATGTTTTATAGTTGTCACGTACATGGTTGAAGCCGAGTTGACAAGAGGGCTTCTCTTACACCTCTTGTCCTGTTTCCCTGTTTCCTGGGGATGGTGACACAGTATAACAGGACACAGAGTGGCACAAGTGCCTGCAGGACATCTGATTTAGAAGATCTGGTAGCAGATGCAAAGCTGAAGATAGTGCAGCAAGCAAGCTGGCAGCAGGAATATGCAAGATCTCGGATGCGTGGTCAGACAGGCAGGGGAGGGCAACAATCAGGCACCAGGAGTCGGGAAACAGCAGCGTCAGGCCAGGCCAAGGTCAAAATCAAGCGAGCAAAGGAGGTACCAAAACAGCAGGCAGAAAGCAAGGTCAGGCCACAAGCCAGAGTCAGCAACAGAGGTTCAGGAACAAGCAGGGTCAACAAGCTGTGTCAGGATACGAATGTACACAAGGATCAGGTCACTAGGAGTTGACGACTACAGAGCAATGATTCTGAGTCCTGTAGGGCTTTAAATAGGCCACTAGCCACCAAATTCCATCTAACATGCATGTTTATGAGCACACTCAGCGTGCTCATGTAGATGAGCACAAGGTCCTAATTCTATGCCCAGTTCTGTGAACCGTTCTGCATGCATGCGCATTCCATTGAGTATGAGTTTGACAATAGTGGAAAAGCACATTGCTCATTTAGTCATTGAGGAATGACTGGGTGATCTATTTGGCACTCTGGAATTCCCCAAGTTTGGGGCTGCCAGGCTATCCAAGGCTCCATCTGATTGGGGGAAACCCTGAGAGGGACCCAGATTGGTGTGACTGGGACCCCAGTGCCCAATCCCAACTAGCTACTGGCACCGCCTAACAACTGACTCAGCTAGGCTCCTGTGCACTGGGCCATTTCCAATAGACGCCACCATGTAGGTTAGAGTAAGGAGCAGTCCACATCAGAAAGTGTCTTTCCAAGAGTTTACTGAATGAATATCTTAATAAAGAAGTCATCCTCCCACAAGGGTCACAAATGGTTTAAAGCTTCAAGGTTACAAATAGCCCATAGCAGAGTTCAGAGAGTAGAATTATGAGGAGAGGCTGGTACCTACATGAGTAGTGTCCCAGAGTCCAGCATCCCCAAACAGGAACATGTGAGTAGTCCCAAAATACAAAATTCTCTTGCACCACCTGTCTTTCCCCAAGGAAGCAGTACGGCAAAAGCTTTGCAATGACATCCTGCATGGTCCAACAAAGACAATGCAGAGCACTTCTCCTAGTTACAGCTACCACCAGACAGATTCCCAACAAACTATATATCTAACACCTCCTTCCCATTGTGCCCTCTACCAGGGAAAGTCTAGCCACTTTATAAAACTCTGGTCCGACCGCATCTGGAGTATTCTTTCCAGTTCTGGTCACTAGTCCTCAGTAGGGATGTGTTGGAGCTGGAGAGAGTCCAGAGAAGGGCAACTAAACTAATTAGGGGATTGGAGGACCTCAATTATGAGGAGCGTCTGCAATCGCTTGATTTATTCTCCCTGGAGAAGAGACGCCTGAGAGGGAACACGATAGCAATTTATAAATACTTCAATGGTGATCTCAGCTTAGAAAAAAAGCTATTCAGTCGAAAGGATTGCATGAGGACTCGAGGGCATACAATGCGATTAGAGGAGAAGCATTTTAACCTCAGGCAACGCAGGGGGTTCTTTACTGTTAGGGCTACAAGATTGTGGAATTCTCTACCACAAGAGGTGGTTTCTGTGGGAAGTATGGTTGCTTTCAAAAGACACTTGGATGTACATCTCAAGGATCAGAACATTCAGGGGTATGAGAGATGATTACGGCCACACACACCTACACAGGTTGAACTAGATGGACTATTTTCTTTATTCAACCTCAACTACTATGTAACTATAAACAGGCAAAAAATTTGGGGGAGCATACCCATGTATTTCCAAAGCTGCTGCAGCTATGAACCAAAAGACATGTATATTAAAAAAGAATAGCGCGCAAATGCAAAAGAAATTACTACCAAATCTGAAGAGAGTCCATAAATAAAAATGGGGGTTTGGTCCCACCATATGGCCATATCGTGCTCAAGCCCACTACTGCGTCAAAGTACCCCATTATCAGTGGGTCCTACACTATCCATGAAAAAGAGATGAATCCAGCCTTTCTAACCCTTGGAGATAATACTCCTTGCTGGGAAAAATGTGCAAATGCACTGCAGGGGACTCCTCCTATATCCACTTGATGGTGGACACTGATTGAGTACAGGTGTATGTGGGGGGTGGGGAGGGCTGCTCAACCTCGATAGTCTGGTCAGACCGAATACATAATAAACAGGCAAAAAATTTGGGGGAGCATACCCATGTATTTCCAAAGCTGCTGCAGCTATGAACCAAAAGACATGTATATTAAAAAAGAATAGCGCGCAAATGCAAAAGAAATTACTACCAAATCTGAAGAGAGTCCATAAATAAAAATGGGGGTTTGGTCCCACCATATGGCCATATCGTGCTCAAGCCCACTACTGCGTCAAAGTACCCCATTATCAGTGGGTCCTACACTATCCATGAAAAAGAGATGAATCCAGCCTTTCTAACCCTTGGAGATAATACTCCTTGCTGGGAAAAATGTGCAAATGCACTGCAGGGGACTCCTCCTATATCCACTTGATGGTGGACACTGATTGAGTACAGGTGTATGTGGGGGGTGGGGAGGGCTGCTCAACCTCGATAGTCTGGTCAGACCGAATACATAATAAACAGGCAAAAAATTTGGGGGAGCATACCCATGTATTTCCAAAGCTGCTGCAGCTATGAACCAAAAGACATGTACTATGTAACTATAAGTCTGGCACTAAAACTCAATTACTCCTTGAGGGGGTCATCTGGTGGCCATGCCTTACCCTACAGTTACATGCAAAGCTGAAATACTTAAAGTGTGAATGCTTTTGGAAGGAGTTTACATTTTTACATATTCACAAACTCCTTCCATATAGCATAGGCAGGTCTCTGACCTCACTTTTACCTGCTGCAGTTAAAGCATGACAGCTTGGTCAAGGACTTGCCTGAGCATGTGATTGGATAGAAAAAAAATCATCAGGTCATCACTCTCGCTTCCTATCAAACTCTGTTGAACAGATAGCATTGTGCAATGCAGTAGAACCTAAATGGCTTATGGGCTTCCCCACCCTCTCGCTGTCAGCAATGCAGGGGAATGCAGGAAGCTGACAGGGCCACTAAGAAGACCTAAAGCACCAAAGAAATCAGTGGTCCTACTTTTATCACTCCAATAGAAAACAAAATTATGTACAAGCCTTGCCTGAGGTAGCATAGATGTCTCAAATCCTAATAAAAAAATACCTGCTGTGCCATACCAAACCAATTCTGTACCTATACCCGCCAATAACCAGACCACACCAGAGTTTGGATGCAAATTGGCCCTAGCAGCCTTTTATTAACATGTAACAATAGTAACAAAAAAACAATTCCTTTAAATAAAACAGAAATATATGTATTAAGGCAGCTGATTTTTGGAGGCACTACACCCAAAAACTGGTTCAATTCATCTGCGAAACAATAGGCCCCCAGCCGCAACACACAGGCTCGGAGAGAATGACCTATCCACAGAGACCTCTATGTCCCCAGTTAACCCATCCTTAACTGGAATGTACCCGAAGGCGCCATACCACAGATGGGTCCCCGACCATTTTCCGAGGGACGCCATACCACAGATGGGTCCCCAACCATTTTCCAAGGATGCCATACCACAGATGGGTCTCTAACCATTTTCCGAGGCAACCATACCATAGATGGGTCCCGAACCATTTTCCAAGGACACCATACCACAGATGGGTCTCTAACCATTTTCCGAAGGACGCCATACCACAGATGGGTCCCCAACCATTTTCCGAGGGACGCCATACCACAGATGGGTCCCCAACCATTTTCCAAGGATGCCATACCACAGATGGGTCTCTAACCATTTTCCGAGGGACGCCATACCACAGATGGGTCCCCAACCATTTTCCGAGGACACCATACCACAGATGGGTCCCCAACCATTTTCCAAGGATGCCATACCACAGATGGGTCCCCAACCATTTCTGAGGACCCCAAACCACAGATGGGTCCCCAACCATTTTCCAAGGACACCATACCATAGATGGGTCCCTAACCATTTTACGAGGACACCATACCACAGATAGGTCCCCAACCATTTTCCAAGGACGCCATACTACATATGGGTCCCCAACCATTTTCTGAGGACACCATACCACAGATGGGTCCTCAACTATTTTCCAAGGACACCATACCACAGATGGGTCCCCAACCATTTTCTGAGGCCGCCATACCACAGAAGCTTCCCCAACCATTTTCTGCGGATGCCATACCACAAATGGGTCCCCAACCATTAGAGTGTCACTCATTTTTTTACTGTCTCCAAAGACCACAACCACCAGGCTGCTGTGACTTCAGACCTTGAACCAAACCTAAACACAGGGAGGGTGGGTGGGCAGTTTTTTCTCCGTTCGATGATCCCCGCCTCTTCCTTCTCACCTGGACTCCTCACTTCCACCAATCAGTTCTTATATATCTATAGCACTACCCCCTAGAGGGCTACTGAGATTGGATTCCCCTGGGTTACCCTTAGCAACAGCCTGTAGAAACTTGTCACTTTAACACTTGGCTCAGACAATGAATAGTCCAGGGGATTTGTTTTTTTGTATTTTTATTGGAACTTGGATGAGAGAAGGGATGAGTGGGATACTCCAACTTAGAACTGTGCACAATGTAGAGGACATCTATCTGTAGAATGCAGCCGCTGCTTCACTCTGCCACTGAATAGAAGATAGTAAATGTGGTCCTGTTGTGTTAAACCTTTAGGGTCCTAACTTGGCACCCCCTTTTCTCACTTGCTGTGTGTGCTAGCTCCCGTCCACTGACTCTCACTGGAGTGGTCCCCTTCCTGGGCAGACCCCCGGCAAGCTCCCTCACGGACACTGTTTTTCCTCAGGTTTCTCTGCCACTTGCTCCATTGTCAGTATCCACTGGACCTCCTGGCTCAGCACCACACTTCCGGTCCACAAGGCTGACCGCCCGAGACCACCTTCCTCAGCAGCAGGAGGAGAGACTACCCTCACCCTCCTCCTGGGACCTGGCTTCCCACCCAAAGATGCCCTGTCACATGTGCCCGTAGTTCTTATAACATATCAGGATGCACTACTGTTTGTGCCAACCCACTGGGATAGTCAATGGCTGGGTTTCCTCCACTGTCCAACAGGCTCCCCTATTGAATACAGTGGGAACACTCCCTCAGCCCAGATGAATCACAGCCTGAGCACATGTAACAGACCTAGCTACTGGCTCCCCTGATAAGCAGATGGGAGCAAACTATACTTTTCTTCGCACCTACCTAGGAGGGTGCTACATCCCATACCCACTACGCCTTAACCCTTTACCTCCCTGTCTCCCCTCTTCACCCATGCATGCCCCTTGCTTATTTTTTATTTTTTTTGCTCCGGCCCACCTTATATGTTTTTTTATAGACCTACACACCAGGAAAGACAGCAGCGAAGGATGGAAATGCAGCTGGGAGCTACGCAGGTTTAGTTGACAAAGGTCATAATGGTGTTCCTGTTTGTAAGTACCTGATTTTTTCTGCTTTCTGCTGCCTTAGTTCCCATCAGTTTAATCCAGCAAAGCTACAATTCAACAATCAGTGCTCATCATACCTGAACACGGATTAATGACATTCTAATACCACAAACAGAATCCTTTATGCTTCCTCCAAGCAACAGAAAACTTTCTGCTATTATGTGGCTTTTTCTGCTGTATGCAAATATATAATGGGACCCTTCTGTGTGCCTGCTGGCCTCTGCTTAAAGGTAGACTCCAGTTAGGACTGAAACTTAACCACTTCTGGAGCGGAAGGATTTTCCCCCTTAATGACCAGGCCATCTTTTGCGATTCGGCACTGCGTTACTTAAACAGACAATTGCACGGTCGTGCGACGCTGTACCCGAAAGAAATTGATGTCCTTTTTTCCCACAAACAGAGCTTTCTTTTGGTGGTATTTGATCACCTCTGCGATTTTTATTTTTTGCGCTATAAACAAAAAAAAGAGCGACACTTTCTGCTATATACTGTATTATTTCCAATAAAAAAATGTAAGAATCTAATTTTTTTCATACTTGTAGGCCAATTTGTATTCTGCTACATATTTTTGGTAAAAAAAAATCCCAATAAGAGTATTTTGATTGGTTTGCGCAAAAGTTACCGCATCTACAAACTAGGGGAAAAGATTTATGTCATTTTTATTTATCTCCATATAGTGGAGCACTTTCGTTCTGGAAGGACGTCATATGAGGTCCTCTCATTCTTGCAACGCATGCGTGCCTGCAGGGGCGAGCGGCATGGCGATAACAGTGTGTTGTGTCCCTCGGACACAGCGCATCACCAATCACGGTAAAGAGCCTATGACGTAGGCTCTTTACCATGTTATCAGCTGTGTCCAATCACAGCTGATCACAGAGTAAACTGGAAATGCCGGGCTGTTATCGTCATTCCTCTTCTCACGCTGACAGCACATGAAGAGAGGAGAGCCGGTGAGCGGCATTCCTCCGCGGGGACATCTGCACTGACAGTCAGTGCCCTGATGATCAGTGCAGCCACATCAGTGCCCACCAGTGCTGCCAATCACTGCCTGATGCCTGTCAGTGCCCATTAGTGCTGCCCATAAGTGCCCATCAGTGATGCCTGTCAGTGCCATCCATCAGTGCACATCAGTGATGCCTGTCAGTGCCCATAAGTGCCACCCACCAGTGCCAATCAGTGATGCCTGTCAGTTCCCATCAGTGCCACCCATCAGTGCCCATCTACAGTGATTAGCAAGTTTTTAGCTGGACTGCGACATTGAGGCAGACAGATCGGACCCCTAACTGACATTTTTGGGGGGACCAGTGACATTACTACAGTAATCAGTGCTAAAAATATGCACTACGACTGTACTAGAGACGCGACTGAGGATTGCTCCCGTGGATACCGTTACAGCTACGGCGATTTGCGCAGCCGAGCCAGCCTGCCGCAGTATATATTCGGCGGGCGTTCGGCAAGCGGCTAAAGCTGAACTCCGGGCACAAATGCTCACATTTACATATATGCCGCATAGCCACATAGGATAGGGACACCTATTAGCAAATGTATGTAGGCATAGGACACGCCCCCTGCCACGCCCCTTTAAAGGAAAATTATTTTAAAAAATAAATTATTAGTTAAACCCACAAGTGCTTCTTTTTACCAATACTATTACTTTATATTGGCTCTTGAAATTTACAAATGTAAAAATGTAGCAATTGGATAAAAGGTTTGGCACTGGAAAACATTTTTTGATGCATTTCTATACAACCATATAGATCTGACCAAAATGAGGGACACATGAGGAGGAAAGAGGGACAGAGGGACTTTGTTCCAAATCAGGGAAAGTCCCTCGAAATCAGGGACAGTTGGGAGCTATGGATATATATCCTCCTTTTTTCCACCAAATGTCTCTGCAAACCCAGATATCACTTTGTAAAAGTAGCAGTGACGTCATCGTTATGCTGTCCATAGCCTGTAAAAAAAAAAAAAAAAAATTCCCAGCTTAACTTACCAACCAGCCTGCAACCAACCAAATTGTCTTAACAGTATGTGTTAAAAAACAGGGGCTTAAGGCCCGTACACACGTACCGATCGTCGGCGAACGATCGGCCGTCTTTTGTCCCCGGGCTGTCGGTGTCTGTTGAAAAGTGCAAAGACAGCACAAGAATTTTGTCCGCCGACTACAGCCGACTGCAGAAGTGATGTCATGTGATGGTTAACTTTCCCTGTGTTTTTTCTTTTCTGAGCATGCCCAGTCTTGCAAATCTGCTGTCTGTCGGCCGAATTCTGTACTGACTGGCGAACAATCGGCCGCTCTGGTGTCGGCATACAAAAATTTAAATGCTTGCAAGAAAGATTCTTGTCGGCAGAATGTGCGCTGACGGCTGTCGGAGGCACCATACTAACAAGCGTACAATCGGCAGATCTTTCGTCCGCCGACGTTTGTATGCCGACGATCGGTACGTGTGTACGGGCCTTTAGTTTGCGCACATCTGCAGATATATGTATAAGCTGCAGAGCCGCTCCAAGGCACCCCAGTATTATCTGCAGTCCTAACTTAAAATTTTGAGAGCCTCCATAGTAGAAGCACATGCATTATAAAGGATGGGCAGAGGGCAGGGGAGCCTGGAGGGAGCCCACCCCTCTTTAACCACTTCTCCTTAGGTGTTGACGTCATATGACGTCCTGGAGTCTAAGTGGTTAAATGTGAATGATGGGTGCAGCTGCCGGCATCATTCAGATATCTTCTTCTTCAGCCGGCAATGCCTTGTCATGTAAAAACAATCGAAGCGGCTGTTATTTTACAGGCAGCAGGAGGGGACGTCAGCCCCTCCCGCCACCCTTTGGTGCTTCTACTGGCTCGCCCATGCGATCTGCGAGCCAGAGAATGAATCGGCCGTCGGCGGAAGTTTACCATAGAGCTGACCGAGGACCAGATGGTCCCTGGTCATCTCTATGACTCTCGGAGGCCGGGCGCAACATTATGACGTCATGTCTGGCCCTGGCAGTTGTTAACACTGCTGTGTACTCAGCTTGAAAGCCTGAGATCGTTTTTTTTTTTTTTTATATCAGACTTTCCAGCCTATAGGAGAGACGTGGAGTCTTATAGACCCCAGATCTCTCCATAAAGAGGACCTGTCATGCTCTATTCCTATTACAGGGGATGTTTACATTCCTCGCAATAGAAATAAAAGTGGTTAAAAGAAAAAAACTATTTAAAGGGAAAGTGTCAAAATAAAAAAAATAAAGTAAAATAAACAATAATAAAAAAAAAAAAATTAAAGCCCACCCCGTCCCCTTGTGCTCGCACGCAGAAGTGAACGGATAGATATGACACGCCCGGATATGTAAACGGCGTTCACACCACACATTAGAGAAAGAGCAATTATTCTAGCCTAAGACCTCCTCTGTAACTCTAAACAGCTTCCTTATTCTTCCTCCAAGCAACAGAAAACATTCTGCTATTATGTGGTTTGTTATTCTGTATGCAAATATATAATAAGACCCTTCTGTGTGCTTGCTGGCGTCTACTTAACCACTTAAGCCCCGGAGGATTTTCCTGCTAAACGACCAGGGGGTATTTTGCGATTCGGCACTGCGTGACTTTAACAGACAATTGCGTGGTCGTGCGACGCTGTATCTAAACGAATTTGGCGTCCTTTTTTTCCCACATACAGAGCTTTCTTTTGGTGGTATTTGATCACCCGTGCGATTTTTACTTTTTGCGCTATAAACAAAAAAAGAGCGTACATTTTGCAAAAATCACAATATTTTTCACATTTTTTTATATGAAATTCCCCCCAAAAAAAATGTAAAAATCAAAATTTTTTAAAATTTTCAGCCAATTTGTTTTATGCTACCTATGTTTGGTAAAAAAAATCACAAAAAGCGTATTTTGATTGGTTTGCGCAAAAGTTATCGCGTTTACTAACTAAGGGAAAGATTTCTGTCATTTTTGGTGTTTTTTTTTTTTAACGTGTAATGGCGGCGATCTGCGATTTTTTTTGCGGTACTGCGACATTGGGGCGGACAGATCGGACCCTTGACTGACATTTTTGACACTTTTGGGGTTACCAGTGACATTTCTACAGTAATGAGTGCTATACATATGCACTGTTACTGTAAAAATACACTGGTAGTGAAGGGGTTTACTTTATTTGGGAGGGAGGGGCTGTGTGTGTCCCTAGGGGCGTGCTTTCTACTGTGATTGGCTGTGGCTTGAGCTGTAAGGACACTGATCAACGGATCTACATGGCACTTTTCCACTGCAAGTACCGGCTAGTACCGGCTCGGCTCTACTCGGCCCGGTTTGCTTTTCCACTGCGGTACCGCATGGTATAGTGTCGGAACGGTTCGGTACGGTACGGTATAGGTTTGCTTTTCCACTAAAGTAGTACTAAAGTTAAGTGGGTGGGATAACAACGGGGTGGGTGTGATTCTCTGACCAATCAGTGGCTAGTAGTGACTGCATGCAAAGGATTGTGGGATATGGTACCAGTTTGGTACCTGTTGGAACCACAATCGAGTAGGTACTGTTTTTCAGAGCCGTACCATACCGTACCGTTCAGTTCCATGCAGTGGAAAAGCAAACCTATACCGTACCGTACCGAACCGTTCCGACCCTATACCATGCGGTACCGCAGTGGAAAAGCACAAAAGCGTGCCAAACCGGTACGGTTCCATGCAGTGGAAAAGCGCCAATAGTAGATCCATGTGATCAGTGTTTTTACAGCGAGGAGAATGACAGGTGGCTTGTTTACACAAGCTGCCTGACATTCTCCCTCTCCCCCGCCGATCGCCGAGTGACCGGCGGACATCGGGTCCGCTGGTCACACGTGCGGGGGGGTCCGTGACCGCGCGGGAGCGGGAGCGCGCCTCCGTGGGCGTGCGCTCGCTCCCCAGAGCCTCACAGGCGAGCGACGTAGACCTACGTCACTCTGCCTGTGAGGGGCTGACCGCCGCAGTAAATATACTGTGAGCAGTCGGCAAGCGGTTAAAGGTAGTCTCCAGTTAAGACCGAAACTTAAAGCTGAACTCCGGCCACAAATGCTCACATTTACATACAGTATCTCACAAAAGTAAGTACACCCCTCACATTTTTGTAAATATTTTATTCTATCTTTTCATGTGACAACACTGAAGAAATGAGACTTTGCTACAATGTAAAGTAGTGAGTGTACAGCTTGTATAACAGTGTAAATTTACTGTCCCCTCAAAATAACCCAACACACAGCCATTCATGTATAAAAAAAGGAGTAGGTATAGGTATAATAAGAAACTGCTCACTCACCCAGCGCTAAAAAGCTATAATTGCTACAATAAATGAAATAAATTGATAAATGAGTAATAATCAGCTGCTGCTATAAATGAAACAGATATGAAAACAAAGGTGTAAAGTTGCACAAGTAACATGTAAAAAGCAAATTGAAAAAGCGCTAAAATGAACTACTTCACAAAACCAAGTCCACAGTGCCAAGCATGCAGGTGTTGTCACTCTATAGTCCACAGTTCATCAGACTTAGAAGATCCATATGGGGTGAAGCATAATCAAACTTCTATTCCTGTACTTCCACAAACCATAGTGCACCTCCACCGCACCTCTGTGCCGACCCAGTGAAAATGGACACTCACCAGAAATATCTTAGTATGCGCTTTGGATCAACCACTTAGTAGTTATATCTTCCCACGAAGCTTTACACCAGCTGCACATCAAATCAAGATCTCTCCGTGTCCACATACATGTATAATTATGGTCACGCCGGTATAGTCCTATGCCTGAGATATTTCTTCAATGCTTGGCTTCAACATTTACAGCAGTCAGAACACCTTATGTTCAGATTCCTTTGCATGTAAAAATTACACCTTCCTCCACCAGAGGAGAATCCGGGTAGTTCCATATAATGGTTCCATATAATGGAAGCCTAAGGTGAGTGTGAACGCCGTTTACATATGCAGGCACGTTATACCTATGCGTTCGCTTCTGCATGTGAGCACAAGAGGACAGGGGCGCTTTAATTTTTTTTTTTTTAATTGTTTATTTTACTTTTCGTTTTTTATTTTGACACTTTCCCTTTAAATTGTTTTTTTTTTTTTGTTTTTTAATCACTTTTATTTCTATTGCAAGGAATGTAAACATCCCCTGTAATAGGAATAGGGCATGACAGGTCCTCTTTATGGAGAGATCTGGGGTCTATAAGACCTCATATCTCTCCTCTAGACTGGAAAGCCGGAGATAAAAAAAAAAAAAAAAAAAAAAAAAACGATCTCAGGGTTTTCTAGCCGAGTACACGGCAGTGTTTACAACTGCCGGGGCCAGACGTGACGTCATAACGTTGCGCCTGGCCTCCAAATGTCATAGAGATGACCGGGGACCATCTGGTCCTAGGTCAGCTCTATGATAAACTTCGTTCTCCGGCTCGGCAATCGCATGGACAAGCCAGTAGAAGCACCGGAGAGTGGCGGGAGGGGGGGGGGGGGCGGACTTCCCCTCCCGTTGCCTGTAAAAACAATCTAACAGCCGCTTCCATTGTTTTTACATGACAAGGAATCGCCGGCTGAAAAAGAAGATATCTGAATGATGCCTGCAGCTGCACCCATCATTCAAATTTAATCACTTAGACTTCAGGACGTCCACCTAAGGGGAAGTGGTTAAAAAACGGGTGCGCTCCCTCCAGGCTCACCTTCTCTCTGCCTATCCATTAGAATTCATGTGCTTCTACTATGGAGGCTCTCAAAATTTAGAGTTAGGACTGCAGATAAGATGCAGAGCCACTTCATGGGACCCCATTATTATTTTAAAATGTGTGCAAACTAAACCCCTGTTTTTAACGCCTAATGTTTGACAGGATAATTCAGTTGGTTGCAGGCTGGTTGATGGGTTGAGCTGGGAATTTCTTATAGGTGGGGGCGGTGGCCATTTGTTTGTACTGTTCATAGCCTGTGCAGAGAGTGGAGCTGTGGGAGGAACCCAGCAGACCCCACCCACTACAGCAGGGGACAGAGACGAAACCAGTCACCCTGCACAAGGAGAAAGAGCAGCAGTGAGCGGTCTTTATTACAGGAAGCTCCTACACAGAGGCAAAATTTTGCACTGCATTAATTCATAGATAGGGAAGAAATACACAAGGTACACCAAGATTCAATGAAGAATACACATGTTAAGTGTCGATATTTGCTTATCCCAGAATTCAGCATTTTAAAGCAGACTTTTACCTTAAAATGCAAGATCTGCTTTTATTGGCCAGGCCCCTTCAACCTGTAAAAATCTTTTGCTGGAAGTATGTGCAAAATGTACCTGTAAGGATAAAGGTCAGGTTGTATACTTACCTTACCCATCTTCACAAGCAGCGCCTAGGTGACAGCGACATCATGTCCCTTCTGGCGGGATCCTTGGGAATACAGAGCAGCCACACCTGGTGAGAAAGACACTCTTGCAATGGACTGAAGGGTCCTTTTGTGGGATTTAGCCTTCTCTGGGTTCCCCAAGAATTTCCACGGAAGGAGGGTGATGATGTCATGCCCAAGGATAGGCGGTAAGAGAGGACCTGGGCATTGTAGGCGGACTGTGCTTTGTCCTCTTAAAGCCTATGGAGAAAAAAGCCTGTAAAGACAAAGTCAGACTTTATAATTACCTTACCCATCTTCCACAACGAGCGCCTAGGAGACAGTAAGGTCACATCCCTTTCCCACAGGATCAAGGGGAATACAGAGCAGCCAAATCTTGTGAGAAACACATTCTTGCAATGGACTGGTGGGTATCTCAACAAGCAGCACCAAGGCAAGAGTGTCACACCCATTCCGGCAGGATTCTGGGGAATACAGAGCAGCCCAAACCTTGTGGGAAAGACAGTCTTGCAATGGACTAGAGCAGCGGTCTCAAAACTTTCTAACCAAAGAGCCAGTTTACTTTCCTTTAGACTTAAGAGTGGCTGGACCATGGTCATCAGTAGAAAATGTCCAGGCATCAGTGGGATTACACAATGCCCCATCTTTGGTGTCAGTGAGAGGAATTGTGCTGCAGCAATGGTGTCATTGGGCCCCATTGTTGGTGTCTTCAGGAGAAACTGTGCCCCATCAATGGTGCCATTGGGAGAAACTGTGCCCCATCAACGGTACCATTGGGAGAAACTGTGCCCCATCATTGCTGTCATTTGGAGGAACTGTGCTCCATCACTGCTGTCATTAGGAGGAATTGTGTCCCATTGTTCGTGTCGGTGGATGAAATAGTGCCCAAGGGCTCAAGTTAAGGGCCACAGTTTGAAGACCACTGGACTAGAGGGTCTTCTCATGGGACTTAGCCTTCTCTGGATTCCCCAATAATCTTTCTGTAAGAACGATGATGGTGAGATCATGCCCAATGACAGGAGGTAACAGGGGCAGACTGGCAACTTTCGGCCCAGGGGGCAAGTACAAACCAGAGGCCCATGGTGCAACGACTCGACCCTCCCACTCTCCCTCTTCTTGGCCTCCTCCTGACCCCCATTCCAGCCTGAAGCCCTGCTCCAGGTACTCTCTACTCACAAGCTGAATCCGGGTTCCCAACCTGGCCAGCAGGGGGCGGTTGGGGGGAGCTGGGACAGATCGGTTGGGGCTGGCCAGGGAGGAGAATCTCCAGTGGGGCAGACAAAGTTTACACCATCCATGCTGGGGGGGTCTTCATCCCACACTCAGTAGGTCAGCAGTGGGGACTTTTTACTTCTCTTCACCAGGAATCCTTTAGGCATGTCTGTGGCAGAAGCGGTGCAGCCTTTTTACAGAACATCAGAGTGACCCAGGGGGCAACTGCCCCCTGGCCCAGTCCTCCCCTGGGAGGTAAGAGGGGACCTAGGCGTTGTAAGTGGACCATGCGCTGTCCGCTTAAAGCCTACAGAGTGCAAAGTGTGCAGGCATTGTTGTATGAAAAAAGGAGGCTAGCCTGCTGATCTGAGAACCCCTGTCTGTAACTGAGGAGAAGTATTCCCAAGCACCCACAATGCAAGTTCCTTGCTATCGCTCATACATCCACAATTTATAAAAGATAGACCGAATCCCTCAAAATGACTTCTGAATTCTCCCTTCTGGGCTTTGACTGTGGAGTTAATGATGTTGCGATGTTGGAGAGATTTCCCTCCAAGGTAGAGATCACTTGCCCTTAACATTATAACTAGGACTATATATCCTGGCAAGTGTGTAGACTTAGTGCAGGGTTTCTCAAACTACGGCCCTCCAGCTGTGGCGAAACTACACATCACCATGAGGCATTGTAAAACTCTGACATTCACAGACATGACTAGGCATGATGGGAATTGTAGTTCCCAAACAACTGGAGGGCCATAGTTTGAAGACCCCTGACTTAGTGGATATAGAGGATCAGCAGTGTCATCTACATTTCAGGGTAGTGTTCAAAGCCATGTAGATTCCATGATGTCCCTGGACCAACTGTGTATCCTTACGCTTCAGTATTTAGCACAGATACAAATAATTGAAGTGAGATTTGCAGATACCATGTGTTATAAACGCTGTACTGGGTTTCTCATTCAAAGAGAGGGCTAGCGTCCAATATTAATCCTTCATAATACTCGAAGATAAGCCAAGTGGGACATCCAAACAAATCCAGCAGCACGCTAATGCGTTTCAACTGAAGCCTTAGTCATAGTTTAGTCATGTGCTGGATTTCATATTAGTTTAATGAACAACTTTTATTTCACATTGAACTGTATGTAAACCCTAACTATGAACTTCTCTTATTTGCCCCCCTTTCGTCTGGTAAATAGAACACTGATAGCGTTTTGTTCTATCTATCTAGAAATCTTGTAAAACTGATAACATCCTGTGTTATCAACTATTTCTAAGGACTACAAAACTGCTCCCATTTATGATATAGAGAAGAGGGAGAGTTCTATACTCCTTCACTATTCCCAGCTGTCTGTAAGTTCTACAGAGCTCCCATTTATGATATGGAGATGGAAGGGGAGGAGATATCAATCGCTCTATCAAGATGGGCTCAGGTAAGTATTGGGGGGGGGGGGGGGAGGCTGCTGAACACAGAAGGTTTGAAGGTAAACCTTGAACCCTTAGAACCACTTTAATATTAGTAAATACATTCAGTTTGCAAACAGGTAATATCAGCGAAGCGGCCAATAGGAGTCCTGGTGGAATTGTGCACATATACCTGGGTATATACCGTTATTAATAGGGATACCTCCAGATGAGTGTTGTAACAAAGTCCAGTTGCAGGGGCCCTTGAGGATGATCACAATGCGACATCTCATCTGTTCAACCATTGTCCGGCCAGCCTGGAATGTAGCTTCTCACCAGCAGTCGTGTGACATTGGAACTCAGAATCATCTACTCTGCATCTTAGCTCCCAGTAGCTTCTAATCTGCCATGCAACCAGACCTCTAACTTCCTTTGTGCCATTGGATACCTAACCTGGCTTTGCCCTATGCTGGATACCTAGCCCTGAGCTAGCACTAGCTATGGAATCCTAGACCAGAAGAGACAGGGTTAGCTAAAATAACAGGAGCTGCAAATAATTCCTATTGCAATAACAAGGTTCACCTACTAACATACAGCAAGGTGATCTTTACACATGCACACTAGTCACAGACCAAACTATCTGGTATAGTGCATGTAAGATAACAACAAGAGGACCTTTACTGTACGTATACTTCTGTTACAAGACTTGTAGAATGTAGAATATATAGAAGTGTAGAATATATATATATATCTATATCGATAGATAGATAGATAGATAGATAGATAGATAGATAGATAGATAGATAGATAGATAGATAGATAGATGGATGGATGGATGGATGGATGGATGGATGGATGGATGGATGGATGGATGGATGGATGGATGGATGGATGGATAGATGGATAGATAGATAGATAGATAGATAGATAGATAGATAGATAGATAGATAGATAGATAGATAGATAGATAGATAGATAGATAGATAGATAGATATGCACAGTATCTCACAAAGGTGAGTACACCCCTCACATTTTTGTAAATATTTTATTCTATTTTTTCATGTGACAACACTGAAGAAATGAGACTTTGCTACAATGTAAAGTAGTGAGTGTACAGCTTGTATAACAGTGTAAATTTACTGTCCCCTCAAAATAACTCAACACACAGCCATTAATGTCTAAACAACAAAAGTGAGTACACCCCTAAGTGAATATGTCCAAATTGGGCCCAATTGCCCATTTTCCCTCCCCGGTGTCATGTGACTCGTTAGTGTTACAAGGTCTAGGTGTGAATGGGGAGGTGTGTTAAATTTGGTGTTATCGCTCTCACTCTCTCATACTGGTCACTGGAAGTTCAACATGGCACCTCATGGCAAAGAACTCTCTGAGGATCTGAAAAAAAGAATTGTTGCTCTACATAAATATGGCCTAGGCTATAAGAAGATTGCCAAGACCCTGAAACTGAGCTTCAGCACGGTGGCCAAGACCATAAAGGGGTTTAACAGGACAGGGTCCACTCAGAAAAGGCCTCACCATGGTCGACCGAAAAATTTGAGAGCACCTGCTCAGCGTCATATCCAGAGGTTGTCTTTGGGAAATAGACATATGAGTGCTGCCAGCATTGCTGCAGAGGTTGAAGGGATGGGGTGTCAGCCTGTCAGTGCTCAGACCATACGCCGCACACTGCATCAAATTGGTCTGCATGGCTGTCATCCCAGAAGGAAGCCTCTTCTAAAGATGATGCACAAGAAAGCCGCCAACAGTTTGCTGAAGACAAGCAGACTAAGGACATGGATTACTGGAACCATCTCCTGTGGTCTAATGAGACTCAAGATAAACTTATTTGGTTCAGATGGTGTCAAGCGTGTGTGGCGGCGACCAGTTGAGGAGTACAAAGACAAGTGTGTCTTCCTACAGTCAAGCATGGTGGTGGGAGTGTCATGGTCTGGGGCTGCATGAGTGCTGCCAGCACTGGGGAGCTACAGTTCATTGAGGGAACCATGAATGCCAACATGTACTGTAACATACTGAAGCAGAGCATGATTCCCTCCCTTCAGAGACTGGGCCGCAGGGCAGTATTCCAACATGATAACGACCCCAAACACACATCCAAGACGACCACTGCCTTGCTAAAGTAGCTGAGGGTAAAGGTGATGAACTGGCCAAGCATGTCTCCAGACCTAAACCCTATTGAGCATCTGTGAGGCATCCTCAAATGGAGGGTGGAGGAGCGCAAGGTCTCTAACATCCACCAGCTCTGTGATGTCATCATGGAGGAGTGGAAGAGGACTCCAGTGGCAACCTGTGAAGCTCTGGTGAACTCCATGCCCAAGAGGGTTAAGGCAGTGCTGGAAAATAATGGTGGCCACTCAAAATATTGACACTTTGGGCCCAATTTTGACATTGTCACTTAGGGGGTGTACTCACTTTTGCTGCCAGCGGTTTAGACATTAATGGCTGTGTGTTGAGTTATTTTTAGGGGACAGCAAATTTATACTGTTATACAAGCTGTACACTCACTACTTTACATTGTAGCAAAGTGTCATTTCTTCAGTGTTGTCACATGAAAAGATAGAATAAAATATTTAGAAAAATGTGAGGGGGTGTGCTTACATTTGGGATATTATATATATAAAGCTATGGACATTTTCATATAGCAACACTTGCCTAATAATCCCTATTTCTGGTCTAGATCAGCAGCAGCAGCTTCTCTGTGGCAGGACATGTGGTTCCAGATTCTCCATCTCCATTTCCTTCGTTTTGGGGTTTCCAACTCAGCCACCCAGAGACAGGAAATGTTTATACATAAATAGCTCTGTGATATTAAAGTGATTGTAAATCATCACCTTGTAAAACAACCCGTTCAGATTAAGCCTGGGTTCACACTTAGTCCTGGGACCAACCTTGTTCAATTTATTCATAAACAACATTGAGGACGGGATCAGTAGTTCGTTATCAGTTTTTGCAGATGACACAAAATTGGGCAGGGCAATAACTGCACAGCATGAAGCAGATATCCTACAGAATGACCTGGACAAAATAACAGAGTGGGCAACGACATGGCAAATGAGGTTTAACGTGGAGAAGTGTAAGGTTTTGCACTTGGGGACTAAAAACATAAAAACACAATACACTTTAGGGGGGGAACCCTTGGGGGAATCAAAAATGGAGAAAGATCTGGGAGTCTTGGTAGAGGATAGACTAGTCAATAGCATGCAATGTCAAGCGGCAGCTGCCAAAGCCAGCAGAATATTAGCATGCATAAAGAAAGGGATGTATTCCAGAGATAAGACTATAATCCTTCGACTTTATAAAACTCTGGTCCGACCGCATCTGGAGTATTCTGTCCAGTTCTGGTCACCAGTCCTCAGGAGGGATGTGTTGGAGCTGGAGAGAGTCCAGAGAAGGGCAACTAAACTGATTAGGGGATTGGAGGACCTTAACTATGAAGAGCGTCTGCAATCGCTCGATTTATTCTCCCTGGAGAAGAGACATCTGAGGGGGGACATGATAGCAATTTATAAATATCTTTTGTGTAAATGATTTTTATTGAAAATTAAATGCATACATTGCAAATGAACAACCGTACAAATACAGTAACATATTGACATGGTACAGGCTTAACGAAACATAACAGTACAAGCCGAACAGTGCCTGTCCCATGGGTGGGGGAGGAGGAGGGGTAGAGGAGGGAGGGAAAGGTACAGGTTAGGTGAGGTAGAGTGGAGTAAGGATGCAGTAAAGAACAATAATGTCAGTACATTAGAACTGGTCTACAATGTTGTTGCCCAGAAGTTCCATTGGGAGTTGAAGGATTGCAACTTCAATTGGTTGATGGCGATAGCCTTTTCAAATTGATAGTTTGTTTTTAATAGTGAAACCACTTCTGACAGGTTTGGGGCATCGGGTGTTCTCCATTTACGTAGGACTACCGTCCTGGCCGCCAGAAGAACATGTGTCACCCAAGGTCTATACATGACAGGGATTTTATCTATACCTAGATGTAATAAGGCCATAGCTGGGGACGGAGATGTCAGGCAGCCCGTGTGAGAAGATATGTAAGAGAACACTTGGTTCCAAAAACTGCGTAGGGAGGGGCACGACCATAGTATGTGAAGCAGAGTGCCCACCTGGGAGCACTCCCTCCAGCATAGTTGGGAATATTTTGGGGAGAAGCCTGCCAGTCGAAAGGGGGTGTAGTACCACCGATTCGTTATCTTGAGAGCCGTTTCCCAGTGGGTGGCACAGTGTGAATATTTTTGAATCGCCTGGAGAGCTGCCTTCCACTCATTAATAGAGAAAGTCGCATTCAGGTCCCTGTCCCATCTGAACATGTGTGTGGTCTTGTGAAACGTCACATTGTCCAGCAATATATTGTAGTAGGTTGACAATCTAGGGGAATGTCCCGACGTGTCTGTGAGTGCGTCCCATAATTTCCCGTCCACGGTTATTTTGCATAATGGGTGAGATAGTAGGAAGTGCGTTACCCTGAGCACTTGGTAAAAGGAGTTGTGTGGGAGTGCATACTTGCGAATGAGGTCGGGAGTTGAGAGCAAAGTGCCGTTATCATAGAAGGAGTTAAGTGACCTAAGGCCCCAACTAGTCAGTAAGCGTGTGGGGAGATCAGGTATATGCAATCGGAGAATAGAAATCGGTAATAAGGTTTCGGGCAGAATGTCTCTTTCATTGAGCGGGACTGGAGAGCGACGCCACACCCTCAGCGAGGCTTGCATAGTAGGAGGCAGTAAGCGTAGGTCCCAAGCCTTCCATTTATCACTCAAAAGCAGCGCTTTGAGGTCCGAAATGGGTGCAATGTCTCTCTCCAGGTCCACCCAAATCGGTTGTTCGGCAGAGTTTAGCCAATGTCGTAGCTGAGCCAAGACAGTGGCCCAATAGTACGTCGGTATGTCTGGGATCGATGCCCCCCCAAATTGTTTCTTCCGAACTAGAGTTGCGAAAGCACAGCGTGGGTGCTTGCCCTCCCACACGTAGGTCGTCAAGGTCCTAGATAGTTTGAGGAGGTGCGTCATAGGGAAATGGATAGGGAGGGCTCTGAACAAATACAGCAGTTGTGGCAAGATAAACATTTTATATGCCGCCACCCTGCCGCTCCATGAGAACCACAGGGGGCGCATGCGTGATATGTCGGCATTGATCTTTGCCTGTATTCTGGACATATTTGTTGAGAGCAATTTGGCAGGGTTTGCTGGGAGATCTATACCCAAGTAGTGTATTTTATCCGAGGACCATGGAATGGGAATATTACTAGCGAGGGATATCTGGGAGGCGGAGGGGACCCCCATGTTGAGGACCGTGGACTTGGATGCATTTAATTTGTAGTACGATACCTTACTATATGCCTGAAGTGTATCGTAAGCTGCCGGGAGGGATGTGTGCGGTTGGGTAAGCATTAAGATAATATCGTCCGCAAAAAGGTTTATCTTATGATGATAGGAAGGGAGGGAGAAGCCCATTATACCGGGGTTGGATCGAATGGTCTCCGCCAAGGGCTCAATGACTAAGTTAAAAATCGATGGAGAGAGAGGACATCCCTGACGGGTACCATTCGATATATGGAACTGTTTGGACAGAGTGCCAGCGGTGTATACCCGAGCCGTTGGGGAAGAATACAGCGCTGTAATAGCTGACAGTATTGGGCCCCGAAAGCCAAATTTCAACAACGTAGCTCGCATGTACCCCCAGTGGACCCTATCAAATGCCTTTTCGGCGTCCAAAGTGAGTAGCACTGATGGGGTTTTGGATGTATGAGCTAGATGCATGATTCCTAGGACCCTCCTAGTCGCGTCCGACGTCTGTCTACCAGCCGTGAATCCCATCTGGTCTTTATGTATAAGGGACGGCAATATAGCTTGCAAGCGTTTGGCGAGTATACGGGCGTATATTTTGGCATCGGAATTAAGCAAGGAGATGGGGCGAAAGTTAGCAGGGGTGTTAGGTTCTTTCCCTGGTTTGGGTAGCGTGACAATGTGGGCTCCTAGTATGTCAGGTGGGAGTGAAGACACCTCCATGGCCTTGTTAAACACTGCAACTAAAGTGGGGCTCGTGAGGTGGGACGTGAGCTGGAAGAATTCATTTGAGAATCCATCCGGCCCTGGTGATTTACCCTTGGGCAGGGAGGAGATGCTGGTTTGGACCTCAGACAGTAGAATCGGTGAATTCAACGATTCCAGTTGGTCAGTAGTGAGAGATGGCAGGGACACGGCCGCAAGGAATTGGTCAATATCCGCAGCCGTCGGTTGGTGTTCGCTAGGGTCGTTCCGTAAGTTATACAGCGCGCCGTAGAAATTGGCAAATTCATCGGCTATGGCCTGCGGGTGTGTGATTTTCGATTTGGTCGAGGGTTGCAGCAGATGTGCAATCCTTGACTTAGCCTGTTTGTGTTTAACCTGATTGGCCATATATTTCCCCGCTTTGTTAGCTTGAAAATAATGTTGTTGTTTAAGGTATTGGAGATGTTTGTCTGACTGTTCTAGGAGTAGGAGTCTAAGGTCCTGTCTCAGCTTAATCAGAGCCGTCGAGTCCGCATCGTTTGGTCGTGCTTTGTTGGTCATTTCCAGATTGTGAATGTCAGTCGTTAGGGATGATATCTTGTCCCTCCTCTGCCTCCGAAGCCGCGACTGCTGCTGGATGCACACCCCTCTAAGGAAGGCCTTGAGTGCACCCCACAGCACCCACGGGTCGGAGACTGAGGGTTCGTTAATGGCAAGGAACTCATGTATCTCCTTGTTGAGTCTATTTCGACACCCGTCGTCCTGCAAGACCCGGGAGTCACATCTCCAGATACGTGTCGGGGAGAATTTGGCGGATTCCTCTATGGTCAATTCCACCACCGCATGGTCGGACCAGGTGATGTCAGCGATCTCAGAGGAAGTCGCCCCATTCAGCAAAAACAAGTCTACACAGAACAAATCTATCCTGGAATAGGAATTGTGTCTAGGAGAGAAAAAGGAATAGTCCCTTTCCGCTGCATGTTGACATCGCCAAACATCGTACAGCTTCTCTTTATGAAGAAGGGGCCCCAAGGACTGCCGTCGATCCCGGGGGGACGCCGAGGTGTCCAACCCAGGGTCGACGACAGCGTTGAAGTCCCCACACAACAATAAATGACCATATTTAACATCATATACTTGCGGGAGAACTCTCTTCAGGAACCGAAGTTGGTGCGAGTTTGGTGCGTAGAGTACACACAGAGTCATTGGCATGCCATTTATGTCACAGGTGGTGATGATGAACCTGCCGTCAGGATCCAGTACAGTCTTGTGGATTGTGACCGCCAAAGTGTCTCTAAACGCCAGCATCACACCCCGCTTCTTGTCGTCACAGGAGGCAAACAGGATCAGTGGAAAGTTCTTGTGGGTACAGCGAGGTTGATTGTCAACCTGAAAGTGTGTTTCCTGTACAGCTAATATATCAGCTTTCCGTGAGGTAGCCTCCTTCCACAGAGAGCGTCTTTTTGCGGGGTGATTGAGACCGTTCGCGTTGATGGATATCACCTTAATAGTCATGGGTAGACATAGGGATCCTTAGAGCTGACCTTTGGGCGTACAAAACAGAACAAAAATGCATCAGTTGCGAGTCATCCTTACTGTCCAAGGAGGAGGTAGCAGGGGAAGGAGGAATGGGTATGAGGGCAAGAGAAAACAAAAAGCATAAGAAATGGACTGTCTCGGCAGTCCGAGAGCGGAACCAACCGCTAGAAAAACAACAGGAGGCCAGATAGAGGTGCTATCCGTGGCCTAGGACAAAAAAAGCGTGGGTCCTCAGTGTGCGTTGGGGCTGGAGTGAACTGACGGAGACCTGGAGGATCTTTTGCGCGATGCTACTTGCCATTCAGCTTCCAATGGGCGTAAAGGTGGAGAGAAGGGCGGCAAAGCCTGATCCACCGGCAGTATGTTCCATCTACGGAGCGCTGAAATCCCTTCTTCCAGGGATCTAATAGCCACAGATGAACCTTCATGGGTGACCAGAAGGGTCGCAGGGTATCGCCACTTGTGTTGTACCTGATGGTTGCGCAGAGTCTTAGTGATCGTGGATAGGTTGCGCCTAGCCTGCAGTGTGTGCTTGGACAGGTCCGGCAAGAGTTGTACAGCGCTATATGGATCCGGTAGCTGATTGTTCTGTCTGGAGGCAAGCATGATGTGATCTTTAGCATGGAAAAAATGCACCCTCATGAGAACATCCCTGGGAACATCATGCGTTAGAAAGGAGGGTTTGGGTAGACGGTGAATCCTGTCTATTAAAAGTTCTGAGTCCGGGATAGTGGGGACCAGAGTTTTAAACAGCTCCGTCGCATATTGCAGAAGTTGTGTGGGGGGTACCGATTCTGGAACACCTCTCAGCTTTATATTGTTGCGCCGACTCCGATCTTCTAGATCGGCGACTTTATTTTTCAGCCATGCGATTTCCTCGGATTGAGTGTTCGTCCTGTCTATAACCATATTGATGGATTCAGCATGGGTATTAACAGTTCTTTCCACTAAATCTATCCTGGAGCCCAGAGAGGAGATTTCTTTAGTTATCTGCCTGGTTTGCTGCTGCATGTCAGCCTGCATAGATGCTCGCAGGGAGTACAGCATGTTCTTCATTGAGGATTCTGAGATAGGGTTCCCCCCCGAAGGGCAGGCTGCAAAGGAGTCTCCAGGAGTGGGGCTGAAGGCCGCTGAGGCCTGATTGTTAAAAGTAAGTTCCATACCTGAATCGTGCAGCGCTGGAGGAGGAGAGTCCCTGCGCTGTCTGTGCTTTGCTGGGCTCCGGGATGACGGAGAAGGTGGCGAAGGTGAACCCGAAGATTGTCCGCTATCCGGGTTTGCAATCATGCGGCGCTGAGGTGGGGTAGTCTGGAGCTGTGGAAGCTTGGGGATCTGCGTCGGGCTCGGCTTCCCGCGCTGCCCTCCGCTCGTGGTCCCGCCGCCATTTTGGCGGAGCCCGGAGGCTTGGGAGATGAGATATCCCGTCATTTTACCGGACTGTCCGGTATCCTTCTTGCGCCTAGCCATGGCGGATGGTCCCCCGCAGGTCACGGATCGTGTCCGGGGTGTGTAGGAGCTTTGTGGGCCCTAGTAGCGGCGTTTGTCCTGGGTGGCCGTGCGGAGCTGACTCAACAAGCAGCCATCTTCCGCGCTGGCAGCCACGCCCCCAATTTATAAATATCTTAATGGGGATCCCAGCTTAGAAAAAAAGCTGTTCATTCGAAGGGATTGCATGAGGACTCGGGGGCATACAATGCGATTAGAGGAGAAGCGTTTTAACCTCAGGCAACGTGGGGGGTTCTTTACTGTTAGGGCTACAAGATTGTGGAATTCTCTACCACAAGAGGTGGTTTCTGCAGGTAGTATGGTGGCTTTCAAAAGACTATTAGACGTACATCTCAAGGATCAGAACATTCAGGGGTATGAGAGATGATTACAGCCACACACCAGTGTTAATTTAGTCGACTAAAACCGACTAAAACGTTTTCGTCGACTAAATGAACACTTTAGTCGACTAAAATACGACTAAAACAAAAACAATTCAGATGACTAAAATATGACTAAAACTAAAATGGCATTTTAGTCTTAAGACTAAAATATGACTAAAACTAAAATGGCATTTTAATCATAAGACTATAACTAAAACTAAATTGAAATTTGCTGCCAAAATTAACACTCGTGTAGTGCTGTGCTAGTGCATGCTCAAAGCTTAATACCATAAATAATAACATATTCGATTTTTCACTCCAGGACCAGCAGAAGTATATAATGAGTTTGGATATTGTAGAGAAATGCTTAAATAATGCATTACAAATTACAATTGAACTACACCCATTCCATTATAGATGACTAAAATGAGTTTTAGTCGACTAAAATGTAAGATGTTTTAGTCGACTAAAATGTACTGGAGTTTTAGTCGACTAAATACGACTAAAACTAAAACACTTGCAGAAGACTAAAATGGGACTAAAACTAAAATGCCATTTTAGTCCTAAGACTAAAACTAAATTGAAATTTGCGGCCAAAATTAACACTGTCCCACATACCTACACAGGTTGAACTGTATGGACTATTGTCTTTATTCAACCTCACCTACTATGTAACTATGTAGCATTAGATGCTATGGATTCGGCACCACATCTACATTGCTATACGTCCATGCGAACCAATTGCAGAGTTTATGTGAGGTTAACAACACCCCGCGAAAGGTTTGCAAAATGTAGCGCGATTTGCAGAATCGGATCGCATGGGTGTGAGCACCCATACAATCCGATTCTGGTGCAGAATGCAGTGGAATTTGAGCCAAACAAATCCATTGCTCAAATCGCACTCCAGAGACACCGCATGTAATTCACACAGGAATGTGCTCGGATTCCAATGCGAATTAGGAGCTGGAGTGAGGAGAAGAAGCAGCACACTGAGCTTCCCAGTGATAGGCTGTGCAGCTGGGGCATGTCTGCACAAGTCTAAACATTGGAGGAAAGCACACTGAGTTACCAGCATAGCTAGAGAACTGACCATGGCGTGCTCTCCTGCTTAGCATGGTTAGTTTTTAATAGCAGAGGGACTGGCAGGAACACCAGGGATTTCACATAAAGGAAGCAATACAAAGAGAACTGGAGACCTTCTCATACCAGTACAACCAAAAACAGAAATGTATTTTATTGGGATTTTATGTGGTAGACCGACACAAAGTGGCACATAATTGTGAAGTGGAAGGAAAATGATAAATGATGCAAATAAATCTGTGAAAAGTGTGGCTGCATTTGTATTCACCCCCCTTTTCTCTGATAACCCTAACCAAAATCTAGTGGAACCAATTGCCTTCAGAAGTCACCTAATTAGTAAATAGAGTCCACCTGTGTGTCATTTAATCTCTGTATAAATACAGATGTTCTGTGAAGCCCTCAGAGGTTTGTTAGAGAACCTTAGTGAGCAAACAGCATCATGAAGGCCAAGGAACACACCAGACAGGTCAGGGATAAAGTTGTGGAGAAGTGTAAGGCAGGGTTAGTTTATAAAAATATCTCCCAAGCTTTGGACATCTCATGGAGCGCTGCTCAATCCATCATGGGAAAATGGAAAGAGTATGGCACAACTGCAACCCTACCAAGACATGGCCGTCCACCTAAACTGACCGGCCGGGCCCCTACCAAGACATGGCCGTCCACCTAAACTGACCGGCCGGGCAAGAAGAGCATTCATCAGAGAAGTAGCCAAGAGGCCCATGGGGACTCTGGAGGAGCTGCAGAGATCCACAGCTCAGGTGGGAGAATCTGTCCACAGGACAACTATTAGTCGTGCGCTCCACAAATCTGCCCTTTATGGAAGAGTGAGAAGAAGAAAGCCATTGGTGGAAGAAAGCCATAAGAAGTCCTGTTTGCAGTTTGTGGAAAGCCATGTGGGGGACACAGCAAACATGTGGAAGAAGGAGCTCTGCTCAGATTTAACTTTGTGGCCTAAAAGTAAAATGCTATGTGTGGCGTAAAACTAACACTGCACATCACCCTGAACACACCATACCCACTGTGAAACATGGTGGTGGCAATATCATGTTGTGGGGATGCTTTTCTTCATCAGGGACAGGGAAGCTGGTCAGAGTTGATGGGAAGATGGATGGAGCCAAATACAGGGCAATCTTAGAAGAAAACCTGTTAGAGATGCAAAAGACTTGAGACTGGGGCGGAGGTTCACCTTCCAGCAGGACAACGACCCGAAACATCCAGCCAGAGCTACAATGGAACGGTTTACATCAAAGCATATTCATGTGTTAGAATGGCCCAGTCACAGCCCAGACCTAAATCACATTGAGAATCTGTGGCAAGACTTGAAAATTGCTGTTCACAGACGCTCTCCATCCAATCTGACAGAGCTTGAGATATTCTGCAAAGAAGAATGGACAGAAATGTCCTCTCTAGATGTGCAAAGCTGGAAGAGACATCCCCAAAAAGACTTGCAGCTGTAATTGCAGGGAAAGACGCTTCTAAAAAATATTGACTCCGGGGGGTGAATACAAATGCAGCCAGACTTTTCACAGATTTAGTGGTGTAGTGGTTAGCATTTTCACCTAGCAGCAAGAGGATCGCTGGTTTGAATCCCAACCATGACACTACCTGCCTGGAGTTTCCATGTTCTCCCTGTGCCTGAGTGGGTTTCCTCTGAGTACTCCGGTTTCCTCCCACCAGGGCCGGTGCAAGGATTTTTGCCGCCCTAGGCAAAATAAAAATTGCCGCCCCCCCCCCCCCCCCATATGACCTACCTTCACTACATCAGCCAAGAGCCAGAAGATCTCTGCATTACGCAAGTGTGAGCGCAGTGGTTGATGTAGTGAGGTGGGAAGCAGTTTAAAGGAACACTGATGGGGGGTAATTTCTGCTGTGACCTGTGTACAGTCCCCACCAACCTCAGCTTCTCCTCCCGGTTGGTGGTTGGTAATAATGCAGCTTCACCGCCATCCATGTGAATAAGGTCATGGAGACAGCCAATCACAGATCACCATCAGTCAGACGAGGTCAGCATTTGGGTAGACGGGGACACTGTCCATTATACACAGCCCCCCCATATCACACAATACAGCCCCCCCCCCCATATAATACAGCACACCTCCCATATCACACAATACAGCCTACACAAAACAACCTCCCCATATCATACAATACAGCCCCTCCATATCATACAATACAGCCCCCCCATGATACAATGCAGCCCCTTCAATATGATACAATGCAGCCCCCTCCATATGATATATGGAAGGGGCTGCATTGTATGATATGGAGGGGGCTGCATTGTATGATATGGAGGGGGCTGCATTGTATGATATGGAAGGGGCTGCATTGTATCATATGGAGGGGGCTGTATTGTATGATATGGAAGGGGCTGCATTGTATCATATGGAGGGGGCTGCATTGTATCATGGGGGGGGGCTGTATTGTATGATATAGAGGGGGCTGCTATGATACAATGCAGCCCCCTCCATATGATACAATGCAGCCCCCTCCATATGATACAATGCAGCCCCCTCCATATGATACAATGCAGCCCCCTCCATATGATACAATGCAGCCCCCCCATGATACAATGCAGGCAGCCCCCTCCATATCATACAATACAGCCCCCCCCATGATACAATGCAGGCAGCCCCCTCCATATCATACAATACAGCCCCCCCCCATGACACAATGCAGGCAGCCCCCTCCATATCATACAATACAGCCCCCCCCCCCATGATACAATGCAGGCAGCCCCCTCCATATCATACAATACAGCCCCCCCCCATGATACAATGCAGGCAGCCCCCTCCATATCATACAATACAGCCCCCCCCCCATGATACAATGCAGGCAGCCCCCTCTATATCATACAATACAGCCCCCCCCCCATGATACAATGCAGGCAGCCCCCTCCATATCATACAATACAGCCCCCCCATGATACAATGCAGGCAGCCCCCTCTATATCATACAATACAGCCCCCCCCCCATGATACAATGCAGGCAGCCCCTCCATATCATACAATACAGCCCCCCCATGATACAATGCAGGCAGCCCCCTCTATATCATACAATACAGCCCCCCCCCCCCATGATACAATGCAGGCAGCCCCCTCCATATCATACAATACAGCCCCCCCCCTCCATGATACAATGCAGGCAGCCCCCTTTATATCATACAATACAGCCCCCCCCCATGATACAATGCAGGCAGCCCCCTCCATATCATACAATACAGCCCCCCCCCCCCCATGATACAATGCAGGCAGCCCCCTCCATATCATACAATACAGCCCCCCCCTCCATGATACAATGCAGGCAGCCCCCTCTATATCATACAATACAGCCCCCCCCCCCATGATACAATGCAGGCAGCCCCCTCCATATCATACAATACAGCCCCCCCCCTCCATGATACAATGCAGGCAGCCCCCTCTATATCATACAATACAGCCCCCCCCCATGATACAATGCAGGCAGCCCCCTCCATATCATACAATACAGCCCCCCCCCTCCATGATACAATGCAGGCAGCCCCCTCTATATCATACAATACAGCCCCCCCCCATGATACAATGCAGGCAGCCCCCTCCATATCATACAATACAGCCCCCCCCCCTCCATGATACAATGCAGGCAGCCCCCTCCATATCATACAATACAGCCCCCCCCCCCAATATCATACAATGCAGCCCCCCATGTATGAAGAGTGAGGCCAGTGTCCGGGTGGGGGAGTGTACTGTGTTGTCTGTGTGAGGGGTGGGAGAGGACGGGACACACATCATCTCACCTTGCATGCTGTCCTCGGCATGTGATGGGGGATGGGAGACTGTCCGGTGTCCAGCAATCTGCTTCTGCCAGAAGTTGAACACGGAGCAGAGGGGGGGGGGCGTCTGGAGAGGCACAAGCCCAGCTCCCTGAGTGTGATTGGAGATCGGCTCCTGATCTTCTTCAAGCAGAAATCAGCTGGAGGGGCGGAGACCGGAGGGCAGTGAGCGCCGAGCTGGATCCCCAGGATTCTATGGAGGGCACTTCTGGCGCCCCGGCCCCCGACTATTCTAATGTGCGCTCTAGACAAGTGGTGTGTGCTGCCTGGGGCTCGCTTGCTGTAGCGCTCAGGCGGCACAGCATGAGGAGTGCCACACCGGCCGGTCCACTACTGATTCGGGGTGCAGAATGGCGGCGCCCCCTGTTAAGCTGCGCCCTAGGCAGCTGCCTTAGTCGCCTTACTGGTAGCGCCGGCCCTGCCTCCCACACTCCTAAGACATGCTGGTAGGTTAATTGGATCCTGTATAAAAAAAAAAAATGGCCCTACTGTGTATGTATGTGAGTTAGGGCTCTTTTACACGGGCAGTCCGATCAGATCCGCCTGTCAGTTTTTTAGGCGGATCTGATTGGATCCTCCATGCAGCTCTATGGGGCAGTGGATGTCAGCGGAGACACCTCCGCTGCCATCCGCATCCGATCCTGTGCTGAAATCTGGACGGATGGAAACCCTATTTTTCCATCCGTTCAGTAATCGGAGCGGAGCGGATCTGATGAGAGCGGACAAGCGGTCCGCTCTCCTCCGATCCCCCATAGAGGGCAGCGGGTGCTGAGACACCTCCCTCATTCACTGATGTGAATGTACAATGTATATGTAAAGCGCTGCGTAAATTGACAGCGCTATAGAAGTACCTGAAATAAATAAATAAAATAATAAATAATCATTTTCCTTCCACTTCACAATTATGGCCACTTTGTGTCGGTCTATCACATAAAATCCCAATAAAATACGTTTACGTTTTTGGTTGTACCATGACAAAATGTGGGAAATGTCAAGGGGTGTGAATACTTTTTCCAGGCACTGTATATATGGTACAGCCGCCACATATCAGAAATATGAAGTGTTGGGGTAACAAACGCTTTAAGCAGCACAGTTATTTGCATATACAGACAGTAAAGGAGAGCAGATCCCTACAATTTGTATTTATTTATTTTTACTAGAGTTATTCCTTAACCGCCTCCGGACTGCCAACTGCAGTTTTACTGCGGCAGGCAGCCCCTCCTGCGCGAACCGACATAGGTATACGTTGGTGGCGTGCCTGCAGCTAGGGCTCGGCAGCTCTTTTGCGCAAACCAAATTTTGATTTTTAAAATTTTTTTTTTTTTCGGGAATATCATATAGCAGAATGTAAAAAATATTGTTTTTTTTTTTTTTTTCAGAATTGTTGCTCTTTTTTTGTTTATAGCGCAAAAAATAAAAATTGCACAGGTGATCAAATACCAGCAAAAGAAAGCTCTGTTTGTGGGGAAAAAAAAGGACATCAATTTTATTGAGTACAGCATCGCACGACCGCGAAATTATCAGTTAAAGTAACGCAGTGCCGAATTGCAAAATATAGCCTGGTCATTAACCACTTAAGCCCCGGAAGATTTTACCCCCTTCCTGACCAGGGGGTATTTTGCGATTCGGCACTGCGTGACTTTAACGGACAATTGCGCGGTCGTGCGACGCTGTACCTAAACGAATTTGACGTCCTTTTTTTCCCACAAACAGAGCTTTCTTTTGGTGGTATTTGATCACCTGTGCGATTTTTTGATCACGCGCTATAAACAAAAAAAGAGCGTCAATTTTGCAAAAATAACAATATTTTTCACATTTTTTTATATGAAATTCCCCCCCAAAAAAAAGTAAAAATCAAAATTTTTTAAAATTTTCGGCCAATTTGTTTTATGCTACATATGTTTGGTAAAAAAAATCGCAAAAAGCGTATTTTGATTGGTTTGCGCAAAAGTTATCGCGTTTACTAACAAAGGGAAAGATTTTTGTCATTTTTGTTGTTTTTTTTTTTTAACGCGTAATGGCGGCGATCTGCGATTTTTTTTGCGGTACTGCGACATTGCGGCGGACAGATCGGACCCTTGACTGACATTTTTGACACTTTTGGGGTTACCAGTGACATTTCTACAGTAATCAGTGCTATATATATGCACTGTTACTGTAAAAATACACTGGTAGTGAAGGGGTTAACTTTATTTGGGAGGGAGGGGCTGTGTGTGTCCCTAGGGGCGTGCTTTCTACTGTGATTGGCTGTGGCTTGAGCTGTAAGGACACTGATCAACGGATCTACATACTAGATCCGAGTGATCAGTATCCTAACAGCAAGGAGAATGACAGGTGTCTTGTTTACACAAGCTGCCTGACATTCTCCCTCTCCCCCGCCGATCCCTCGAGTGGCCGGCGGACATCGGGTCCGCTGGTCACACGCGCGGGGGGGTCCGTGACCACGCGGGAGCGCGCCTCCGGGGGCGCACGCTCGCTCCCTAGACCCTCACAAGCTAGTGACGTAGCCCTACGTCACTTTGCCTGTGAGGGGCTGACTGCCGACGTAGATCGGCGTTAGGCAGTCGGCAAGTGGTTAAAGCAGATTTCCGGCCTCAAAATCTACTTTGGGCCATCCGCTTGCTCAGTGTCACCGAAAAAACAAATGGATAGTCCTGATTTTTTTTTTAAAATGACTTACTTTGATATTGAAGAAAATATACTCACCTTTCTTCCACTTCCTCACTCTGCGACCGTGGCCCGCGCCGTCTCATCCTGCTTACGATGATTCCTGGGAGCTGAACGTCATCGCCTGCACCGGCCCCGCTCGTCAGTTCTGGTGCAGGCATGTCATTCCCTGCATGCCCAGAAGCTGTGCAGGGTAACGCGCCTGCCCCGGAAGTGACCAAAGAGGACACGGAAGAGGACGCAGAAGAGGACACGCTGGCTTCAGCTGCCCACATCCGAGAGGGCAGCGCAGGAGAAGAAATTTTCAAGGTAAGTATTTCTTCTAAAAGGTAAGTGCGACCCGGGACAGTTCAGAGGCTATCCATTGTGGAATGCACCAGCCCTGACTGTCCCAAGGGTATTTTTAGTGAAAAATAGTTTCCGAGGCCGGAACTCCGCTTTAAGGAGGGAAATCCTTCCGGTCCAGAAGTGGTTAACAGGTGGGAAAAAAAACTGACGCGTTATTTGTACCATACACACATCAATAAGCAGGTAAACACACAAAAAGCCGAACAAAGAAGATCGTCATTCACCAGCTCTTCCTTTTACTGCTCGTCAAATGACAATAAATGACCGTTGCTGAAATTGGACCCCGATTTTTCCGGGGCTCCGCGGAACATGTTCTCTTTCTTAGAAGGAGACATATAGACAGCTCATTTGTTTGTCAGACCTTTCACAAATCACTTCTGGAATTCTATCTCTTAGGTGTCATGGACTATTGTTATCATGTTATAAAGATAACGCCATCATTATTTCTGTTAATATAGATTTGAAGAATGGTGAGTATGTCTTTGTGTGAGTGCACCTGTCAGTACAGGAATGTGCAATGAGAGGCAAGTCATGACACTTTCCTTTCTTCTTGTGATTATTATACTGCTGTCGTCCCCGAGGTACTCAGAAAATGAAAGATAATCTCTTATCTCCATGTCCTGGTTACCAGTAATCAAATCAGCATTCAATATACCCTCAGTCCACACAGACTGGACCCTTTAATCACAAAATTCACCTTTTTGGGGGGCTTTAAACCCTTTTGCTTATAGAGATGTTTTGTGTTTTTTTGCACACAGTTACATAATTAGTCTGGCTGAAAAAATACACAAGTCCATCTAGTTCAACCAATAGAAGGGACAAAAAAAGAAATATATATACATATACAGTATCTCACAAAAGTAAGTACACCCCTCACATTTTTGTAAATATTTTATTCTATCTTTTCGTTTTCAATGGTTTTTATTGAAAATGTTTCAAAGTATAAACATAGGAAACAATAAAAGAAAACATCGTACAGTGGTATAACAATCACATCAGTCGGCTGTAATAGCCCCAGAGAGGCAAACAGAAGAAATACCACAAAGATATTCTATCTTTTCATGTGACAACACTTAAGAAAGATGCACCCTCCTTTTTTGGCAGTTCCAGGTCAACGGGCAAATGCCTGGTGTGTCCTATGGCCAGTCCTGGTCCGGTGGCTACCCTACTACCACTAGTTGTGTTTGTTGGTTGCAAGGGACGGACCATACACTGGATGAAAGATTTGCTAGCCTTCATCAAGCCTTAAAACAGATATTCTGTTGGTATGTCCTTTAACGACCTCACAAAAATATGCAGCCCCACTAGACTGGGCTTTTATTCCATGGGGGCCGCATAAATACATATCTCCTTTGTGCACGGAGCGCTCCCTGCACAGAGACCGAAGTCTCACCGAGAGCCCCAAGTCCTGTACTAATGATCGGAACCTAGAACCGGGAACTCCCAATTCCAGGTCACCTGATCGCTGTGATAGCCTCTGATTGGCTACCACAGTGATCAGTCATTGTGAAGCCCGCACCCATGTTTTCTCTCTCTGTGAATAGAGGAGAGAGATACAGTATCTCACAAAAGTGAGTACACCCCTCACATTTCTGTAAATATTTTATTCTATCTTTTCATGTGACAACACTGAAGAAATGACACTTTGCTACAATGTAAAGTAGTGAGTGTACAGCTTGTATAACAGTGTAAATTTGCTGTCCCCTCAAAATAACTCAACACACAGCCATTAATGTCTAAACCGCTGGCAACAAAAGTGAGTACACCCCTAAGGGACAATGTCCTAATTGAGCCCAAAGTGTCAATATTTTTTGTGGCCGCCATTATTTTCCAGCACTGCCTTAACCCTCTTGGGCATGGAGTTCACCAGAGCTTCACAAGGTTGTCACTGGAGTCCTCTTCCACTTCTCCTCAGGAAGGAGGAAGGAGAGTAGAGGTGACCAATGGAAGGAGGAAGGAGAGTAGAGGTGACCAGTGGAAGGAGGAAGGAGGAGAGTAGAGGTGACAAGTGGAAGGAGGAAGGAGAGTAGAGGTGACCAGTGGAAGGAGGAAGGAGAGTAGAGGTGACCAGTGGAAGGAGGAAGGAGTGTAGAGGTGAACAGTGGAAGAAGGAAGGAGAGTAGAGGTGACCAGTGGAAGGAGGAAGGAGAGTAGAGGTTACCAGTGGAAGGAGGAAGGAGAGTAGAGGTGACCAGTGGAAGGAGGAAGGAGTGTAGAGGTGAACAGTGGAAGAAGGAAGGAGAGTAGAGGTGACCAGTGGATGGAGGAAGGAGAGTAGAGGTGACCAGTGGAAGGAGAGTAGAGGTGACCAGTGGAAGAAGGAAGGAGAGTAGAGGTGACCCGTGGAAGAAGGAAGGAGAGTAGAGGTGACCAGTGGAAGGAGGAAGCAGAGTAGAGGTGACAAGTGGAAGGAGGAAGGAGAGTAGAGGTGACAAGAGGAAGGAGAGCCTAGGTGACCAGTGGAAGGAGAGTAGAGGTGACCAGTGGAAGAAGGAAGGAGAGTAGAGGTGACCCGTGGAAGAAGGAAGGAGAGTAGAGGTGACCGGTGGAATAAGGAGGGAGAGTAGAGGTGACCAGTGAAAGGAGGAAGGAGAGCAGAGGTGACCATTGGAAGGAGGAAGGAGAGTAGAGGTAAACAGTGGAAGGAGAGCGGAAGTGACCAGTGGAAGGAGGAGGGAAAGTAGAGGTGACCCGTGGAAGAAAGGGGGAGAGCAGAGGTGATCAGTGGAAGGGGGAAGGAGAGTAGAGGTGACCAGTGGAAGGAGGAGGGAGAGCATAGGTGACCAATGGAAGGAGGAAAGAGAGCAGAGGTGACCAGTGGAAGGAGGAAGGAGAGTAGAGGTGACAAGTGGAAGGAGGAAAGAGAGTAGAGGTGACCAGTGGAAGGAGGAAGGAGAGTAGAGGTGACCAGTGGAAGGAGAAAGGAGAGTAGAGGTGACCAGTGGAAGGAGAAAGGAGAGTAGAGGTGACCAGTGGAAGGAGAAAGGAGAGTAGAGGTGACCAGTGGAAGGAGGAGGGAGAGCAGAGGTGACCAGTGGAATGAGGAGGGAAAGTAGAGGTGACCAGTGGTAGGAGGAAGGAGATCTGAGGTGACCAGTGGAAGGAGGAAGGAGAGCAGAGGTGATCAGGGGAAGGAGGAAGGAGAGCAGAAGTGACCAGTGGAAGGAGGAAGGAGAGCAGAGGTAAAAAGTAGAAGGAGAGCAGAGGTGACCAGTGGAAGAAGGAAGGAGAGCAAAGGTGACCAGTGGAAGGAGAGCAGAGTTGACCAGTGGAAGAAAAGGGAAGAGCAGAGATGATCAGTGGAAGAGTAAGGAGAGCAGAGGTGACCAGTGGAAGGAGAGCAGAGGTGACCAGTGGAAGGAGGAAGGAGAGCCGAGGTGACCAGTGGAAGGAGAGCAGAGGTGACCAGTGGAAGGAGAGCAGAGGTGACCAGTGGAAGGAGAGCAGAGGTGACAAGTAGAAGGAGAGCAGAGGTGACAAGTAGAAGGAGAGCAGAGGTGACCAGTGGAAAGAAGGAAGGAGAGCAGAGGTGACCAGTGGAAGGAGAGCAGAGGTGACCAGTGGAAGGAGGAAGGAGAGCAGAGGTGACCAGTGGAAGGAGAGCAGAGGTGACCAGTGGAAGGAGGAAGGAGAGCAGAAGGCCATGGGTATGGGGGCTGTTGGGTGCAGGGGACTGAGCCCAAAATAGGGCTTTAAAGCTACAGGGGGTCATGAGCAATGATTGCCCCCCCCCCCAATGTAAGTTGGAAAACCGGTAAGAATTATTAAAAGCATAACTGAAGGCAAAACTTTTCTTTTTTAGCTTTGGATCTAGATTTGGAGTGGGGAGGGTTTAGGATATCTTTTGTTTTTTATTGTTTTCTATATTCCCATTAGGGATGTGTAGATGCAGTCCACTCTCAATTGCAGCTCAGTGTTCTGTGAGAGTGAAAGTGGACTGCGCATGCATGGGTAAGGAACAAAGCTGGAAATGCTCATTTGTGACTTTCAGGGGCTGTGCATCCAACTCTGGCTACATCCTGCCATCCCCAGAAGCTGAGAAAGGAATTATTTATTTGAAAAGCAGAGCACAATATTTGGAAGTGTTAGGGACACTATAATGGATAGGGACATTATGGAAAAAGTATTTAAAGATGAACAAACCCTTTAAGTAATAATCAAGAGTTTTATTTGAGAACGATAAACTATTAACACTTACTGCAACCATTTTTCATGTCTGCCTAAAACTTTTGCACAGTACTGTGTATGAGGTGCATCTCATAAAATTAGAATTTCAACAAAAAGTTAATTTATTTCAGGAATGCAATTCAAAAAGTGAATCTCATATATTTTATATAGATGTGTTACACACAGAGTGATATATTTCACGCATTTCTTTCTTTTAATTTTGATGATTATGGCTTACAGCGAGTGACACCCCAAAATTCAGTATCTCAGAAAATTAGAATATTACATAAGACCAATAAAAAAAGGATTTTTAATACAGAAGTGTTGGTTTAGTGAAAAGTCTGTCCATGTACAGTATAGAATGCACTCAATACTTGGTTGGGGCTCCTTTTGCAGGAATTACTGCATCAATGCGGCGTGGCATGGAGGCGATCAGCCTGTGGCACTGCTGAGGTGTTATGGAAGCCCAGGTTGCTTTGATAGCGGCCTTCATCTCCTCTGCATTGTTGGGTCTGGTGTCTCTCATCTTCCTCTTGAAAATACCCCACAGATTCCCTATGGTGTTTAGGTCAGGCAAGTTTTCTGGTCAATCAAGCACAGTGATCCCATGATCATGTGACCAGGTATTGGTAGATTTGGCAGTGTGGGCGGTGCCAAGTCCTGCTGGAAAATTAAATCAGCATCTCCATAAAGCTGGTCAGCAGAGGGAAACATGAAGTGCTCTAGAATTTCCTGCTAGAGGGCTGCGCTGACTTTGGACTTTATAAAACACAGTGGACCAACACCAGCAGATGACACGACTCCCCAAATCATCACTGATTGTGAAAACCTCACACTGGACCTCATGCAACTTGGATTCTGTGCCTCTCCACTCCTCCTCCAGACTCTGGGACCTTAATTTCCAAATGAAATGCAAAAATTTCCTCAGTCAGTGTTGATTTGGGGAGCCGTGTCATCTGCTGGTGTTGGTCCACTGTGTTTTATAAAGTCCAAAGTCAGCGCAGCCCTCTAGCAGGAAATTCTAGAGAACTTCATGCTTCCCTCTGCTGACCAGCTTTATGGAGATGCTGATTTCATTTTCCAGCAGGACTTGGCACCGCCCACACTGCCAAACCTATCAATACCTGGTCACATGATCATGGGATCACTGCGCTTGATTGGCCAGCAAACTTGCCTGACCTAAACCCCATAGAGAATCTGTGATACAGTATATTGTCAAGAAGAAAATGAGAAACACCAGACCCAACAATGCAGTCAAGCGGAAGGCCGCTATCAAAGCAACCTGGGCTTCCATAACACCTCAGCAGTGCCACAGGCTGATCGCCTCCATGCCACACCGCATTGATGCAGTAATTCATGCAAAAGGAGCCCCGACCAAGTATTGAGTGCATCCTACACTGTACATGGACAGACTTTTCACCAAGCCAACATTTCTGTATTAAGAATCCTTTTTTTATTGGTCTTCTGTAATATTCTAATTTTCTGAGATACTGAATTTTGGGGTGTCACTCGCTGTAAGCCATAGTCATCAAAATTAAAAGAAAGAAATGTGTGAAATCTCTTACGGCTCTGTGTGTAACACATCTATATAAAATATAGGAGTTTCACTTTTTGAATTGAATTCCTGAAATAAATTAACTTTTTGATGATATTCTAATTTCATGCACCTGTGTGTATATATTAGTGATCGACCGATATCGGCTTTTCGTTGCCAATACCGATATTTTGGCCATTGCATATCGGTATCAGCCGATATTTTCGTACATTTAAAAAAATTGTATTTTTTATTTTTATCACTTGACAGGTACTCTGGTGGAGGGATCTGGGGGTCTAAAAGACCCCAAACCCCTCCTCTGCACTTAAAAGCATTCAAAACGCCAAGTTTGGCTGCTTTGCATGCTGTCATTTTTTTTAATCTGGCGCCGAATACCCAGAAGTGATGTCATGACATCACTTACGAGTTTTTGCATGGAGACCCGATCAGAGCCAAATGCGGCTATGATCGGGTCTTCAGCGGCCTTGCAGGCTGGTTGCCCAGGTATCCCGGTGGGACAGGGGGGGATGTTCCCTCCTGCTCCTTGTAATGACAGCCGAGCAGCTTCTCAGCCGCATCGGTTGTCATTACAAGACAGTGGACCGTTGGCTATGGACGCCGGTACGGGGGTGATGTCTCTAGCTGCAGCCATCACTCTGATACAAGCACTTTCCCTAAATATCGGCAATATCGGTTACCTCCAGGGCTGATTCCGATATATTGGGGAAAGTGCATATCGGCCCTTGATAATCGGTCAATCACTAATATATATATATATACACAGTGCATTGCGAAAGTATTCGGCCCCCTTGAACTTTTTGACCTTTTGCCACATTTCAGGCTTCAAACAAAAAGATATAAAACTGTAATTTTTTTTGAAGAATCAACAACAAGTGGGACACAATCATGAAGTGGATATTTCAAACTTTGTTAACAAATAAAAAACTGAAAAATTGGGCATGCAAAATTATTCAGCCCCTTTACTTTCAGTGCAGCAAACTCTCTCCAGAAGTTCAGTGAGGATCTCTGAATGATCCAATGTTGACTGAAATGACTAATGATGATAAATAGAATCCACCTGTGTGTAATCAAGTCTCCGTATAAATGCACCTGCACTGTGATAGTCTCAGAGGTCCGTTTAAAGCGCAGAGAGCATCATGAAGAACAAGGAACACACCAGGCAGGTCCGAGATACTGTTGTGGAGAAGTTTAAAGCCGGATTTGGATACAAAAAGATTTCCCAAGCTTTAAACATCCCAAGGAGCACTGTGCAAGCGATAATATTGAAATGGAAGGAGTATCAGACCACTGCAAATCTACAAAGACCTGGCCGTCCCTCTAAACTTTCAGCTCATACAAGGAGAAGACTGATCAGAGATGCAGCCAAGAGGCCCATGATCACTCTGGATGAACTGCAGAGATCTACAGCTGAGGTGGGAGACTCTGTCCATAGAACAACAATCAGTCGTATACTGCACAAATCTGGCCTTTATGGAAGAGTGGCAAGAAGAAAGCCATTTCTTAAAGATATCCATAAAAAGTGTTGTTTAAAGTTTGCCACAAGCCACCTGGGAGACACCAAACATGTGGAAGAAGGCGCTCTGGTCAGATGAAACCAAAATCAAACTTTTTGGCAACAATGCAAAACGTTATGTTTGGCGTAAAAGCAACACAGCTCATCACCCTGAACACACCATCCCCACTGTCAAACATGGTGGTGGCAGCATCATGGTTTGGGCCTGCTTTTCTTCAGCAGGGACAGGGAAGATGGGTAAAATTGATGGGAAGATGGATGGAGCCAAATACAGGACCATTCTGGAAGAAAACCTGATGGAGTCTGCAAAAGACCTGAGACTGGGACGGAGATTTGTCTTCCAACAAGACAATGATCCAAAACATAAAGCAAAATCTACAATGGAATGGTTCACAAATAAACATATCCAGGTGTTAGAATGGCCAAGTCAAAGTCCAGACCTGAATCCAATCGAGAATCTGTGCAAAGAACTGAAAACTGCTGTTCACAAACGCTCTCCATCCAACCTCACTGAGCTCGAGCTGTTTTGCAAGGAGGAATGGGCAAAAATTTCAGTCTCTCGATGTGCAAAACTGATAGAGACATACCCAAAGCGACTTACAGCTGTAATCGCAGCAAAAGGTGGCGCTACAAAGTATTAACTTAAGGGGGCTGAATAATTTTGCACGCCCAATTTTTCGGTTTTTTATTTGTTAAAAAAGTTTGAAATATCCAATAAATTTCCTTACACTTCATGATTGTGTCCCACTTCTTGTTGATTCTTCAAAAAAAAAAAAATACAGTTTTTATATCTTTATGTTTGAAGCCTGAAATGTGGAAAAAGGTCAAAGTTCAAGGGGTCCGAATACTTTCGCAATGCACTGTATATACAGTATATATATACTGTGTATACAGAGTATCTAATGTCCTCCAGCACCTATCTTTCCATTCCTCATATTAAACATACCTGGTAATTCACGCTTCTTTTGTATTATTTGCATATCTTTATGGTAACCGCATCCAGCTCATACAGGTGGCATGCAAATCACAGCTCTCAGTAGCTGCCAGTACAATTGTTACATGTGTTTACTGACACACAGAAAATATTTAGTTATTGTGTGAAAAGCGCAGTACTTGCACAGATCCATGGACACGTAGACATATGATCACACTTTATAACCAAATTATAGAAAGGAGGTCATAACAAATACCAAGAGCAAAATGCAGCCATGGAAACATCGGCTTCCAGCAGTAACTTTACACTCTACATACATAATTGGTTGGTTTACCAAGACAACGAAAAACAGAAAAGAAACGGAGATTGTTATTGCGTAAATTACAATATCACTATGTGGCCAATTTAGACCATTGTACCTTCCAACCTTGCAGTCACAGTTTGATGAAGGTCGTTGTTTTGCCCCAGCATAACCAGCCATAAGCCAGCTATTGGGGAATTCACATTCAGGCATGCATGCGCAAGAAACAAACGTATCAGCCAAGCGCTCACTCCGAAGGGGAAGACTGGCGTGCTGCTCTCCTCAGGCAGGGAACTCCAAACGGATGCATAAAAAAGAGGAAAAGGAGGCGCAAACACCTAGTGTATTACCCGTGGTACTGTTTAAAATGATTTAATAAAATGCTGAATGCATACTCACAAACATGAAGAATTAAAATCGTATTGCAAATTCCCATCACCCATGTGTTGGACCATGTCCTGGAAATTGCGACCGCTAACGCGTTTCGGGAGTCAAGCTCCCTTCCTCAGAGCTGCAGCTTTGTGAGACCCTCTCCATCTTGCAGCCTTCCACTGACACAGAGCACAATATTGAATTTTCTGAGGAATGCATTTCCTCCTTTTTCTTGCATTGTGTATTTGATAAAATAGTTGTTAAAAATCTCTTTGCATTTTTGTATAATTAACCACTTGATGACCGCCCACCGCAGATTTACTCGCTCCTGGGCAAACCGATGTAGTACTACGTCGCTCGGTCTCAGGAGGATAGGGGGCGAGCGCACGCTACCAGCGGCGCGCTCCCGTCCCCGCTCATCAGCCGGGGAGCCAGTGCGTGTGTCAGGCGGCTCCGGTTGCCATCTGACACCCGCGATCTCTCCCCGCTGACAGAGAAGGACGGACAGCTGATGTAAACAAAGCCGCCTATCTTTCTCCCTCGGATGATCACAGAGGCTATGTGATCCTGCTATATAGGATCGCATGTCTCTGTGATAATCTCACAAGCCAAGCCCCCCACAGTTAGAATCACTCCCCTAGGCTTACATTTAACCCCTTGATCACCCATAGTGTTAACCCCTTCTCTGCCAGTGTCATTATTACAGTAACAGTGCATATTTTCAGCACTGATTACTGTAGTAATGTCACTGGTACCCCCCCCCCCCCCAAAAGTGTCAAAAATGTCAGTTAAGGGTCTGATATGTCCGCAGATCGCCGCCATTACTAGTAAAAAAAAAAGCAATAAAAATGACAAAAATCTTTCCCGTATTTAGTAGACGCAATAACTTTTGCACAAACCAATCAAAATTGCTTATTGCGGTTTTTTTTTTTACCAAAAATATGTAGCAGAAAACAAATTGGCCTAAAATGTTAAAAAAATTTGATTTTTAAATTTATTTTTTTGGAAATGTTATATAGCAGAATGTGAAAAAAAATGTTTTTTCAAAATTGTCGCTCTTTTTTTGTTTATAGCGCAAAAAATAAAAAACGCAGAGATGATCAGATACCACCAAAAGAAAGCTCTGTTTCTGGGAAAAAAAGGATGTCAATTTTATTTGGGTACAGCACGACCACGCAATTGTCAGTTAAAATAACGCAGTGCCGAATCGCAAAATAGGGCCTGGTCATTAAGCAGCAAAATCTTCCGGTCTTAAAGTGGTTAAATATAAAATTCTCATATGTTTTTTTGTCATTATATTCAGAATATCACTTGTAACTAAGGGGTTCGTAAGTCTCCCGAAGAAGCTATGTTATCATGGCGAAACATGTAGAGCCGATACCACCACAAGTGTTCCCTTGAATGTTTTTATATGCTTTTTAAATGTTTGTTACATTGTTTCAATAAAAAGATTTATGTTTTTTACATACAGTATATAAAATTATGAGTTTTTTCTCCATCAATTTGTTCTACCCTTATTGTTTGGACATTAAAAGTCCCAAAAATCCCTATTGATACTTTTATATCTACCTATAGGGGATGTGGTGCTTTTTTACCCTCTGGCAAAAGAAAACTTGAAAGTAAGCTAAAGAGAATTAAGGAATTGTCTTTGCTTATGGCTGTGTGCTGGTAACCAGGGGGAACCCACAGAGTGAATATCAAGCAGTCCTCACGGGGGCAGTGCTACAACTGGTTGCTAACAAATAGGGGGATGTTCCCCTGTGGACACTGTGTGTCCCTTTGTTGAGAAATCCCAGGTGTTCACCAATGCTGACCACACAAAACTCTTTGACATTAGAAGTTTTATTAACTGTTACACAGATAGGGTACTGTATATAATTGAATGCCCGTGCCATAAAATATACGCGGGTAAAAGTAAGAGACAGCTGCGGGTCTGCATTGGTGAGCACCTGAGAGGTATTAGAAGTAAGGCTAAGAAAAAAAAGAAGTAGAAAGAGAAAACACACTTGTTCTCGATTTCAGAGAAAAACATGGTGGAATTACTAATGGACTGGGGGTGAAAGGTTTCTTTGCTCCTAAACTGTCTCAGCGCAGGGGCTACTTTGATAAAGTTTTGCAACAAAATTTTAAAAAGTGGATGTTTAGGTTGGATACTTTAATTCTGGGTGGTGTGAACACGGAATTGAATCTTGGGGTTTTCCTTGAGAGCTGAAATTGACTAGAATTCAGTCTGAAGTTCAATCCTGGATAACCCCCAATTATTATTATAAATATTTCTGGTTTACTCTCTACATTGACTCCTATTATATCTTTGAGCCAAATCCTTCAGTTTCATAGTCTGGATGTTGTACATGATCGATAGGATATTTTAATCTAATTTAACTTTTCTGGAGAACGCCATCTACTGGAAGAAAGTTGGCACTAAATAGTAGGGCCTATAAATTGAACCTCCCTAGCTCCCCCTCCTGTTCATGAAGAAGCTTTCAAATACACAACAAGTGAAATGTGTTGTTACCAGTCTACTTGGATGGGGGTCCTGGACTCTTGACCTAACCCCGTGGCTTTTTCTACTTGGGGATGTGGGACTGCCTTGACATTTGACAGAACAACACGCTTGGAGACCCAGGCAGGTTGGAGCAGGCTGGGGTCGCTCCTGCATACGTAAGCGTGAGCCTCAAACAACACACCTGTTAGGGTGCTGGTGGTAACCTTATGGCAGAGATAGGCCCAGATGTTCGCTAGAGGGCGGAGCTTGGACGGGAACCCCCAAGGTAAGTGACACAGGCTAGCCTGAGGTGCGGAATATAAGTATCCACCGGTTTTCGCCAGAGCCTCTGGTGGTGAGGATGGACTTCGCTGTGTATGGATACCAGGTCGCGGTCCTCAGGGTCGCCCCACCAAGGAAGAACCTGTCAAGTCCGGAGGCAGGTAAACAGACAAGGGAGATCCGAGAGAATGGTCAAACAACCCGGGGTCAGGACGGGCAGCAGATGAGCGGAGTCAGGAACAAGCCAAAAGGTCAATAGGAAATCAGCAGGAAACAGGTCACAGGTTCAGGAACAACGGCAAGAGCTGAAGACAAGACAGCAAAGTGCCAGTGCATCAGCTGCTTTTAAATAGGCTTTCTTTGGCGCCAAAACATCTGGGTTAGTGCGTGCAAACGTGAGAACGCATGACGTGCGCATTGGCTAATTCGCCCATGCGGTGTTGAGATCTGAAGAAGGAGGCTACGCCTCCGAAACGTTGTCCTTAGCAACCCCATGCAAGTCATGCTCTGGGTCCCGATCGGGGAGTCTCCCTCTGCTTAACTGCATTGTCAGTTTCTCTGAGCGGCTACAGCATCCGGCTCTTGGAGGGTGTGCGGCGGTGGCTGGACCGTGCGCAGGCTCACCACATCGAGTCTCCTAAGCGGTTGGCTTAGCCATACGATACTCACTGATTAGTGCAGGACGAACAGCTGAGCCACCAAGGCTAGGAGGAGAGAGCCCTGTAAACATCATCGGGGATATTTATTTCCATGCAAGACTTCCTATCTGTTTGTGAGTACCTGTTTTTATGGCTTCTATTAACTTCAAATAAATGGTGTTACACTAGGGTGGTGTGCGCTCTGTTCCTTTATTTGTGCCCATCAATGATCTGGTTTCCTCCCGGCGAATAATGCAATCTTGGTGCCCCCCCCCCTCTGTATCTTTGTCGCCTTATTTTCATTGTTGTTACATCAAAAGTTATATACATACAAATTCCTTTTTTCTTCTGCTATTAGTAGGCAACATCTCATTACTACAGAGTCCTCTTTTTTATACTATCAATGTGGTACTAATAGTTTTTTGACACACTGGCTCCTTGTATCAGGTGGTGTTCAGCCTATTTCCCGGGAGCTGCGATGTATAAAGAGGGAGGCCCCGCCTCCCTTGCTGTCCCCGCCCCTCCCCCCCCCCATTGGGAGGAGTGGGTCCACCCTTACATCGGCGTCATGCCGCACCTCCAGCGCCGCACGTCGGTATCCTTACTGACGTGCCCACGCTGCTGCGTGCCGTCATATCTGCGGGACGGAGAGGTCTGCATCCCAGCGTTCCTCTCCTACATGCGATCACAGTTGCTCAGGCTCTGTTAGACCTGCATACACCCGCGACATGACGTTAGGGTCCCTCTTTTGCTGCCAGCCATGGAGATACCCGACAGGTGAGTCACCGACCCCTTCCCCCACCATTCCCCCCACGGTTTTCACCTTCTCCCTCACCCACTTTTCACAACCAAGCACTCCACCTTGACCCTTTATCCACTTACATTCCTCACATTACCTCACCCCTGTCACACACTATCACTTATCCTCTGTTATCACCTTATGGCTCTGGGCTTCCCCTCTTCCCTCTTCCCCCCCCCTTATTTTCCTATCTCTTCCCTCCCTTCCCCCCTCTTCCCCCCTCTTTCCCCCTTTCTCCTTCCCTTCCTCCCCATCCCCCCCTAGCCTTCCTCCCCCTTCCCCTTTCCCTCTTCCCCATTCCTTCCTTTTCCCCTCCCTCTCCCGCCTTTCCCTTCCTTTCCCCCCCCCCTCCCGCCTTTCCCTTTTCCCTTCCCCCCCCCTCTCCCCTTTCCTTTCCCTTCCTTCCCATCCCTCAATTCCTTCCTCCCTTTCTCCTTCTTTCCCTTTCCTTCCCCCTCCCCCCACTTTCCTCACCCCCACTTGGTCACTTCCCTCTCCTCACATATCTATTACACCACCCCTTCCTACTTATAATATCACATATGCCTTTCAATTATTGGTAGCCTACACGCTACACCTTGAACACTTTGTTAATTATATATACACAATAGGTATGGAAGGACCCCCTTCACACACACACTTGCCTGCCATGGACCCCCCCTCTCTGGCTGCTGTCATATTGGGACCCTTCAGTTCCCGGGTTAGACGAGATGCACCGCTGCCATACAGGAGTGTATTTTCTGCTATTTGAGCTCCGTTGAGTTGTGAGTATACAGTACTCCTTTTAGCTCCCATTTTTTTGATTGAACTCTATTCCAATTCCATACCTACTGTAGACTTTAACATATTATTATTTTCCATAGAGATACCTTGAACGTATTGGTCTCTGAGGAAGGGAGATGTTGCTCCCGAAACGCGTCAGACCACAATGTACATTCTAACTGTATCAATTATGGTATTTTTCATCAAGAGGACACACCAAGATGCATATCAAAAAGTTGTGAATGTATCATTCATGTCATATGCCATTCATATTTGAGCCTTTGAGCTATATCATGTGTTTTTGAGCATATATTGCCATGTTTGTGTATAATGCAATTAAATGTTTTGCTGTTTTTATTCATATACTGTGCATGTCATTAATTCCAGCCACTGAGCACGACCTCATATAAAGTCCCACGGGCCATTTTTCTTGTTTTGATTCATATTTAGGGATGGAGGAGTGCTCTGGAAGAAACCAGACCATTACCCCTTTTGTACTTATATTTAGGGTGGAAGACACCCATTGTGCCCATCAATGATCTGGTTTCCTCCCGGCGAATAATGCAATCTTGGTGCCCCCCCCCCTCTGTATCTTTGTCGCCTTATTTTCATTGTTGTTACATCAAAAGTTATATACATACAAATTCCTTTTTTCTTCTGCTATTAGTAGGCAACATCTCATTACTACAGAGTCCTCTTTTTTATACTATCAATGTGGTACTAATAGTTTTTTGACACACTGGCTCCTTGTATCAGGTGGTGTTCAGCCTATTTCCCGGGAGCTGCGATGTATAAAGAGGGAGGCCCCGCCTCCCTTGCTGTCCCCGCCCCTCCCCCCCCCCATTGGGAGGAGTGGGTCCACCCTTACATCGGCGTCATGCCGCACCTCCAGCGCCGCACGTCGGTATCCTTACTGACGTGCCCACGCTGCTGCGTGCCGTCATATCTGCGGGACGGAGAGGTCTGCATCCCAGCGTTCCTCTCCTACATGCGATCACAGTTGCTCAGGCTCTGTTAGACCTGCATACACCCGCGACATGACGTTAGGGTCCCTCTTTTGCTGCCAGCCATGGAGATACCCGACAGGTGAGTCACCGACCCCTTCCCCCACCATTCCCCCCACGGTTTTCACCTTCTCCCTCACCCACTTTTCACAACCAAGCACTCCACCTTGACCCTTTATCCACTTACATTCCTCACATTACCTCACCCCTGTCACACACTATCACTTATCCTCTGTTATCACCTTATGGCTCTGGGCTTCCCCTCTTCCCTCTTCCCCCCCCCTTATTTTCCTATCTCTTCCCTCCCTTCCCCCCTCTTCCCCCCTCTTTCCCCCTTTCTCCTTCCCTTCCTCCCCATCCCCCCCTAGCCTTCCTCCCCCTTCCCCTTTCCCTCTTCCCCATTCCTTCCTTTTCCCCTCCCTCTCCCGCCTTTCCCTTCCTTTCCCCCCCCCCTCCCGCCTTTCCCTTTTCCCTTCCCCCCCCTCTCCCCTTTCCTTTCCCTTCCTTCCCATCCCTCAATTCCTTCCTCCCTTTCTCCTTCTTTCCCTTTCCTTCCCCCTCCCCCCACTTTCCTCACCCCCACTTGGTCACTTCCCTCTCCTCACATATCTATTACACCACCCCTTCCTACTTATAATATCACATATGCCTTTCAATTATTGGTAGCCTACACGCTACACCTTGAACACTTTGTTAATTATATATACACAATAGGTATGGAAGGACCCCCTTCACACACACACTTGCCTGCCATGGACCCCCCCTCTCTGGCTGCTGTCATATTGGGACCCTTCAGTTCCCGGGTTAGACGAGATGCACCGCTGCCATACAGGAGTGTATTTTCTGCTATTTGAGCTCCGTTGAGTTGTGAGTATACAGTACTCCTTTTAGCTCCCATTTTTTTGATTGAACTCTATTCCAATTCCATACCTACTGTAGACTTTAACATATTATTATTTTCCATAGAGATACCTTGAACGTATTGGTCTCTGAGGAAGGGAGATGTTGCTCCCGAAACGCGTCAGACCACAATGTACATTCTAACTGTATCAATTATGGTATTTTTCATCAAGAGGACACACCAAGATGCATATCAAAAAGTTGTGAATGTATCATTCATGTCATATGCCATTCATATTTGAGCCTTTGAGCTATATCATGTGTTTTTGAGCATATATTGCCATGTTTGTGTATAATGCAATTAAATGTTTTGCTGTTTTTATTCATATACTGTGCATGTCATTAATTCCAGCCACTGAGCACGACCTCATATAAAGTCCCACGGGCCATTTTTCTTGTTTTGATTCTTTATTTTTTGTACAGCCCATGCGCGTTAGCCAATTAGCGGTTGGTAACGGGAGCTAATTCGCGCATGCGTATTAGCCAATTAGCAGTTTGTAACAAACGGTTTCTAACAACACCTGACTGACCTGGATGGATACCTATCACAGCTGCGGCTAAATGGATCAGAACTAGCTTGACCAGAGACAGGTGAACAGTGTGGACATATTGGCATGGACACTCAGAACACAGAGCAGGGAGTACAGATTGCCCTTGATTGAAGCTTCATTCACGGAGACAGCACCTGGGCTTCATTCTGTCCCTCTCGTCCAGCTATACTTCATCTTTCACAGTCACCATGAGTGATGAATTTATAAGCTGTAACTTTTGGTCTTCATCTATATCCATGCCCAATTCCTTTCTGCCTCTGGGCCACCGCTATCTGGACCCCACGAACAGCATGCCAGGCTGTCTTTCATGTTCAGTCAAGATTGTCATTTACCCGTGACTTTATTTACTTCAAAAGGCTCCGTAGTTCATGATTATTCCATAACTACATCATTGATTCATCTCATTGACTCTGCTTGCGCCCATATAAATGGGATACATTTATATTACCTGCTGATCTATACTTCATCTCAATCACTTTACTTTCGATCCAAGTGTTTTCAATTAAGCGGTCTCGCTCCCCCTTAACCCTATCTCGGGGGATTCTATACCCATTATTATTTCTCATGAGGGTTTGTGTATCATACAATACTGCATGGTCATTACACTTTTTGGTCTGTATCTCTTTGGTAATGCTTGAGATTTCCTTTCTTATATTACTACCCGCCTTAGTTCTTGAGCAGTGGTAGAGGATACCGAGCAACGCCATACGGGATCTGACCAAATAACCTTGCTACATATTTATGGTCTTGAGTCCGGACTTTTTATCATATGTGACAACGTTGTCAATTTTTACATGGAGTGTTTGGTGGAGGTAGTGTTTCATTGATGTTACTTTTTTTTATGAATTTCTTCCATTTAATAAAATATAATTCTAGTTATATTTCTTGGATTGTGTTAGTACCTTCTTTTGCTTGGTTTCTTTCCATGCTCTCCTTTAGTCATTGTCTGCATTGTATTATTGTACATCGATCCACGTCTTATTTAGACAGGCTAATGCACTAGATTGGTGGACCTTTGACTACCAACTGCACCTCTTTAACTAGCTGTGGCTGTGCACAACTAGTTTTATGTTTCGCCTCTTCAGGGGTGCCTGGGCAAAAGTTACAACAGAGGCCACCTTCACCATCTCAGTGTCTAGCTCCATAAAGACATTTGTAGAACTGACTCCCTAGGGACCTGCTGAGATGTTGGGTTCTCCTGCTGCTTCCAGAGGGGACCTGCTCTGAACTGAACCTAACTCTCTCCGACACACCAGTGTAGCACCCTTCTAGATAGGTTGCTAGATAGGCTAGGTATATTTAGTTATTTTTGGCTCTGTAATCCATGGAGCAGTTTGTGCTTGCTTTGGGCTGTTGTGGGCTCTGCAGGCTGCAGGTTTGATTGTTTTCCCCTGTCTTCTGAAGAATTCCAGGATCTAGTGGGTTGGGATGAGGCAAATCAGAAGTTTGTATATTGATGTTGCCTTAGTGCCTTAGCCAATCCTCAAGGGAGGGTGCCCAGTAGGTGGCTTGAAAGTGAAACAGTGCGGAAGTAGTCTGAGGCCTGAGGCAGACCTGTTCTTGTCAGTAGGAGAAGTTCACAGCCTGAAGGACTGCTGTCCTTCCAGGCAACCCAGCTGAAATTCTGCCTGTGTTCACCGAGGTCCATCGATCCACATCTTATTTAAACCGGCTAATGCACTTGATTGGTGGTCCTTCAACTACCAACTGCACCTCTTTAACTAGCTGTGGCTGCGCACAACTATGTGTTTTATTTTTCGTCTCTCGGGTGCCTAGGCAAAACATACAACAGAGGCCACCTTCACCATCTCAGTGTCTAGCTCCATAAAGACATTTGTAGAACTGACTCCCTAGAGACCTTCTGAGATGTTGGGTTCTCCTGCGGCTTCCAGAGGTGACCTGCTCTGAACTGAACCTAACTCTCTCCATCACACCAGTGTAGCACCCTTCTAGATAGGTTGCTAGATAGGCTAGGTATATTTAGTTCTTCTTGGTTCCTCTGTAATCCATGGAGCAGTTTGTGATTGCTTTGGGCTGTTGTGGGCTCTGCAGGCTGCAGGTTTGTTTGTTTTCCCCTGTCTTCTGGAGAATTCCAGGATAAAGTGGGTTGGGGGGGGAGGCAAATCAGAAGTTTGAATATTGATGTTGCCTTAGCCAATCCCCGAGGGAGGATGCCCAGTAGGTGGCTTGAGAGTGCAACAGTGCAGAATTAGTCTGAGGCCTGAGGCAGACCTGTTCTTGTCAGTAGGAGAAGTTCACAGCCTGAAGGACTGCTGTCCTTCCAGGCAGCCCAGCTGAAATTCTGCCTGTGTTCACAGAGGTCCCAGTTTCTACTGAGCTGGGGAGCCTACTTGGTGAGATTTGCTGCAGCTATACAAGGGATCCTGATGAAGATTCGGTCTAGAAAGTTTAGTAAGGGAAGTGTGTCGGATAGTGGTGCGTGGCATCCAAGTATCCAGTAAGGACCTTGGGTTGAGACCCCAACTACAAAACTCTTCTCCTGCACTGACCTTGGCTTGTGACCTCGACTACAAAACTCTTCTCCTGCACTGACCTTGGCTTGTGACCCCCGACTACAAAGCTCTTCTCTTGCACTGACCTTGGCTTGTGACCCCCGACTTCAAAACTCTTCTCCTGCACTGACCTTGGCTTGTGACCCCCGACCACAGAACTCTTCTCTTGCACTGACCTTGGCTTGTGACTTCGACACTGTTTACCAGTCTAGCAGTTCAGACATTTCAACCTCTTAAGAACTGAGAACTGTGCTTAGCCTGAAATTTTCAGCCATTGGTCTCCACTCGCTACAGTGGATAAAGACAAGGACCACATCAAGTAGTAGACAGCATCCAGGACAGAGATTGATGGAGAGATCAGGATAGGTCCCACAGTGACCAGGAAAGCTCTATTGACTCCTCTTGCTGTACTATAATTGTCATTGGAATCCTGTGAGTGCGGTTGATATCACACGAGCACGAGGAAAAGCAATAAGAGGGTCGGCTTGAGTGTTAAAGCACAAGCACTTACTCTGCATAATTTTTAAGGACTTCTTCACAATTTTATTTTTGATGCGTTGACTATTCCTTCAATATTTTTACTACACAAGTGAAGTGATTATCATTTGGCAATATAAGTTCACTTTTGTTTTATACGTTTGATCTTCATGGAATAGAAATGTTATTTGATTATAGAAATTAGCACTTATCACATAGTTTGCCATTCTTCCAACAACAAAACCTAATTTGGCCCAATTTCCGAATTTCAAATTGAAATTCGTCTCAAATTTTACATCGAATTCCCTTCGAATTCAAACTATAAACATATTGTTGAAGTCAAAGACTGTGTGTGTCATTAGAGTACCATTTCGAAACAATGCCATCTTTGTTAAGCCAAAAGGTGATTTAAAAAGTCGTAATCATTTAAAGAAGATTTTTCTTTTGTTCGTTTACTTTGCAAGTTTAAAATTGATAAAAAGAAACCAGTAAAATATATGAATATTTACATTTTAAATTGTATATGTAAGAGGGGAGTGAAGATGTGATTGAGGGGGGAGTGAAATATTGACGTCGCACCCCCCGCCCTCCAGTGCTTTTAAAATGAATTTGCCAGTTGCAGAAGTTTACTATTAAGCTGACCGAGGACCAGATGGTCCCCGCTCATCTCCATGACTCTTGGAGGCCGGGCGTGATGACGTTATGACGTCACGCCCGGCCCCCGCAGTTGTAAATACTGCCGTATGTTCAGCTGGAAAGCCTGAGATACATTTTTTTTTATCTCAGGCTTTCCAGCCTAGAGAAGAGATGTGAGGTCTTATATGGTGCTTTTCCACTGCATGGAACCGGAGGGTTCGGCTCGCTTTTGTGCTTTTCCACTGCTGGTACCGCATGGTATGGTGTAGGAACAGTTTGGTACGTTACGGTATGGCGGCGCTTTTCCACTACATGGAACCGAACAGTACCACTCTCTAAAACAGTACCACCTCGATTGTGGTTCCAAGAGGTACCATACCGGTACCATATCCCACAATCCTTTGCATGCAGTCACTACTGGCCACTGATTGGTCAGAGAATCGTTGTTATCCCACCCACTTAACTTTAGTACTACTTTAGTGGAAAAGCAAACCATACCAAACCGTACCGAACCATTCCAACACCGTACCATGCGGTACCAGCAGGGGAGAAGCAAACCGGGCCAAGCAGGGCCGAGTAGAGCCGAGCCGGTACTTGCAGTGGAAAAGTGCCAATAGACCCCAGATCACTCCATAAGAGGACCTGTCATGCCCTATTCATATTACAAGGGATGTTTACATCCCCCGTCCCCGCGTGCTCGCACGCAGAAGCGAACGCATACGTAGGTCACACCCGCATATGTAAACACGTTCAAACCACATAAGTGGGGTATTCCCATGAACGTTAGAGCGAGTGCAATAATTCTAGCACCAGACCTCCTCTGCAACTCTAAACTGGTAACCTGCAAACATTTGTGAAGCGTCGCCTATGGAGATTTTTAGGTACTGAAGTTTGGCGCCATTGGGGGCAATTTTAAAGCATGACATGTTAGGTATCTATTTACTCGGCGTAACATCATCTTTCACATTATTTAAACAAATCTTGCTAACTTTACTGTTTTTTTTTAAGTCATTAAACTGTTTTTTTCTTTTTTTTTAAATTGCATTTCAAAAATTTCTGAGCAATTTCATGTGACAAAAAAGTTGCAAAGACCACCATTTTATTTCCTAGGGTCTCTGCTAAAAATAAACATATAATATTTGGGGGTTCTGATTTTTCTAGCAAAAAAATTATGGTTTTCGCATGTAGGAGAGGGGTGCCAGAATTGGCTTGGACTGGTCAATAACAATCAGATGTTTGGTCACTCAGCTGCTGCGTTCGAATAAAAAAAAAAAAAACTAAAATTTTCCATTTGACCGATTGGAAATGTATTGATTCGAACATTTTGAGTCGAGAAAAAAAATCGGTAAATTCAAAGAAAATTCAAAAAATACCTATGAATCCAGAATACGAATTGAACGAAGCAATCAAATTTAACTAAATTAAATAACTAGATTAACTAATCTAAACAAAACCAAACAACACATTTTTTTCGTCATGTGCATGTCTAGACAGCAGCTGCAATTTCCAATTTTTAATTTTAGTTATTTACAGGGTGTGGGTGTTTCTTTGTATTTAAAAAAAAAAAACTACTGGCACCAGTGGTGGAATTACCGGGGTCGTATTTGCGACCGGGATCTGGCTTTCTGGCAACATGGGAGGGCCAGGGGTCAGGGGGGGCCCTTCATGGTTTCTTGCATCGGGGTCCTTAAAGTTCTAGTTACGCCTCTGGCTGGGGGGGGGGGCCTGTTTGCTGAAATTCTCTGGAACTAAACAAGGGATTTTACTGAATACCCGGTCTGAAGAGGTCAATCTTTATATAAATATTTATTGAAAGAAGAGGCCATGGAGAATAAATTGGTGGGTTTTGCATTTTTTTATGTCACCCGGTATTTCCGCAGCCGTTTATCAAATGCAATAATGGAAGAATTTCAGAACGTTCTTTTAGCTGAATGAGCACAACCCCCCCCCCCCCCACACAGGCACTCCAAATCTTGTGGAAAACCTTCCCAGAAGACTGGCGGCTGTTCAAGCTGCAAAATGGGGCCAACTCCATATCAATGCCTATGGTTTGGGAAGGAGATAGAGTTCATCCGGAAAGTATTTACGGCGCTTCAGTTTTTCCACATTTTGTTTTGTTACAGCCTTATTCCAAACAGGGCCTAGACAAGGGGTGGGCAAAAGGGACGGCTGCCCTGGGCACTGTGGTATCATGTGAGGTGGGAAAGCACCTTGAGGAGCCTGGGGGGTAATTTGGAGGGGGATAAGTATTGTTCTAGGATGGGAAATTAGGGGTGTGCTAGGAATGGCAATTTAGGGGGGATTTGTGTGGAGAGGGGGGATGGGGGAAGAGGATTTGTGCTGGGAGGGGGGATTTGGGGGGTTTGTGCTAGAAGAGGTGATATGGTAGGGGGGAGGGTATTTGTGCTAGGAGGGGGAATTTGTTTATTTTTTTTTTGGGGGGGGTTGTGCTAGTAGGGATAATTGGGGGGGGGGGGGGTATTTATGCTAGGAGGGGAAATGGGGGGGGGGTTGTGCTAGAAGGTGGAATTCGGGGAGAATTTGTGCTGGGAGGGGGGATTTGGAATGGGGGGGATTTGTGCTAGGAGGGGTGACTTTTTTATTGGGGGGATTAGAAGAGAAAGAGGATTTGAGGAAGGGGGATAGGGGGGCAGATTTGCAAAGGGAGGAGGGGGAGTTTATGCTTAGGGGTAAGCTTAGTTTAGTGCTCAATATTTTTTTTTGGGGGGGGGGGGGTTGCTGACACATAATGCTAGTGGATTTTGCGGGGGCGCAGTTTGGTATGTTACCCTGGGCTCTAGATGATCTTGTCCCAGCACTGATTCCAAAATGGATTAAATTCATTATCTTCCTCAAAATTCTACAAACATTCCCCCATAATGACAACGTGAAAGAAGTTTGTTTGAAATCTTTGCAAATTTATTAAAAATAAAAAAGGAAAAAATCCCATGTACATAAGTATTCACACCCTTTGCCATGACACTCAGTATTGAGCTCAGGTGCAACCTGTTTCCACTGATCATCCTTGAGATGTTTCTACAACTTGTTTGGAGTCCACCTGTGGTAAATTCAGTTGATTGGACATGATTTGGAAAGGCGCACACCTGTCTATAGAAGGTCCAACAGGTAACAGTGCATGTCAGAGCACAAACCAAGCCATGAAGTCCAAAGAATTGTCTGTAGACCTCGGAGACAGGATTATATGGAGGCACAGATCGGGGGAAGGGTACAGAAACTTTTTCTGCATCATTGAAGGTCCCAATGAGCACAGTGGCCTCCATCATCTGTAAATGGAAAACGTTTGGAACCACCAGGACTCTTCCTAGAGCGGGCCGCCTGGCCAAACTGAGTGATCGGGGCAGGAGGGTCTTAGTCAGGGAGGAGACCAAGAACCCGATGGTCACTCTGACAGATCTCCAGCATTTCTCTGTGGAGATCGGAGAACCTTCCAGAAGAACAACCATCTCTGCAGCCCTCCACCAATCAGGTCTGTATGGTAGAGTGGCCAGACGGAAGCCACTCCTCAGTAAAAGGCACATGACAGCCCGCCTGGAGTTTGCCAAAAGGCACCTGAAGGACTCTCAGACCATGAGAAACAAAATTCTCTGCTCTGATGAAACAAAGATTGAACTCTTTGGCCTGAATGTCAAGTGTCATGTCTGGAGGAAACCAGGCACCGCTCATCACCTGGCCAATACCATCCCTACTGTGAAGCATGGTGGTGGCAGCATTATGCTGTGGGGATGTTTTTCAGTGGCAGGAACTGGGAGACTAGTCAGGATGGAGGGAAAGATGAATGCAGCAATGTAAAGAGACATCCTTGATAAAAACCTGGTCCGGACCGCTCTCAGACTGGGGCGAAGGTTCATCTTCCAACAGGACAACGACCCTAAACACACAGCCAAGATAACAAAGGAGTGGCTACGGCACAACTCTGTGAATGTCCTTGAGTGGCCCAGCCAGAGCCCAGACTTGAACCCGATTGAATATCTCTGGAGAGATCTGAAAATGGCTGTGCACCGACGCTCCCCATCCAACCTGATGGAGCCTGAGAGGTCCTGCAAAGAAGAATGGGAGAAACTGCCCAAAAATAGGAGTGCCAAGCTTGTAGCATCATACTCAAAAAGACTGGAGGCTGTAATTGGTGCCAAAGGAGCTTCACCAAAGTATTGAGCAAAGGGTGTGAATACTTATGTACTTGGGATTTTTTTTTTTTTTTAATTTTTAATAAATTTGCAAAGATTTCAAACCAACTTCTTTCACATTGTCATTATGGGGGATTGTTTGTAGAATTTCGAAGAAAATAATGAATTTAGTCAATTTTGGAATAAGGCTGTAACATAACAAAATGTGGAAAAAGTGAAGCGCTGTGAATATTTTCACACTGTATAGATGCAATGTATCCAACAAGCTCACATACAGTATTTCACAAAAGTCAGTACACCCCTCACATTTTTATAATTATTTTATTCTTTATATCTTTTCATGTGACAACACTGAAGAAATGACACTTTGCTACAATGTAAAGTAGTGAGTGTACAGCTTGTATAACAGTGTAAATTTACTGTCCCCTCAAAATAACTCAACACACAGCCATTAATGTCTAAACCGCTGGCAACAAAAGTGAGTACACCCCTAAGTTAAAATGTCCAAATTGGGCCCAAGGTGTGAATATTTTGTGTGGCCACCATTATTTTCCAGCACTGCCTTAACCCTCTTGGGCATGGAGTTCACCAGAGCTTCACAGGATGCCACTGGAGTCCTCTTCCCCTCCTCCATGATGACATCACTGAGCTGGTGGATGTTAGAGACCTTGCGCTCCTCCACCTTCCGTTTAAGGATGCCCCACAGATGCTCAATAGCATTTAGGCCTGGAGACATGCTTGGCCAGTCCATCACCTTTACCCTCAGCTTCTTCAGCAAGGCAGTGGTCATCTTGGAGGTGTGTTTGGGGTCATTATGTTGGAATACTGCCCTGCGGCCCAGTCTCTGAAGGGAGGGGATCATGCTCTGCTTCAGTATGTCACAGTACATGTTGGCATTCATGGTTCCCTCAATGAACTGTAGCTCCCCAGTGCCGGCAGCACTCATGCAGCCCCAGACCATGACACTCCCACCACCATGCTTGACTGTAGGCAAGACACACTTGTCTTTGTACTCCTCACATGGTTGCCGCCACACACACTTGACACCATCTGGACCCAATACATTTATCTTGGTCTCATCAGACCACAGGAGATGGTTCCAGTAATCCATGTCCTTAGTCTGCTTGTCTTCAGCAAAAGGTTTGCAGGCTTTCTTGTGCATCATCTTTAGAAGAGGCTTCCTTCTGGGATGACAGCCATGCAGACCAATTTGATGCAGTGTGCGGTGTATAGTCTGAGCACTGACAGGCTGACCCCCCACCCCTTCAACCTCTGCAGCAATGCTGGCAGCACTCATACGTCTATTTCCCAAAGACAACCTCTGGATATGATGCTGAGCACGAGCACTCAACATTCTTTGGTCGACCATGGTGAGGCCTGTTCTGAGTGGAACCTGTCCTGTTAAACCGCTGTATGGTCTTGGCCACCGTGCTGCAGCTCAGTTTCAGGGTCTTGGCAATCTTCTTATAGCCTAGGCCATCTTTATGTAGAGCAATAATTCTTTTTTTCAGATCCTCAGAGAGTTCTTTGCCATGAGGTGCCATGTTGAACTTCCAGTGACCAGTATGAGAGAGTGAGAGCGATAACACCAAATTTAACACACCTGCTCCCCATTCACACCTGAGACCTTGTAACACTAACGAGTCACATGACACCAGGGAGGGAAAATGGCTAATTGGGCCCAATTTGGACATTGTCACTTAGGGGTGTACTCACTTTTGTTGCCAGCGGTTTAGACATTATTGGCTGTGTGTTGAGTAATTTTGAGGGGACAGTAAATTTACACTGTTATACAAGCTGTACACTCACTACTTTACATTGTAGCAAAGTGTCATTCAGCGTTGTCACATGAAAAGATAGAATAAAATATTTACAAAACTGTGAGGGGTGTACTCACTTTTGTGAGATACTGTAGGTGTATTAGCCATTTGCTCACATATAGTACGTTCAGCTATTTCACATAGGAGTAAATGTGTCGTTGTTTAGAGCAATCTTCTTTAAATAAATTCAGATCGGATTATAAGCAAGAAAGTTTGTTTTATACCTCATTTCCCGATAATGAAGGCATGCATGAACAGCACCCGCCTTCCACACCCACACCCTGTCAGTTTCGATATTGTCCAGGTTGATGGAAAATCCCGTCACATAACATTTGACATTTGTCACATGACCATAATCACTGCGGGACTAAATGACCAATCACTCTGTCCCTAAATGTTTTACCAAGATAACAGAACTGGATTGGTGAAATATGGACACACACTATGAAGTGATAGCAGGATATAGAAGAATGTGCCAAGTTCATAATATTGTGCGGAGTGTACGCCTTTCCTTCTATTCCTCCTACATTCACACCCTTTGTAAGAAATAACCCACATATCTCACCATCAGGAAACTCTACAAAAATCCTCCAAAAATAGCAATTTCATTATTCCAGATACAGGAATGCAGAACGCCAAGATTTAAAATGATCTTCTTTTATTAACCACTTGCCGAACGCCCACCGCAGATATAATAAGGCAGGCTGGCTCGGCTATGCGAATTGCCGTACCTGTATGGCGGTCTGCGGGTGTACCTGTACGGCGATCTGCGGGTGTACCTGTATGGTGATCCGTGGGTGTACCTGTATGGCGATCCACGGGTGTACCTGTAGGGCGATCCACGAGTGTACCTGTAGGGCGATCTACGGGTGTACCTGTACGGCGATCCACGGGTGTACCTGTACGGCTATCCGTGGGTGTACCTGTACGGTGATCCGTGGGTGTACCTGTACGGCGATCCACGGGTGTACCTGTACGGCTATCCGTGGGTGTACCTGTATGGTGATCCGTGGGTGTACCTGTACGGCGATCTGTGGGTGTACCTGTACGGCGATCCGTGGGTGTACCTGTACGGTGATCTGCGGGTGTACCTGTACGGCGATCCATGGGTGTACCTGTACGGTGATCTGCGGGTGTACCTGTATGGCGATCTGCGGGTGTACCTGTACGGTGATCCGTGGGTGTACCTGTACGGCGATCTGCGGGTGTACCTGTACAGCGATCCGCGGGGGTACCTGTACGGCGATCCACGGGTGTACCTGTAGGGCGATCCACGGGTGTACCTGTACGGCGATCCGCGGGTGTACCTGTACGGTGATCCGTGGGTGTACCTGTACGGCGATCCGCGGGTTTACCTGTACGGCGATCTGCGGGTGTACCTGTACGGCGATCCGCGGGTTTACCTGTACGGCGATCTGCGGGTGTACCTGTACGGCGATCCGCGGGTGTACCTGTATGGTGATCCGTGGGTGTACCTGTACGGCGATCCGTGGGTGTACCTGTACGGCGATCCGTGGGTGTACCTGTACGGCGATCCGCGGGTGTACCTGTATGGTGATCCATGGGTGTACCTGTACGGCGATCCGTGGGTGTACCTGTACGGCGATCCGTGGGTGTACCTGTACGGCGATCCGCGGGTGTACCTGTATGGTGATCCATGGGTGTACCTGTACGGCGATCCGTGGGTGTACCTGTACGGCGATCTGCGGGTGGACCTGTATGGTGATCCGTGGGTGTACCTGTACGGCGATCTGCGGGTGTACCTGTACGCCGATCCATGGGTGTACCTGTACGCCGATTCATGGGTGTACCTGTACGCCGATCTATGGGTGTACCTGTATGGCGATCTATGGGTGTACCTGTATGGTGATCCGTGGGTGTACCTGTACAGCGATCTGCGGGTGTACCTGTACGGCGATCCGTGGGTGTACCTGTACGGCGATCCGCGGGTGTACCTGTATGGTGATCCGTGGGTGTACCTGTACGGTGATCCGTGGGTGTACCTGTACGGCGATCTGCGGGTGTACCTGTACAGCGATCTGCGGGTGTACCTGTATGGCGATCTGCGGGTGTACCTGTACGCTGATCCATGGGTGTACCTGTAAGGTGATCCGTGGGTGTACCTGTACGGCGATCTGCGGGTGTACATGTATGGCGATCTGCGGGTGTACATGTATGGCGATCCGCGGGTGTACCTGTATGGTGATCCATGCGTGTACCTGTACGCTGATCCGCGGGTGTACCTGTAGGGCGATCGGCGGGAGCGATCCTGGGTGTGCGCGCCCCCCCATTAGCCAGCGGGGAATCTGATTCATGGGGTCGGCAGCTGCGATTGCTGCCGGGCACCCGCGATCGCTCCTCGTGCAGAAAGAACAGCGGTCTGCCATTTTAAACACAACAGACCGTTGTTCTCTCAGGAATCAGCCCAGAGCTCCTGTGTTCCTCCTATTTAGAATCACAGGTCCCCCTCACAATTAGAAGCCCATCCCCCTCACAATTAGAAAGCACCCCCTAGGGACACATTTAACCCTTTGATCGCCCCTGAGGTAACCCCTTCCCTGCCAGTGTTATTAGTACAGTGACAGTGCATATTTTTAGCACTGATTACTTTAGTAATGTCACTGGTCCCCCCAAAAATTGAAAAAAATGTCAGTCAGGGGTCCGATCTGTCTGCCGCAATGTCGCAGTCCCGCAAAAAATCGCAGATCGCCACCACTAGTAAAAAATTAAAAATGACATAAATCTTTCCCCTAGTTTGCAGACGCGATAACTTTTGCGCAATCCAATCAAAATACGCTTATTGTGATTTTTTTTATACCAAAAATATGTAGCAGAATACAGATTGGCCTAAAATTATGAAAAAATCTGATTTTTACATTTTTTTTTTATTGGGAATGTCATATAGCAGAAAGTGAAAAATTTAGGTTTTTTTTCACACTTGTCGCCTTCTTTTGTTTATAGCGCAAAAAATAAAAATCGCACAGGTGATCAAATACCACCAAAAGAAAGCTCTGTTTGTGGGGAAAAAAAGGACATTAATTGTATTTGGGTAAAGCTTCGCACGACCGCGCAATTGTCAGTTAAATTTACGCAGTGCCGAATCGCAAAATATGGCCGGGTCATTAAGGGGGTAAAACCTTCCGGTCCAGAAGTGGTTATATAACATTATAATGTGTATCACTGTACATAATAAAGAATCAAGCTGATGTACCTTTAAAATATAAAGCACTAAAAAAGTTACGTTAAAAAAATAAAAAGGTCTTTCTTGTTCTTAATATACTGTATATAATATATAATAATATATTAGAATAAAAAGAAAATAAATGCCTAATGGGAGTTAATTCCACCCTGCACTGCGATGCAGCACATAGGAACCCTACATAACAATACAATGCAATCACACCATAAATGACATTCATTGAGCGGTATGATGACAGCACGCCATCTAGTGATAGAATCAGTTTATTACATCCTTGCCTGAGAAAAGGAACTTTTAGGGTCCCCAGGCAACAACACAAGGCAGAAAAAGCTTTGGATGGAGCTTTTGGTCCCAAACCACCAAAAATAACTGAAATTTGAAATTCTGTCTGAAATTTACACCATCAGTAATCTTGAATGGACTCTAATCCGGAAACTTTGATTCCAATACCTCTCATTATATTTATGGGTTATTTTTTTTTTTTTTGCAGAGTTGTCTGAAATATGTGACTTATATCTAAGATTTCTACACTTCCCGTTATCCACTTCAGCTCCGGAGGATGCCTTGCTGCCGTATATGCAAGTTATCCAGTCAGCAAGCGGTTAAGCGCCGGTTCACATTACCGCGACGCTACTTCCCGGGGCGACCTCCGAGATCGCGGTGCGAGCAGCGCGCCGCGACCTCGGAGCGGCCGCCACGGACTTCATAACATTGAAGTCTATGGCGGTCGCCTCCTGGTTACCCCAAAGAAGCTCCGGATCCTTTTTCTAGGTCGGAGCGACTTGTGTCGCTCCTATTAGAACGGGTCCGCAGCTTCCCTATGGGAGGCGACCTGCGGCGACCTGTGAGGCGACCAGGTCGCCTCACAGGTCGCCCTAGTGTGAACCGAGGCTAAGAATTCCAGGGATGGATATTGTTACATAGTTACACCCATCAAGAGGACCAACTATCCATATACCATAGCTGTGGGATCTCTCTAGAAGCTGGAAATCACTGTATAGACCCGGGGTCCTCAATAGGCGGACTCCGGGCCGCCTCCGGACCCACACGGATTAAAATCTGGACCGTCGAAGCGGTCTGCTTCCTTCTGTCTCAGCGGGGGAAGGAATGGAGAGGATCGGGAGGATCGGAGTTGCTGTGTTTAGCGCTGCATGATTACAAAAAGCCGAGTACAAGTTCTTCTACGGCGGAGAGACTGTCCTACAAAGTCCCGCCTCCTGGGCCGGCTCTTACCTATGATAGACAGAACACTGGTGACATCTATCATAGGAGCCGGTGTCCAGGAGGCGGGACTTTGTAGGACAGTCTCTCCGCCGTAGAAGAACTTGTACTCGGCTTTTTGTAATCAAGCAGCGCTAAACACAGCCACTCCGATCCTCTCCATTCTAACCCCCCCGCCGATGACAGAAGGAAGCAGACCGCTTTGGCGGTCCAGATTAATGGGGGCACGCACACTGGTCACTGCATTATTGGGGGCACGCACACTGGTCACTCTGCATTATTGGGGGCACGCACACTGGTCACTCTGCATTATTGGGGGCACACACACTGGTCAATCTGCATTATTGGGGGCACACACACTGGTCACTCTGCATTATTGGGGGCACACACACTGGTCAATCTGCATTATTGGGGGCACACACACTGGTCACTCTGCATTATTGGGGGCACACACACTGGTCAATCTGCATTATTGGGGACACACACACTGGTCACTCTGCATTATTGGGGGCACACACACTGGTCACTCTGCATTATTGGGGGCACACACACTGGTCAATCTGCATTATTGGGGGCACACACACCGGTCACTCTGCATTAATGGGGGCACGCACACGGTCGCTCTGCATTAATGGGGGCACGCACACTGGTCAATATGCATTAATGGGGGCACGCACACTGGTCGCTCTGCATTAATGGGGGCACACACACTGGTCAATCTGCATTAATGGGGGCACGCTCTGCATTAATAGGGGCACACACATGGTCGCTCTGCATTAATGGGGGCACGCACACTGGTTGCTCTGCATTAATGGGGGCACGCACACTGGTTGCTCTGCATTAATGGGGACACGCACAATGGTCACTCTGCATTAATGGGGACACGCACAATGGTCGCTCTGCATTAATGGGGGCACGCACACTGGTCGCTCTGCATTAATGGGGGCACACACACTGGTCAATCTGCATTAATGGGGGCACGCTCTGCATTAATAGGGGCACACACATGGTCGCTCTGCATTAATGGGGGCACGCACAATGGTCGCTCTGCATTAATGGGGGCACGCACACTGGTTGCTCTGCATTAATGGGGGCACGCACATGGTCACTCTGCATTAATGGGGGCACGCACAATGGTCGCTCTGCATTGGATGGGGGCAAGTTTTGGGGAATGCCTTTTTTTGTTGTTGGCATTCTGTATTTGGAATTTGACGGTCACTTTTCCGGACCTCGGACTGAATGGAAAATTTGTAAGTGGACCTTTCAAGTTTACATTTGAGTACCCCTGGTATAGACACTGTTACTACACCCAGGGAAGCCATCCGAAAATTTTGGGCCCCTTACACAACTTTAGGCCTGCCCCTCCCCTCAGGGCCCATCCCATGGCAGTCCCACTGAATCCGCCCACTGGCCATCCTACCAAGTCCTTCGGTGCATCCACTTTTTTTTAACACTCTTACAACTTAATATATGAAAATGAATCCAATCCAGCAAAGAGACATCCTAATCCAGCAAATAGACATCCCAATCCAGCAATGAGACATCCCAATCCATCAATGAGACATCCCAATCCAGAAAAGAGACATCCCAATCCAGCAATGGAACATCCCAATCCAGCAATGGAACATCCCAATCCATCAATGAGACATCCCAATCCATCAATGAGACATCCCAATCCAGCAAAGAGACATCCCAATCCATCAATGAGACATCCCAATCCATCAATGAGACATCCCAATCCAACAATGAAACGTCCCAATCCAGCAAAGAGACATCCCAATCCAGCAATGAGACATCCCAATCCATCAATGAGACATCCCAATCCATCAATGAGACATCCCAATCCAACAATGAGACGTCCCAATCCAGCAAAGAGACATCCCAATCCAGCAATGAGACATCCCAATCCAGCAAAGAGACATCCCAATCCAGCAATGAGACATCCCAATCCAGCAAAGAGACATCCCAGTCCAGCAATGAGACATCCCAGTGCAGCAATGAGACATTCCAGTCTAGCAAAGAGACATCCCAGTCCTGCAATGAGACATCCCAATCCAGCAAAGAGACATCCCAGTCCAGCAATGATACATCCCAGTCTAGCAAAGAGACATCCCAGTCCTGCAATGAGACATCCCAATCCAGCAATGAGACATCCCAGTCCAGCAATGAGACATCCCAGTCTAGCAAAGAGACATCCCAGTCCTGCAATGAGACATCCCAATCCAGCAATGAGACATCCCAGTCCAGCAATGAGACATCCCAATCCAGCAATGAGACATCCCAGTCCAGCAATGAGACATCCCAGTCTAGCAAAGAGACATCCCAGTCCTGCAATGAGACATCCCAATCCAGCAATGAGACATCCCAGTCCAGCAATGAGACATCCCAGTCTAGCAAAGAGACATCCCAATCCAGCAATGAGACATCCCAGTCCAGCAATGAGACATCCCAATCCAGAAAAGAAACAGACCTATATATTCAGCAAACGTATACGGAAGTTGCGCAGCCAAGCCATCCTGCCGCAGTAAAACTGCAGGGCGGTCGGCAAGTGGTTAATCATAGTGGTAAACGGGACACATAGAGAGGGTGAATCTCCCTAACGGGGGGGGGGGGGCACAGACAGCAATAAAATCCTGACATCCCATCCCCCTCTACTCCATCCAAAACTAAAACAAAAAGTTTTGCCTTTAGTTATACTTCAAGTTATAACAAAAGAAAAAACGTTTTTTTCCTATGTTTTGAATAGAAATTTTATTTCTGTCTGTGCCCCCCCCTCCCCCGTTAGGGAGATTCATCCTCTCTATGTGTCCTGTTTACCGTCACCAGAACTGGAATAGAGGGGAAATCTTCCATTGGGGACACTAGTTCCCTCCCCCAGGGCCGTAACAAGGGGTGGACAGGAGGGGAGGCTACCCTGGGCACTGTAACATCATGTGAGGTGGGTGGGGGGGGGCACTGTGAGGAGATGGGGGGTGGTATTTGTGTTGGGAGGGGAGCAGCAGGGGGTAAGATTTGTTCTAGGAGGGGATATTTAAGTGGAAGTGCTGGGAGTGGTGATTAAGGCTGGCTTCACACATGTGCGGCTGCGGTTTGCAGTCCGGTGCGTTTCTGTTCACCGGTTTAGGTGCAATTCAGGTGCAAATTTTTCCCTGAATTCACACCTAAGCCGGACCCAAAAACACACAGGACCCTTTTTATAACCGCAGCGTGGCCGCCCTAGGCATGTGTGAACCGGCTCCATTGAGAATGTTATGCGAATTAGATGCGGGTAAAAACGCATCCAATCCTCATATATGTGAACCCAGCCTTAGGAAGATTTGTGTTGGGGGTGGGGAATGGGAGAAGAGGATCTTTGCTAGAGAGGGGGGGGGGGGATTTGGGCTAGAGGTGATATGGTGGGGGGGGAATTGTGCCAGTAAGGATGATAAAGGAGTATTTCTGCTAGGAAGGGAATTTTTTTTTGGGGGGGGGGATTTGAGCTAGGCAGGGGAATTGGGGGGGAATTTGTACTAGGAGGGGGCATTTGGAGTGCAGGGTGGGGAGGATGTGGACTCTTTGAGGGGTAGAAGATTTGTGCTGGGGGGACTTTTTTTTTGGGGGGTGCCATTCATGTTGGGGGGGGGGGGTTGAGGGAAGAGGTGCAAAGACTTGTGCTGGGAGGGGGTATTTCAGCAGGGGGTGGACTTTTCTTGGGAAGAGGGGGAATCTATGCTTAGGGGGTAGTGCAGATTTGTGTTCACATTTTGGGGGGGGGGGGGGGGGTGCAGTTTGGAATGTTCGCTCTGGGTTCTGGATGATCTTGTCCTAGCACTGTATTCCCCCACTTTGGAGGGATTTCCTCTCACTTCCTGTTTTGGATATTGGACAGGAAGTGAAGGGAAATCTCCCAAATGTTATACAAATGGCAAAAAACAAACAAACAGGGTTTATAACCCTCCCTTTCTAAAAAGAAAAAGGAAAAGTGTTGCCTTTATTCTCTTTCAAGTTATCTGAATATTTAGTAAATGATTATAGAATATTAGATATAATTATAAAAAATAATGTGCTGAGTTCATAGAAAAGGTTCCGCTGTGTAGACACTTCCTTGTATGTCTTCTGTATTGGCTCAGACTGTAATAATAAGTCACATATTTCAGGAAACACTGCAACAAAAAATAACCCCATAAATATCATGAGAGCGAATCCAATATGTCATTTGTTAAACCTTCTGGATTGGAGCCCATTCAAATTTTTTCGGAATTTTGAATTTCAGTTATTTTTGGTGGCTTGGGACCAAAAGCTGCAGCCAAGGCATTTTTCTGTCATGTGCCCACTTCTTCTGTTGCCTGGGAACCCTTATCTTGGCTTTAGGCTGGGAAAAGGTCCCTTGGCACCCAAGGTAAAAAGTCCAAAATGTGTGCCCCCTCCTTTCCATCTTGGGTTACTAGAAGCTGATGAAGTACCCAAGGTGACCTCCTCTCACCCAGCCTTGGCTTGACTGCCAGTGCCACCACGTCCCACTCATTCTTAGTAGATGGTGGAATTTTTGGCGTGTTTTTGACCCTATTAGGCCGGGCTTCCAGGAGCTTCTCAAAGCTGTTGCATCATTTGCTGCTCTGTAAACCACAGTTTTGGAGCCCGGAGTTGAGTTAATATTATTATTATTATATAGGATTTATATAGCGCCGACAGTTTACGGAGCACTTTACAACTTGAGGGTAGACAGTACAAATACAATACACTTTAATGTAGTAGGAATCAGAGGGCCCTGCCCGTTAGAGCTTATAATCTAAGAGTTCCATTGACTTCAATAGGACTTTCAGTATCTTTTAGATGTTGGGGAATTTCCAAAAAGTTTGTCCCAACCATAATAAATTGTTAAAGATTCAAATGGCGTCCTCTTACCCAACCTTGGCTTGACTTCCAGTGTCACTACGTCCCACTCATTCTTAGTTGATGGTGGAATTTTTGGCCTGTTATTGACCCCATCAGGCGGGCTTCCAGGAGCTTCTCAAAGCTGTGGCATCATTTGCTGCTCTGTAAATCACAGTTTTGGAGCCCGGAGTTGAGTTCCATTGACTTCAATAGGACTTTCAGTTCCACTATTGTGACTTTTAGATGTTGGGGGATTTCCAAAAAGTTTGTCCTAACCATAATAAATTGGTAAAGATTCAAATAGCCTCCTCCCACCCAACCTTGGCTTGACTTCCAGTGTCACCACGTCCCTCTCATTCATAGTAGATGGTGGAATTTTTGGCCTGTTATTTACCCCATCAGGCCGGGCTGCCAGGAGCTTCTCAAAGCTGTTGCATCATTTGCTGCTCTGTAAACCAAAGTTTTAGTTGAGTTCCGTTGACTTCAATAGGAATTTCAGTTCCACCATTATGAATTTTAGATGTTGGGGGATTTCCAAAAAGTTTGTCCCAACCACAATAAATTGTTAAAGATTCAGATGTCCACTCATCTCTTTTCCAGATATTCGAGCTGGTTTGATTTTCTTTGCTGGGTGTTTGGTGATCACAATCCCTTGTAAGCAGGGCCCTGGTTCATTACCATTAATGATTATGTTGGTCAACGGCACCTCCAGGGCCGGACTGGGAATAAAATTCAGCCCTGGAAAAAATGTCATACCAGCCCCATAGCATTATTATACCGGCCCAACAGCATAGCGCCATTATTTCCTTGTTCATAAAAGGGAAAACCATGCATTTTAAAGCAAATTTGAAGAGTGTATTATACATAGATAAGATAGATATGAAAGCATATAGGGCTTTATATATAAAAGAGCAAATTCTAGTTAAAAGTGGTAAAAGTGCGGACATGGTAAAGGAGATGTCAGGGGCTGTGTGGACATGGTACAGGACATGTCAGGGGCTGTGTGGACATGGTACAGGACATGTCAGGGGCTGTGGAGACATGGTACAGGAGATGTCAGGGGCTGTGTGGACATGGTACAGGAGATGTCAGAGGCTGTGGAGACATGGTACAGGAGATGTCAGGGGCTGTGGAGACATGGTACAGGAGATGTCAGGGGCTGTGGAGACATGGTACAGGAGATGTCAGGGGCTGTGCGGACATGGTACAGGAGATGTCAGGGGCTGTGGAGACATGGTACAGGAGATGTCAGGGGCTGTGGAGACATGGTACAGGAGATGTCAGGGGCTGTGGAGACATGGTACAGGAGATGTCAGGGGCTGTGGAGACATGGTACAGGAGATGTCAGGGAATGTGTGGCCATGGTACAGGAGATGTCAGGGGCTGTGCGGACATGATACAGGAGATGTCAGAGGCTGTGCGGACATGGTACAGGAGATGTCAGGGGCTGTGGAGACATGGTACAGGAGATGTCAGGGGCTGTGTGGACATGGTACAGGACATGTCAGGGGCTGTGGAGACATGGTATAGGAGATGTCAGGGGCTGTGGAGACATGGTGCAGGAGATGTCAGGGCTGTGGAGACATGGTGCAGGAGATGTCAGGGGCTGTGGAGACATGGTGCAGGAGATGTCAGGGGCTGTGGAGACATGGTGCAGGAGATGTCAGGGGCTGTGGAGACATGGTGCAGGAGATGTCAGGGGCTGTGGAGACATGGTGCAGGAGATGTCAGGGCTGTGGAGACATGGTGCAGGAGATGTCAGGGGCTGTGGAGACATGGTGCAGGAGATGTCAGGGGCTGTGGAGACATGGTGCAGGAGATGTCAGGGGCTGTGGAGACATGGTGCAGGAGATGTCAGGGGCTGTGGAGACATGGTGCAGGAGATGTCATAGGCTGTGCGGACATGGTACAGGAGATGTCAGGGGCTGTGGAGACATGGTACAGGAGATGTCAGGGGCTGTGGAGACATGGTACAGGAGATGTCAGGGGCTGTGTGGACATGGTACAGGAGATGTCAGGGGCTGTGCAGTCATGGTACAGGAGATGTCAGAGGCTGTGCGGACATGGTACAGGAGATGTCAGAGGATGTGAGGACATGGTACAGGAGATTTCAGGGGCTGTGCGGACATGATACAGGAGATGTCAGAGGCTGTGCGGACATGGTACAGGAGATGTCAGGGGCTGTGGAGACATGGTACAGGAGATGTCAGAGGCTGTGCGGACATGGTACAGGAGATGTCAGAGGCTGTGCGGACATGGTACAGGAAATGTCAGGGGCTGTGAGGACATGGTACAAGAGAGGTCAGGGGCTGTGCGAACATGGTACAGGAGATGTCAGAGGCTGTGCGGACATGGTACAGGAGATGTCAGGGGCTGTGCGGACATGGTACAGGAGATGTCAGGGGCTGTGCGGACATGGTACAGGAGATGTCAGGGGCTGTGCGGACATGGTACAGGAGATGTCAGGGGCTGTGCGGACATGGTACAGGAGATGTCAGAGGTTGCAGACATGATGAGGGGGGTGGGATGAGTGGCAGCAGGGGTGGTGGTGAGGGGGGTGGAATCAGTGGAAGCGGTGGTGATGGTGAGGGGGGTGGGATAAGTGGCAGCAGGGGTGGTGGGAGCGGTGGTGGTGAGGGGGGTGGGATCAGTGGCATCAGGGGTGGTGGTGAGGGGGTTGGGATCGGTGGCAGCAGGGGTAGTGATGAGGGGGGTGGGATCAGTGGCAGCGGTGGTGGTGATGAGGGGGTGGTGATGAGGGGGGTGGGATCGGTGGCAGTGGTGGTGAGGGGGGTGGGAATCGGTGGCAGTGGTGAGGGGGTGGGAATTCCGCAGTGGTGGTGGTGGTGAGGGGGGTGGGAATCGGTGGCAGTGGTGGTGGTGGTGAGGGGGGTGGGAATCGGTGGCAGTGGTGGTGAGGGGGGTGGGAATCGGTGGCAGTGGTGGTGAGGGGGGTGGGAATAGGTGGCAGTGGTGGTGAGGGGGGTGGGAATCGGTGGCAGTGGTGGTGAGGGGGGTGGGAATCGGTGGCAGTGGTGGTGAGGGGGGTGGGAATAGGTGGTGAGGGGGGTGGGAATCGGTGGCAGTGGTGGTGAGGGGGGTGGGAATCGGTGGCAGTGGTGGTGAGGGGGGTGGGAATCGGTGGCAGTGGTGGTGAGGGGGGTGGGAATAGGTGGTGAGGGGGGTGGGAATCGGTGGCAGTGGTGGTGAGGGGGATGGGAATCGGTGGCAGTGGTGGTGAGGGGGGTGGGAATCGGTGGCAGTGGTGGTGAGGGGGGTGGGAATAGGTGGTGAGGGGGGTGGTAATCGGTGGCAGTGGTGGTGAGGGGGGTGGGAATAGGTGGCAGTGGTGGTGAGGGGGGTGGGAATCGGTGGCAGTGGTGGTGAGGGGGGTGGGAATCGGTGGCAGTGGTGGTGAGGGGGGTGGGAATCGGTGGCAGTGGTGGTGAGGGGGGTGGGAATCGTTGGCAGTGGTGGTGGTGAGGGGAGATTGGTGGCAGTGGTGATGGGGGGTGCCATCCTCCCCACCGCCACTGCTTCCCCCCCATCCTATTAGGGAGAAGATCTGTGGTGGTCTGGTGGAGGTCGGAGGATGGGATCAATAATTCTGCTGATTTTTTTAGTACTAACTTGGTCAGACTGTGACAGTCGGACTCGATTCCCCGGGTGCTGGGCTGGCGTCCGTGTAGTGGGTCCCTCGGCGCCGTCACCGTGACCGTCCGTCTTGCTGACAGACTCAGTCACATGATCCACCGCCGGCCGGCGCCGCCGCTCTGACGTCATGCCGCTCATAGCGGCTGACATAGTACGGACTTCACCAGGGATGCAGCAGCCATCACAGCGCGGCCGCGGGGCGGTCCCAATAGCGGCCGCGTCTTAAAGCGGCCACAATAGCGGCCGCGTCTTAAAGCGGCCGCGTCTTAAAGCGGCCACAATAGCGGCCGCGTCTTAAAGCGGCCACAATAGCGGCTGCGTCTTAAAGCGGCCACAATTTTAAAGCGGCCCCAGGGCCGGCGGCCCACCGGGAAATTTCCCGGTATCCCAGTAGGCCAGTGAGGCCCTGGGCACCTCCCATCATTCTCCTGCAACAGAAACGTGATGGGTCACCACACCTGTAGAATGGAGGAGCTCCGCCATATTAGTTGCTCACATTCTTATAACTCTAGGCCCACCTCCAGAAGTAAAGGAACATCCACAGCCTTTTAACATTTTGCTGTAGCAGGATTAGAGTGCAAAGTTCCATAACACAGGTCAACCTCTGCCTCTTTGCATCCAGCTTCAGCAACACTGAACAGTTCTTCTTTATCTTTAACACAGGGACAAGCACTTCCAATTTCCTCACTGTAGGTCCCTTTTGATGGGATCTTTGGAGGGACCTGTACCTGGCCTACCCTGAAGCATACACTTCTTTTAATATAATATAATAGGAGTCTATGGCTAAGTGTAGCAAACCCGCAGGATATAATAGAAGTCTATGGCTAAGTGCAGCAAACCTGCAGGATATAATAGAAGTCTATGGCTAAGTGCAGCAAACCCGCAGGATATAATAGAAGTCTATGGCTAAGTGCAGCAAACCCGCAGGATATAATAGAAGTTTATGGCTAAGTGCAGCAAACCCGCAGGATATAATAGAAGTCTATGGCTAAGTGCAGCAAACCCGCAGGATATAATAGAAGTCTATGACTAAGTGCAGAAAACCCGCAGGATATAATAGAACTGTAGCACTGCCCCCTTGAGGACTGCTGGATATTACACTTTCAGGTCCCTCTGGGTTACCGTTAGCAGCTGCAGCATGCACAATTTAACTATTTATTCTCAGGCTCGGTCAATGAACAGTCTAGGGGATGTAGTTGTTTTTATGGTTTTATTTAAATTAGGGATGGGAGAAGGGAAGAGTGGGATACTCCAACTTGAACTATTCACAGTAGATGAGAACTCCTGTCTGAAGATGCAGCCAGGCTGCTGATTAACCTTGCCACTAGATGAATTTAGGATTACTTGTTAGAATGAATTATCTTTGGGATACACTTCTACCACCCCCATTCACTCCACCTGCTGACACCTGTCCTCTGACTATCCTACACCAGGGTGGCCCCCCTCAGGTCAGGCCCCTAGACACAATCCCCTGTACTCACGACACTGTTTTTCTAGGGTCTCCAATGTCTCAACCTATCCAGCCATCTCTCATGGACCTCTGGGTTCAGCTCTTTCCTTCCTGGTCCCCAGGCCAACTGCCTGTGACCGCGTGCCACTGCTACAGAGGAGGAGACAGCCATAACTCTCCCTCAGGGACTCTGCTCACCAGCCAAAGACCCCACAGCACTTGTGCTCCTGGCTTTTATACCCCACCCCACAATGCACCAAGACAAGCAGTCTGTGTCAATTACTGGGGCTGTATCAAAGCCTGTGTACCCATTGGTCAGGTTTCCTCCACTGTCCAATATGCCTCCCTATTGGACCAGTGTGAAACACTCCCCCTAGACCAGATGAATCACACTCTGAGCACCATGAGCAGACCTAAGTCACAGATCCTGAGAAGAGAGAATATAGAATGTGCCTGCTGCTCCTCTGATAGGCAGACAGAGCCAAAACTATACTCTCTCTCTAGCACCTACCTAGGAGGGTGCTACACATAAAAGACAGAGAGGAAGAGAAGGGAACAGAGCAAACTAGAGAGATAGGAAGAGAGAGGAACAGAAGGGAGAAGAGGAAGATAGGAGGAGAAAGGAAAAGAAGGGAGAAGAGGAAGATAGGAGGAGAGAAGAACAGAAGGGATAAGAGGAAGATAGGAGGAGAGAGGAACAGAAGAGAGAAGAGGAAGATAGGAGGAGAGAGGAACAGAAGGGGGATAAGAGGAAGATAGGAGGAGAGAGGAACAGAAGGGGAAAGAGGAAGATAGGAGGAGAGAGGAACAGAAGGAGGAAGATAGGAGGAGAGAGAAACAGAAGGAGGAAGATAGGAGGAGAGAGGAACAGAAGGGGAAAGAGGAAGAAAGGAGGAGAGAGGAACAGAAGGGAAAAGAGGAAGATAGGAGAGAGGAACAGAAGGGGAAAGAGGAAGATAAGAGGAGAGAGGACCAGAAGGGGAAAGAGGAATATAGGAGGAGAGAGGAACAGAAGGAGGAAAGAGGAAGATAGGAGGAGAGAGGAACAAAAGGGAAAGAGGAAGATAGGAGGAGAGAGGAACAGAAGGGAGAATAGGAAGATAGGAGGATAGAGGAACAGAAGGGAGAAGAGGAAGATAGAGGGATAGAGGAACAGAAGGGAGAAGAGGAAGATAGGAAGAGAGAGGAACGGAAGGGAGAAGAGGAAGATAGGAGGAGAGAGGAACAGAAGGGAGAAGAGGAAGATAGAGGGATAGAGGAACAGAAGGGAGAAGAGGAAGATAGGAGGAGAGAAAAACAGAAGGGGAAAGAGGAAGATAGGAGGAGAGAGGAACAGAAGGGGAAAGAGGAAGATAGGAGGAGAGAGGAACAGAAGGGGAAAGAGGAATATATGAGGAGAGAGGAACAGAAGGAGGAAAGAGGAAGATAGGAGGAGAGAGGAACAAAAGGGAGAAGAGGAAGATAGGAGGAGAGAAAAACAGAAGGGGAAAGAGGAAGATGGAGGAGAGAGGAACAGAAGGGGAAAGAGGAAGATAGGAGGAGAGAGGAACAGAAGGGAGAAGAGGAAGATAGGAGGATAGAGGAACAGAAGGGAGAAGAGGAATATAGGAGGAGAGAGGAACAGAAGGGGAAAGAGGAAGATAGGAGGAGAGAGGAACAGAAGGGAGATGAGGAAGATAGGAGGATAGAGGAACAGAAGGGAGAAGAGGAAGATAGGAGGAGAGAGGAACAGAAGGGAGAAGAGGAAGATAGGAGGAGAGAGGAACAGAAGGGGAAAGAGGAAGATAGGAGGAGAGAGGAACAGAAGGGGGAAGATAGGAGGAGAGAGGAACAGAAGGGGAAAGAGGAAGATAGGAGGAGAGAGGAGCAGAAGGGGAAAGAGGAAGATAGGAGGAGAGAGGAACAGAAGGGGAAAGAGGAAGATAGGAGGAGAGAGGAACAGAAGGGGAAAGATAGGAGGAGAGAGGAACAGAAGGGAGAAGAGGAAGATAGGAGGAGAGAGGAACAGAAGGGGGAAGAGGAAGATAGGAGGAGAGAGGAACAGAATTAAAACAAAAAATGAAGGAAGAGAAGCCAAAAATTAGAGCAGAAGGAGAAATAATTCAATCTGTAGTTCCATTCTTCTATTTGGCCATACAACTCCTTTGTGGTCTCTATAGACTTCATATTTGAAGGTAGACGGTATACGGTCCCATTTGTGAAGGAAAAATGAAATTTGTCTTTGATCTTATCCTGACAATTCCTTTTCTTCAGTGACAGGAGCAATAAAATGGGCATTTCTATTCCATGTCTTGATTAAACAGTAAAGAATATAGACCCTCACCGTGCCACAACCAACATAACTTAGGAATCAAATTACCCAAAAAGGCGGATTTTATTGACACAACATGAGGCAGCCTAAAACATTCAATATTTTATTTCTCCATCAGTTAAAACTTAAATATGTAATAAATGAATACAACCCCCCCTGTACACAATGTATCTGATACCCACCCGATCCATGCAGAGTGGTGAGCAGACAAACATGATAGACATTCAAAGCGCTTTTTATCTTATATCTTGTAAGTGTGTTTTTATGGGGGCATTTTATTAAACATTGAAATGGAGAGCACTATGTAGTTTGCCTTTGTGATTACATGAGGTTCGCTGAGCAGTAGGAGGAGCTTACAGAGCCGGATGCCTGGAGGGGAGATCACAGCAGGATATTGCAGGAGTTTGGATACAAACCTGATTGATTTCATCTTTGAGGTGAGCAGGTTTTCCAGTCGCTGGTGGTGTGCACTTTCTGGTGTCACTAAGTGAAGGGTGATTGAAGAACACTGTGGTGGATCACTTTTATTTATGGACTTTGTTTTTTGGGGGAATTTTTTTCATGAATTTTTGTTGTTTATAAAAGGACTTTGATTAATGGCACATATTATATTATAATTTATGGTGGTTTTGGGTTGCGCTGCACTGTAAGAGTATGTTAATGTGCAATGTGTGCTGCTTTTACTAACAGATCTGCCTTTTTTTGTCGCTGCTTTGCAGGGGAAAGAAAGAGCCAGATCGATGCTCTGTGTACGTGGATTTCTATATGTTCTGTGATTTTGGCATTTTTATTTATGCTATGGTTAAGGCCATACTTTAGCTGTAGGCACTGTATTTTTAACCCCTGAATGCCAACTGTACACAAATATGCGGCCCCACTGGACTGGGCTTTTTTTCGTGGGGCCGTATATTTGCGTATCTCCTTTTGTGCTGGGAGTGCACCGCACAGCTCGCTCCTAGCTCAGAGACCGGGGTCCCACCGAGAGCCCTGGGCCCCATCCTAATGATCAGGACCCAGAAATCCTGATCCCGGGGCACCTGGTCACTCTGGTAGCCTCTGATTTGGTAGCCAATCAGAGGCTACCACAGTTACATGGTTACATAGTTATTCAGGTTGAAAAAAGACACAAGTCCATCCGGTTCAACCATAAAAAAAAAAAAAAAAAACAGTATTGAAAACCCCAACCATACAATCCCATATACACAATCCTATACACGCTGTTGATCCAGAGGAAGGCGAAAATAAACCCCAGCAAAGCATGATCCAATTTACTACAGCAGGGGAAAAAAATTCCTTCCTGATCCCCCGAGAAGCAATCGGATATTCCCTGGATCAACTTTACCCTAAAAAAAATGTTAGTACCCATTTATATTATGTACACCTAGGATAGAATCCAGGCCTTTTTTAAAGAAATCTACTGAGCTGGCCAGAACCACCTCTGGAGGGAGTCTATTCTACATTTTCACAGCTCTTATGGTGAACAAATCTTTCCATATTTGGAAACGAAATGTTTTCCTCTAGACGTAAAGAGCGCCCCCTTGTCCTCTGTGTTGACCTTAAAGTGAACAACTCAACACCAAGTTCACTATATGGACCCCTTATGTATTTATACATGGAGATCATATCCCCCCCCTATGTATTTATACATGGTGATCAAATCCCCCCTTATGTATTTATACATGGTGATCATATCCCACCTTAATCTCCTCTTCTCAAGAGAGAATAAATTCAGTTCCTCTAATCTCTCCTCATAGCTGAGCTCCTCCATGCCTCTTATCAGTTTGGTTGCCCTTCTCTGCACTTTCTCCAGTTCCCCGATATCCTTTTTAAGAACTGGTCCCCAAAACTGAACTGCATATTCCAGATGAGGTCTTACTAATGATCTGTAGAAGGGCAAAATTATATCTCTCTCTCTCTGGAGCCCATGCCTCTGTTAATACAAGAAAGGACGTTGCTTGCTTTGGAAACAGCAGCTTGGCATTGCATGCTATTATTAAGCTTAGGATCTACCAGAACACCCAGATCCTTCTCCTGTATGGATTCTCCCAGATCCTTCTCCACTACGGATTCCCCTAGATCCTTCTCCACTATGGGTTCCCCCAGATCCTTCTCTGCTATGGATTCCCCCAGATCCTTCTCCGCTATGGATTCCCCTAGATCCTTCTCCACTATGGGTTCCCCCAGATCCTTCTCCACTATGGATTCCCCTTGATCCTTCTCCACTATGGGTTCCCCCAGATCCTTCTCTGCTATGGATTCCCCCAGATCCTTCTCCGCTATGGATTCCCCTAGATCCTTCTCCACTATGGGTTCCCCCAGATCCTTCTCCACTATGGATTCCCCTAGATCCTTCTCCACTATGGGTTCCCCCAGATCCTTCTCCACTATGGGTTCCCCCAGATCCTTCTCCACTATGGATTCCCCTTGATCCTTCTCCGCTATGGATTCCCCCAGATCCTTCTCCGCTATGGATTCCCCCAGTTCTACTCCCCCTAGTATGTATGATGCATGCATATTCTTAGCCCCCAAGTGCAAAACTTTACATTTATCAACATTAAACCTCATTTGCCAAAAAGTTGCCCAATGAAACAGTGCATTGAGGTCAGATTGTAAATTGGAGACATCCTGTAAAGAAGTTATTCCACTGCATAGCTTGGTGTCATCTGCAAAGACTGAAATGTTACTTTTAATCCCAGACCCAATATCATTTATAAAGATATTAAAAAGTGAGGGTCCCAACACTGAACCTTGGGGTACACCACTGATAACCTTACACCATTCAGAGTAAGAATCATTGACCATTACTCTCTGAATTATATCTTTTAGCCAGTTTTCTATCCAATTAAAAAACGATCTTTCCAAGGTGATCAGTCACTGTGAAGTCTGCCCCTGTGTTTCTCTCTCTTTCTCCTAATTGAGAGGAAAGATACATTGTATATTTTCACACCTTGCAGAGAGAAAAAAAAAGTGTGTGTAAAAGAATAAAATAAATAAAAAAAAAAAAATATTAAAAAATAAAAGAAATTAAGAAAAAAAATACCAAGATCAAGGTTTGATGTAGGTCAGTTCCAGGGTTAGTAGTTGGGACAAGTAAGGGTCAAAGACCAGGGTCAGTATATTTGGGCAGGATTTTTTCTTTTTGTTTTAGTTATCAGTATCAGTGAGTTTTAGGTAGGACATAAAAAATGCAAAATGTGCATTATTGTTTCAGGGCTGCACTACAGGTACAAACATCACCTATCATACATGTGTGGTATCACTGCGATCGGCAGCAGCAGGAAAATTTATTTTGAGTTGTTTTTTGGTGGTAGGTCATGGTAGTAACAAGAAATATATGGCTAAATTTAAAAAAAAACTTTTACTATTTTGGGCCAGTTTTCCTTTGAAAAAAAAAAAAATCTGGAGGTATCCATTAATATTTACCATCAAATAAAAGCCCAGTTTGTCCTGAAAATGCGGTATATACTACCTAAATGCACAAAGTAAATTGTGATGATATTTACAGTTTTACCAATACTTATCAAAGTTGCAAAATTGTGCTTAGGCATTACCATTTGTTTTACCCTCCGGCGTGAAAGGGTTAATAAGATCAGTAACAGCCGGATGGAGCCACCTGAATTGAACCGGCAGGGAGGGGATGGACTCATTCAAATCTAAATTTCTACCTTTAATCTATTGAGCTATATAGTACATAGCGGGCCTTTCTTCAGCCAAGCTGTAAAGGAAAGCTTAGAAAATGCCTGAAAAGGAGCCGAGTGCTCCACCTACTGGCTGAAAAGGAGTACACAAAACAATCACACCCACCTGCAAGAAATCTGTTATTCAATAATGTTTACTAAAACCTATACAAACATACGACACATTTACTTCATTCGTTTTAGTTTAAATTTTATTTGGTTTAAATTTTATTCCACCTTTGATATATACTCAACACCTAATGTGTATAGCGCTTTCCCCCTGGGGAATTCAATGCACTTAGAAGGTGAGGCAGATATCATGGCGATTGCGTTGGCCGGGAATCGAACCCGGGTCACCTTCTTGGAAAGCAGCTATGCTTACCACTGCACCATCAACGCAAGGTGGCATGTCTTTGGAGTGTGGGAGGAAACCGGAGTACCCGGAGGAAACCCACGCAAGCACAGGGAGAACATGCAAACTCCATGCAGATAACGTCCTGTTCTAGATTTGAACCAAGGACCCCAGTACTGCAAGGCTTAACACTAAGCCTCTGTGCTGCCCGTATGCGGCCTCTGTTATATAAGGCCGCCCCCGCTGAGCAGGGTAAATCAATGATATCCAATAGAGCTTAGAGATGATGCCTTCAACTCTACATTATTACGTGGCCAGGTTCCTTGATGTTGTCCATCTTATTTCCTGCAGGAGTGTCCTGTCTGTTAACATGAGGAGGTTTCTTTGTCTGAAATGTTGGTCTGTGGAGCAGCAATGTGAAAAACGCTTCCTGCTCATGTCTTCTGATGGTGAAGGTCTCTTCCATTCCCCCAACCCAATCCAACCCTTGGACAACTCCTGTGATTAGGGATGGATGAGAGAATATTCTATATACAGATATGATGGGGGTGACCCCCAATATACAGAGAACATTGTATATATTGCTGTGAAGCAATGATGTAAAAAATCTTTGCTGTTAATTTATTTTTCTGATGGTGAACATCTCTTTGGTGTCTCTAACCCAACTATAGGACAGCTTCATAAAGGACGTTACTGGCGTATTGTCGCGTCACTATCGCGGCAAAAATCACTCCGCGTTTGGGGTACCATTCAGAATGGTGCCATTTTGATGGTGAACGTCTCTTTGGTACCTCTTTAGACAACTTCATAAAAGACGTCACAGGTGGAAAGAGAAATCATAGGCCCCAGCAGAACAAGCCTAGGCCTTAAGCTGGGAAGACTCCTAACACCTGTGAAGACAAGAATAATTCCTTTATTTTCTTCAAGGCTTCAACCTACAAGGCCAGTCCTGGGCCAGGGGCCCAGTTTAGTCACAAGCCTTGGTTACCTAATCTCCCAAGCCTGCAGACAGGTCCTATCAAACATCCTGAAGGGACGTCCCCACTTTCCAAAGGTCTGCTGAGCTTTGTGGACACCTAGTCAGCAAGTTTCTTGAATGCTCAGGTGAGAGATGTGGTGTCCAGAGGCTACAAGCTGATGTTCCGCTCTCTGCCCCAACCCCCCCACCCCACTTTGTGTTGTCTAACCTGCCAACACGAAGCGGGGTGGGGGCAGAGAACGTAACTCCCACTTGTTGCCCCTGAGCACCACGTCTCTTATCTGAGCATCCAAGAAACTTGCTGATCACGTGTCCATAAAGGTCAACAGACACCCCCCAACTTTGGAAAGTAGGATTATCCCTTCAGGATTTTTAAGAGGACCTGTCTGCAGGTTAGAGGGATTGGGTCTTCAAGGCTTATGGCAATAAAAGGTGGCACTGATAGATGACACTGATGGGCAGCACTGAAAAGCAGCACTGATTGGCATAACTTATAGGCACTAATAGGTGGCATTTATGGGCAATGATAGGTGGCACTGATGGCCACAGACTGGTGCCACTGATGGGCACAGAGTGGCATCACTGATGGGCACAGAGTGGCATCACTGATGGTCACTGTTTGGGCTGCATGGAAATCAGGGCATTGATGATCAGTGCCCTGATTACCTTTACAAGTCTTCCCTGTGAGGAGATGCTGCTTATCTGCTCTCCTCACCTCACACTCTGTTAGTGTGAGAGAGGAAAAACCGATAAACGGCACTTCCTTGTTTACATGATCGGCTGTGATTGGACACAGCTGATCACATGCTTAAAGAGCCGCAGCCGCGGCTCTTTGCTGAGATCGTGGTCAGGCCTTGTCCCTGGAACATATTGTGCCCGCAATCACGCAATCGATCGAGGCTAAACTGATGTTACCTTGGCCCAGCCAATTAAATCGGCTGGAGATTGGTAACTGGAATCCACTTAGCCTAAGCTGGCAGTGGCACCGGGACACCATAGTGCTGGAGCGCTATGAAAAGTATGATTCGGGTTTAAGACTCCTGTTATTCCTGCTTGGTCTTCTTGCGGTTCTTTACTAGCCTGAATAATTCCCGTAGGTGAAGACGGGTTTGATTACTAAGACTTTCTGCGCTGGGATCAACTGCCAGTGTTGCCCTTTGTTGACCAATTGCAGAATTCAATTGTGCATTGATGTCATCATTCACTGGTGACATAAGGAAACTCGGTAAGGAGAAGATATCTTTCTGTGGGATGATGTTGCTGTGATCCCTAGAAGGTGTGACGCTGGGAGTTTCAGTCTTGTCCATAGCTCTGTCCGCATTTCTACTACGCCGTGCGATGCTGGGATGGACAGTAAATGCACTCTTTCGTAGCTTAATGCCGGAATTCATTGATGGGGTCATATATTTGGTTGGTAGGATCTCATCACTCCATGGCCTAGTGTTATCCATCGATTGAATGCTGTTATCAGGTGTTGAAGGAATGATGATGGAAGAGATATTCGATATCGTCTTTTCAGACGGAAGGTAATTCTGAGGAGGTGCGACTCTAGAAACCGGAACGTTAGTCTCTTCCATAGTGCTGTCCACATTTTCACTTGGTGGAAGGATGTCATCGCTCGTTGGGAATATGTTGCCATCCTTGAACACCTTGGTTGGCCTGCGCTTCTTCACTGGCCGGCGTAAATCCCGTAGGTAAGCACGGATGTGATCCCTAGGAGGTGCGACTCTGGGAATGGGAATGTCAGTCTCCTCCATGGTGATATCCGCACTTTCATTTGTTGGTGGGATGGTGTCATCACTTGCTGGTAGAACGATGTCACTTGTTGGGGGAATGGTGTCATCACTTGCTGGTAGAATGACGTCACTCGGTGGTGGGGTAACGTTTCTACTTGTTGGTTGGAACAGTCGGTAGAATGGCTTGAAATATATTCGGAGCAGTACCAGCAGCATGGTAAAAAGCCCCAGAAAGCATTCTGACCGGTGCTCAGTAAAAATATTTATAAGCAGGGGTGGGACTGTGTTCTCTAAGACCACCCACCCCTTGGACCAGACTGACCAGAGTCCAGCGACCAGCCATAGGTACCAATCACCAGCATCTATAGGCAGGGGTAGGATTATGTTCTCAAAGGTTGCCCCCCCGCTGTTCCAGATATTGATAAGTAGATAAATGAATGCACCCAGCTCCAGGAACATCAAATAGAGTTCCAACATTATGGCCAGGTAATTTTGGTGCAGGATGTACTTCAGAATGAGAAAACTTATCATGACTGCCCATCTAAACCAGAATGGAGGGCAGGTCAGGAATGAAAACCAGCTGATGGATTCTGGAGGGTCATTTTCAATTCCTCTTACTGTTTCCTCCACTGGCTGCTCTGTCCTCTTCATGTTCCCATCCTCTTCCTCCTTGTGGGTCTCTGGGGACCCTTCAATGACATTCCTGGGCTCCTCCATGTGGGTCTCTGGGGACCCTCCGATGACATCTCTGGGTAAAGCCCATTGGTACAAAATTCTAAAAATCAGCGGAATCTCCACTGGCTGCTGTGTTGTTTCCACAACGTCTTCCTCCTCTTCCATTTGGGTCTCTGGGGACCCTCCAATGACATTTCTGGGCTCCTCCATGTGGGTTTCTGGGGACCCTCTGATGACATCTCTGGGTACAGCCCATTGGTAAAAAATTCTAAAAATCAGCGGAATCTCCACTGGCTGCTGTGTTGCTTCCACAACTTCTTCCTCCTCTTCCATTTGGGTCTCTGGGGACCCTCCGATGACATCTCTGGGTTCCTCCGTGCAAGTCTCTGGGGACTCTCTGATGCCATCTCTGGGTACAGCCCATGGGTACAAAATTCTAAAAATCAGCGGAATCTCCGCTGGCTGCTGTGTTTTTTCCACAACTTCTTTCTCCTCTTCCATGCGGGTCTCTGGGGACTCTCCAATGACATTTCTGGGCTCCTCAATGGGAGTCTCTGGGGACTCTCTGATGACATCTCTGGGTACAGCCCATGGGTACAAAATTCTAAAAATCAGCGGAATCTCCGCTGGCTGCTGTGCTGTTTCCACAATCCCCTCCTCCATGTGGACCTCTGGGGATTGTATGATGGTATTTCTGTCTACTCCCCAAGGGAGAAACAGCATAAGAATGACGGTAAGGATTTTAGTCGTCATTTTCGTTTGAAAAGAATAACTGACAGGAAATGCCAATTACTATTAATGAAAGATTAGTATCTGACAAATAATACCAATCAATAAATTGACTCTGAATTCCAATTACTGGAAATAATGTGATGAAATACAATTCAATCACTCAGGAGCTCTGCAAGAGAGATGCTTCTTCTGTGCAGTCCAAGAGCCAACTGCCAAATTCTCCCTGTGCTCCTCTATTTAAAGGCTGTAGACAGGTCATGTGACCACCACTGAGAAATCATAATGTTTGTGAATTCTTTGTGCTGGCTGCAGGTCATGTGACCACCACTGACAAATCATAGAGCCTGTGCATGTAAACAGCCCGCAGCCTCTCATTGGTTTGTCCGGCAGCTGCTTCAATCTGATTGGCTGATCTGTGTTATGACTGGCTGTTTGGGAGCAGATGTGGAAAGGATGGTATTATATAACATGGAATACTGCGTATATGTTCACCAAAGTGGAATGTTTCCTATTGGATGTAATATATATTATAGGAGAGTTTAGGAGCAGAATGGAGTCATGGGGGCAATAAAAACCCTTTACAGACCGAGAAAATGAAATGGCCGCATCAGACAGAATATATATATATATATATATATATATATATATATATATATATATATATATATATATATATATATATATATGTGTTATTATATTTTATATTTATTATTATAATTATTAATTTTATTATTACATATTATTTTATATATTTCCTGATTGTTATTCATACATTATATTATATTTTATATTAGTATAATATTAATAAAATGTAATAATATGTTTTATTATTAGTTTATTTATTTAGATGCAATACTAATTGTAATACTATTTACTATATTAATTATTGTAAATATTAATACAATTAATAACAATGATAAATATGACAATATCAATAGAAGTATAAAGAAATGTTTCTCTGTATTCGGTCAGTAGAAGTCTCCTCTGTATTTCTTCTGTTGACATTTTATTGACTGCACTTTTCTATGATGCCACTAGAGGCCAGCACTTCCTATGCTGTGCGATCACTATAGAGTCTTTCTGGTAATTATAATAGAGCTCGGCTGGGCGGAAGTGATGTGTGAGGAGGGTGTGTGTATATAGGGGGTCCCTGTGATGATGGGGAAGTCGGGGAAGCTGCGCCCCCGGGTGGCAGGTGTCATCACAGCCACCCATCAGAAAATGTACCGGAAGTGACGTTCTGGGACACGGGAAGGCCGCGCGGAGAGGGAGACACTCATTATTATCCAATCAGAACTAATATGGTGACAATATTGTTTCTTATTTATACTTCTAATTATTATTGTCATTAATGTATTTTTTTTTTTATTTTTTTTTTACGATTATTATTATAAATCATCATTTTAATTATTAATCTTATTTTTAAAAATGAGGATTTTTAATTGATAATTATTTTTTTTTCCAACTTTAACATTTTTATTGGAATTTTAATTGAATAATTTCAGCAATAACATTTACAACTATTTGTTACTTCTGTCTCATTGCTTGGTATTTTAATAATTATTTCGTTAATAAATATTTTTTAATATATTATATTTTTGTTCTTAATAAAACAATAATCATCGTAATTACAGAAATAATATTTTAGAATTATTTTCTATCATTATTTGTATTATTATTATTATTATTATTAATCTTTAATCTGTAATCATTATTTATATTATTATTTTTCTCTCCTGCCCCCTCCCCCCTGTACTATACCTTTCCCCCCTCCCCCTATACTTTTCTCTCCTGCCCCCCCCCCCCTGTATTATACCTTTCCCCCTCCCCCTATACTTTTCTCTCCTGCCCCCTCCCCCCTGTACTATACCTTTCCCCCCTCCCCCTATACTTTTCTCTCCTGCCCCCTCCCCCCTGTATTATACCTTTCCCCCTCCCCCTATACTTTTCTCTCCTGCCCCCTCCCCCCCGTATTATACCTTTCCCCCTCCCCCTATACTTTTCTCTCCTGCCCCCTCCCCCCTGTATTATACCTTTCCCCCTCCCCCTATACTTTTCTCTCCTGCCCCCTCCCCCCTGTACTATACCTTTCCCCCCTCCCCCTATACTTTTCTCTCCTGCCCCCCCCCTGTATTATACCTTTCCCCCTCCCCCTATACTTTTCTCTCCTGCCCCCTCCCCCCTGTACTATACCTTTCCCCCCTCCCCCTATACTTTTCTCTCCTGCCCCCTCCCCCCTGTACTATACCTTTCCCCCTCCCCCTATATTTTTCTCTCCTGCCCCCTCTCCCCTGTACTATACCTTTCCCCCTCCCCCTATACTTTTCTCTCCTGCCCCCTCCCCCCTGTACTATACCTTTCCCCCCTCCCCCTATACTTTTCTCTCCTGCCCCCTCCCTCCTGTACTATACCTTTCCCCCTCCCCCTATACTTTTCTCTCCTGGCCCCTACCCCCTGTACTATACCTTTCCCCCTCCCCCTATACTTTTCTCTCCTGCCCCCTCCCTCCTGTACTATACCTTCCCCCCCCCTCCCCCTATACTTTTCTCTCCTCCCCCCTCCCCCCTGTACTATACCTTTCCCCCCTCCCCCTATACTTTTCTCTCCTGCCCCCTCCCCCCCTGTATTATACTTTTCCCCCTCCCCCTATACTTTTCTCTCCTGGCCCCTCCCCCCATGTACTATACCTTTCCCCCTCCCCTATACTTTTCTCTCCTGGCCCCTCCCCCCTGTACTATACCTTTCCCCCCTCCCCCTATACTTTTCTCTCCTGGCCCCTCCCCCCATGGATAGTAGGTTATATGGTTTCCAATGGGATAGCTCACACCAGTGCGGTCAGTTCCAGAAAATAAGTAGAAGGCGCTGTGTTTTTCCTGCACTGGGCTGTACTGGAAAGCGGTAAAACGCATCGGCACACACATGTTCTTATTTAACCACTTGCCTACTGTGCACTTAAACCCCCTTCCCATCCAGACCAATTTTTAGCTTTCAGCGCTCTCACACTTTGACTGACAATTGCGCGGTCATGCTACACTGTACCCATATGAAATTTTTATCATTTTTTTCACACAAATAGAGCTTTCTTTTGGTGGTATTTAATCATCTCTGGGTTTTTTATTTTTTACAAAAAAAAAGAATAAATACAGAAAATTTTGAAAAAAAAAAAAGTTTTTCTTATTTTCTGCGAGTAAATTTTGAAAATAAATAAATTTTTCTCCTTCACTGATGGGCACTGATGAGGTGGCACTTATGGGCACTGATGAGGTGGCACTTATGGGCACTGATGAGGTGGCACTTATGGGCACTGATGAGGAGGTACTAATATGCCGCACTGATGAGCACTGATAGGCGGCACTGATGAGCACTGATAGGCGGCACTGATGAGCACTGATAGGCGGCACTGCTGGGCACTGAGAGGTGGCACTGCTGGGCACTGAGAGGTGGCACTGCTTGGCACTGAGAGGCGGCACTGACGGGCGACACTGATGGGCACTGATAGGCGGCACTGACGGGCACTGGTGGATGGCACTGATGGACACTGACGGGTGGCACTGATGAGCACTGATGGGCGGCACTGATGGGCAGCACCATCAGTGCCCACACTCAGTGCCCATAGTGCTGCCAGTCAGTGCTCATCAGTGCCTAGATGAGCAGGCACTGATGGGCACTGACTGGCAGCACTATGGGCACTGATTGTGGGCACTGATGGGGGCACTGATGGTGGGCACTGTGTATGTTTTTTACCTCTCGTAATCAGGGCACTGGTGATCAGTGCCCTGATTACATTCTTCTGTGTCCCCGGCGCTGGGCAGCTCTCCCTCCTTCCTCACACTGCAGTCTCTGTGTGAGGAAGGAGCGCTGGCGATAAGAGATGAGAGATATGTTTACATATGAGATCATCTCTCATTGCACGGTCCGATCACTGCACGGTCCAATGGCCTCTGTGATTGGCCATTTACCACGATCTGTGATTGGCTGTGTCCAAGGGACACGGCCAACACAGATTTTCCCTGATGCGCGCTCGCGGGAGTGTGCGGGGAGCCTGTGTCTGGGAGGCCGTTTAAAGACGGCCTCCCGAAAATGTGAGTCCGCGCTGCAGCCGTCTTTCGGCTATAGCGCGGACCGGAAGCAGTTAAGGTGATGAAAAAAAAAAAGAGGGGGGGGGGGATGCCCCAGAACGCATAACAAATGTGCCAAATATGCATAAGAAAACGCATTAAAAGCTCAGTTTCTGTGGTGAGAACGGCCCTATAACTATCCATGCGTTTTTAATGCAGAAATAAATGCAGTCAACTGGCGTGCCTGGTGAGAACTGACCCTGGAACATTCATGTCTTTATTCAGGGCCGGTTTACATCACATGCAGTCCAGTCCGGCCCATTTATTTCCTGCATCAAAAACGCATGGATAGCAGGTTATATGGTTTCCAATGGCGTCGTTCCCACCAGTGCGTTCCGGTTCCAGGAAATAAGTAGAAGATGCCGCATTTTTCCTGCACTGGACTGTGCTAGAACACAGTAAAACGCCCCGAAACGCACCAAAAATGCTCCGGAACGCGCATGTCCTTATTTATGGTAATGAAAAATGCATCAGAACGCATAACAAATGCAGCAAAATTGCATCAATAATGCAGAACAGAATCTGGAACGCATGCGGACTGCGTTTCTATGGTGAGAACTGGCCCTATAACTCACTATCCATGCGTTTTAGATGCAGAAAAAAAATGCACTGGACTGCATGTGGTGTGAACTGACTCTGGAATCGCAGTCAGTTCCGGTGCATTCCGGTTCCAGGAAAAAGTAGAAGATGCTGCATTTTTCCTGCTCTGGACTGTACTGGAACATTATAGAACGCACCAATAACGCACCGGAACACGCATGTCCTTATTCAGGGCCGGTCCACTCCACATGCAGTCCATGCATCAAAAACGCATGGAAAGTGGGTTCTATGGTCTCCAATGGCATCATTCCCACCAATGGGGTCAGTTCCAGAAAGAAAAGTAGATTGTGCTGCATTTTTCCTGCACTGGACTGTACTGGAACGCAGGAAAACGCACCAAAAACGCACCAGAACACGCATGTCCTTATTTATGGTAATGAAAAAAGGAGGGAAAAATGAACAGAATGCATAACAAAAACGCACCAAAAACGCACATGCAGAACAGCATCTGGAACGCATGCGGACTGCGTTTCTATGGTGTGAATTGGCCCTATTTCATTATTTAACCCCTTCAATACCGGGCACTCCCCTCCCCCTTCCTGCCCAGAACAATTTTCAGCTTTCTGTGCTGTCATATTTTGAATGACAATTTCGCGGTCATGCAGCACTGCACCCAAACTACATTTGTATCCTTTTGTTTCCTACAAATAGAGATTTCTTTTGGTGGAATTCCATCACCGCAAGATTTTTTTCTGTTTTGCTAAACAAATTAAAAAAGACAGAAGTTCCGAAAATAAAGTTTTTCTTTGTTTATGTTACAATTTTTTAAAATAAGTTTTCTCCTGCAGTGACGAGCACTGATGAGGCTGCACTGAGGGGCACTGATGAGGAGGCACTGAGGGGCACTGATGAGGAGGCACTGAGGGGCACTGATGAGGAGGCACTGAGGGGCACTGATGAGGCTGCACTGAGGGGTACTGATGAGGAGGCACTGAGGGGCACTGATGAGGAGGCACTGAGGGGCACTGATGAGGCTGCACTGAGGGGCACTGATGAGGCTGCACTGAGGGGCACTGATGAGGAGGCACTGAGGGGCACTGATGAGGCTGCACTGAGGGGCACTGATGAGGAGGCACTGAGGGGCACTGATGAGGAGGCACTGAGGGGCACTGATGAGGCTGCACTGAGGGGCACTGATGAGGAGGCACTGAGGGGCACTGATGAGGCTGCACTGATAGGTGGCACCGATATGCAACATTGATAGGTAGCACTAATGGGCACTGGAAATAAACTCCAAATAAATGGAGGAATGGATGAAGAAATGTGATTGGATTGTGTGCAGTGTAAGAGGCGGGGCCTATAGAAAATACAAAGAATTGTGTATGGAGATCTGTGCTGCGCTTATCCCAATAAAAATACTGAAATAATCTCACCAAGCGATGCCCAAAAAAATGATATAAAGCATAAAATAGAAATAAAACGTTGTTGTGAATTGTGAGTCGTTGATAAATTAATAAAAAGTCCAATTAATCGTTCCAATCCAAAATAAGTGAAATCTGGATATGAAGAACTACAAGTCCCAGCACATATGTGCTAGAAGAAGAAACACTCTAGGGAATGTTCCAAAGGCTGCTTACCAGATGAAAATGGTCCTCCAATGTAATGGATAGACCTCGCTTCTCTTCATTGATGATGTCAGGGCCAGGAAAGAATAAAATAGAGAAGTGGCCCCATGGGATTGTCACTCCTAACACCCATTTGTTTTATAAATAAAGTTTACTTTGAATAGAGGTCTATGGTGATTGGTCAGTACATGTCTCTCTATGGCTGCTTTGCTGCTTCTTTCTGTTTTCTGTTTCAGGTGAGAAGCTGCCTGCTGTTGCTAGGAAGATTTACCTCAGCTGCTGAGCACTGGATTGGTGAGAAATCTTTTGGCGGGAAACATCTAGCCAATGAGTGTAACCTTTTACTTCTATCCTCTCCTGTCAGTGGGCGGAGTCAGCATTTACCTCAGGTCTGTCAGCTGGACTCACCTCTGGATTCTCCTCAGCCTTCCTTCTGGATATTTGAACCTTCTCTCAGCCCAGAATGGAGATTTTACTTCATGAACTTCTTCAAAGGACAAATTCCCCTGGAGGACGGCTCGCCTCTGGGTTTTCTTTTACTATTTCCCCCCTCAGTTTTTAGTGGTGACAACTCTATCATCACTTCCATCTGTGGGCGGTCAGTATTGGGCCTCTCATTCCTGAAGTGCCAGGGCTGCCCTGTATACTGATGGTAATAGGTTACCTGAGGTCAGCCAGGGAACTTTTCATCTATCTGTAGGCAGACCAGGACCATAGGAGCGTCACCACTGGGACCGGGCTGCCATTGGGACTTGGCAAGGACCAGAAGAGGAGGACCACTGACTGGAAGTGTCAGCACACTGGGCGACAGGGGAGGAGCCACCATGAAAGAATATACAGGACAAGGAGGCCGAGTCTTCTTCATACACCACAGAGACACCGATCCTGACACCACAGAGACACCGATCCTGACACCACAGAGACACCGATCCTGACACCACAGAGACACCGATCCTGACACCACAGAGACACCGATCATGACACCACAGAGACACCGATCCTGATACCACAGAGACACCGATCCTGACACCACAGAGACACCGATCCTGACACCGCAGAGACACCGATCCTGACACCACAGAGACACCGATCCTGACACCACAGAGACACCGATCCTGACACCATCAGAGACACCGATCCTGACACCACAGAGACACCGATCCTGACACCACAGAGACACCGATCCTGACACCGCAGAGACACCGATCCTGACACCACAGAGACACCGATCCTGACACCACAGAGACACCGATCCTGACACCACAGAGACACCGATCCCGACACCACAGAGACACCGATCCTGACACCACAGAGACACCGATCCTGACACCACAGAGACACCGATCCTGACACCACAGAGACACCGATCCTGACACCACAGAGACACCGATCCTGACTCCACAGAGACACCGATCCTGACACCACAGAGACACCGATCCTGACACCACAGAGACACCGATCCTGACACCATCAGAGACACCGATCCTGACACCACAGAGACACCGATCCTGACTCCACAGAGACACCGATCCTGACACCACAGAGACACCGATCCTGACACCATCAGAGACACCGATCCTGACACCACAGAGACACCGATCCTGACACCACAGAGACACCGATCCTGACACCACAGAGACACCGATCCTGACACCATCAGAGACACCGATCCTGACACCACAGAGACACCGATCCTGACACCATCAGAGACACCGATCCTGACACCACAGAGACACCGATCCTGACACCACAGAGACACCGATCCTGACACCACAGAGACACCGATCCTGACACCACAGAGACACCGATCCTGACACCACAGAGACACCGATCCTGACACCACAGAGACACCGATCCTGACACCACAGAGACACCGATCCTGACACCATCAGACAGGGAGGCAGCGGGTCTGAAGCTGCTACCACGGCCCGACAGCGTGATCAACACATCTCCAACAGGACCTTCATCATCATCATCATCATCAATCCATCATTCATCATCATCACAGGCTAGGGGTGAGTGAAGGCTCTGAGCAGTGGCGTAGCAACAGGGGGGGCGGGGGGGAGGTCCGCCCCGGGTGCCACACATTAGGGGGGTGTCAGGGAAGACCAGGGTGAGACCCGGGGCCGGCCGCCGGACTGCCTCCGCCGCGGAGGAGGAGGAACTGTTTAAAGCAGAGGATGGGAGAGAGACTCGCCGTCACTCATGGAGCCCTGAATACACAGCGGGCGCTGCCGGAGTTAACTGTGCTAGTTAATGAGAAGGCGATTGGTTGCTAGGACTGCCTATCAACCAATCACCTGCTCATTAACTAGCACAGTAACTTCTGCAGTTCCCGCCGATTGCTGTGTATTCAGTGCTCGTGAGTGACTGTGAGGCTCTCTTCCATCCTCTGCTTTAAACAGTTCCTCCTCCTCTGCTCTCCTCCTAAAAAGGTAGGGGGGCGGGTGTATTGTAAAGGGGTTATTTTGAGGGGGGTGGCTTTGTATTGTAAAGGGGTTCTTTGGGGGGGTGGCTTTGTATTGTAAAGGGGTCCTTTGGGGGGGTGGCTTTGTATTGTAAAGGGGTCCTTTTGGGGGGGGTGGCTTTGTATTGTAAAGGGGTTCTTTTGAAGGGGTGGCTTTGTATTGTAAAGGGGTCCTTTGGGGGGGGGGGTGGCTTTGTATTGTAAAGGGGTTTTTTGGGGGGGTGGCTTTGTATTGTAAAGGGGTTCTTTTGAGGGGGTCACTTTGTATTGTAAAGGGGTCCTTTTTTTTTGGGGGGGGGGTGGCTTTGTATTGTAAAGGGGTTCTTTTGAGGGGGTGGCTTTATATTGTAAAGGGGTCCTTTTGGGGGGTGGCTTTGTATTGTAAAGGGGTTCTTTTGAGGGGGTGGCTTTGTATTGTAAAGGGGTTCTTTTGAGGGGGTGGCTTTGTATTGTAAAGGGGTTATTTTTTTGGGGGGTGGCTTTGTATTGTATAGGGGTTCTATGGGGGGTGGCTTTGTATTGTATAGGGGTTCTATGGGGGGGCTTTGTATTGTATAGGGGTTCTATGGGGGGGGGCTTTGTATTGTATAGGGGTTCTATGGGGGGGGGGGTTTATTGTAAAGGGGTTCTATGGGGGGGCTTTGTATTGTATAGGGGTTCTATGGGGGGGCTTTGTATTGTAAAGGGGTTCTTTTTTTGGGGGTGGCTTTGTATTTTATAGGGGTTCTATGGGGGGCTTTGTATTGTATAGGGGTTCTATGGGGGGGCTTTGTATTGTATAGGGGTTCTATGGGGGGGCTTTGTATTGTAAAGGGGTTCTTTTTTTGGGTAGTGGCTTTGTATTGTATAGGGGTTCTATGGGGGCTTTGTATTGTATAGGGGTTCTATGGGGGGGGGCTTTGTATTGTATAGGGGTTCTATGGGGGGTTTATTGTAAAGGGGTTCTATTGGTGGGGGCTTTGTATTGTAAAGGGTTTATATTGGGGGGCTGTGTAATGTAAATTGGTTCTATTGGGGGGTTGTATAATGTAAAGGGTTCTATGGGAGGTGGGGGCTGTGTAATGGAAATGGTTCTATTGGGGGGCTGTGTAATGTAAAGGGGTTCTATTGGGGGGGGTGTATAATGTAAAGGGTTCTATGGGGGGGGGGCGGTGGGAGCTGTGTAATGTAAAGGGTTCTATGGGGGGTGGGGGCTGTGTAATGTAAAGGGTTCCAATGGGGGGGCTGTGTAATGTAAAGGGGTCCAGGGGTAAGGGGGCTGTGTAATGTAAAAGGGGGTCTCCCTACATTTTACATGTGACGCGTCAATGGGCAGTTCGTCGCCTGGGGGGGGTGCCAGATATAGGATCTGCCCCGGGTGCCAAATGCTCTAGGTACGCCCCTGGCTCTGGGGGCGGGGAATGTACACAGACTTCACTCTATTCTGTCTCCTTCAGTCTCCTCGGTGTCAGAGTTTCCCCTACAATTATTGCAGTACGGCTCTAGAATGGTTGGAGCTCCTTTCCAGTATACAGCATGTCAGGGTTCCAGGCTGTCATTGTTATTATATCAGTGATTGTTGGGGGAGATTGTGAGGTTACATTGTGTGCCTAGCAGGCTGATCGGTCAGTTTATCATCATTGGATTGTCTGAGGGTTGAATTTACTTCCTTTAGGCTCCATTCACATCTGGGCGTTTTTGAGTGTTTTTCAGCTCCAAAAACGCTCAAAAACATTCCAAAACGCCCAACAAGTAAAACCCCATTCATTTAAATGGCCCCTGTTCACATCTGAGCGTTTTGCAAAAACGCCTGTAGCTGAAAAAAGTACAGGAGCTTCTTTTTGGGCTGATTACCAGCATTTTTGATAGATGTCAATGCCTGCCTCCAAAAACACCTGAAAAAAAAGCCTGAAAATCGCGGTAAAAAAATGCGGTAAAACTATACGCTCAAGTGTGTATGCAGCCTTACAGAAATTAGGGTGTTTAACCACTTAAGCCCCGGAAGATTTTACCCCCTTCCTGACCAGGGCCTATTTTGCGATTCGGCACTGCGTGAATTTAACGGACAATTGCGCGGTCATGCGACGCTGTACCTAAACAAATTTGACGTCCTTTTTTTCCCACAAACAGAGCTTTCTTTTGGTGGTATTTGATCACCTGTGCGATTTTTTTGATCATGCGCTATAAACAAAAAAACGTGTCAATTTTGCAAAAATAACAATATTTTTCACATTTTTTATATGAAATTCCCCCCCCCCCCCAAAAAATGTAAAAATCTAAATTTTTTAACATTTTCGGCCAATTTGTTTTCTGCTACATATGTTTGGTAAAAAAAATCGCAATAAGCGTATTTTGATTGGTTTGCGCAAAAGTTATTGTTTTTACTAACAAAGGGAAAGATTTTTGTCATTTTTGTTGTTTTTTTTTTTAACGCGTAATGGCGGCGATCTGCGATTTTTTTTTTTGCGGTACTGCGACATTGCGGCGGACAGATCAGTCCCCTGACTGACATTTTTTACATTTTTGGGGTTACCAGTGACATTACTGCAGTAATCAGTGCTATACATATGCACTGTTACTGTAAAATTACACTGGCAGTGAAGGGGTTAACTGTATTTGAGAGGGAGGGGGTTAAGTGTGTCCCTAGGGGTGTGATTCTAACTGTGATTGGCTGTGGCTGTGTGTGTAACAGCAGAGATCAACGGTCCTACATAGCAGGACCGTATGATCACTATTCTTACACAGGGGAGAATGACAGACGGCTTTGTTTACATCAGCCGCCTGCCTTTCTCCCGGTGTAACCGACGATCGCGAGTGACCGTCGCTTTGTCTGTGAGGGGCTGACCGCCGCAGTAAATAGTCGTGCGGCGGTCGGCAAGTGGTTAAGTGGCAGCAAACCCCCCCCCAAAATGTGAACACAAATCTGCATTACCCCCTAAGCATAGATTCCCCCTCTTCCCAAGACAAATCCACCCCCCTTCTGAAATACCCCCTCTCAGCACAAGTCCTCATCCCTCAACCCCCCCCCCCAACATGAATGCCACCCCCCCAAAAAAATTAAAAAAAGTCCCCCCCAGCAAAAAGCTTCTACCCCTCAAATTTTCCCTCTGAGTCCACATCCTCCCCACCCTGCACTCCAATTGCCCCCTCCAAGCACAACTTCCCCCCAATTCCCCTGCCTAGCTCAAATACCCCCCCAAAAAAATCCCCTTCCTAGCACAAATACACCTTTATCATCCCCTCCCCCCACCATATCACCTCTAGCCCAAATCCCCCCTACTAGCAAAAATCCTCTTCTCCCATTCCCCACCCCAACACAAATCTTCCTAAGGCTGGGTTCATATATATGCAAATTGGATGCGTTTTTACCCGCATCTAATTCGCATAACACGTGTTTGTGACCGGCTCTCAATGGAGCCGGTTCACACATGTCTGGGGCGGCCCTGGTGCGGTTATAAAAAGCGTCCTGTGCGTTTTTTGGTCCGGCTTAGGTGTGAATTCAGGGAAAAATTTGCACCTGAATCGCACCTAAACCGGTGAACAGAATCGCACCGGACCCTGGACTGCAAACCGCAGCCGCACATGTGTGAACCCGGCCTTATTCACCACTCCCAGAACTACCGCCTAAATATCCCCTCCTAGAACAATTCTTACCCCCTTCTGCTCCCCTCCCAACACAAATACCACCCCCCATCTCCTCACATTGCCCCCCCCCCCACCTCACATGATGTTACAGTGCCCAGGGTAGCCGCCCCTCCTGTCCACCCCTTGTTACGGCCCTGGGGGAGGGAACTAGTGTCCCTAATAGAAGATTTCCCCTCTATTCCAGTTCTGGTGACTGTAACTAGGACACATAGAGAGGATGAATCTCCCTAATGGGGGAGGGGGGAGGGAGCACAGACAGCAATAAAATTCATCTCTATTCTATTCAAAACATACAAAAAAAAGTTTTTTCTTTTGTTATAACCTGAAGTATAACTAAAGGCAAACCTTTTGGTTTTAAGCCCCGTACACACGTACCGATCGTCGGCCGAACGATCGGCCATCTTTTGTCCAGGGCTGTCCTGTCGGTTGAAAACTGCAATAGACTGCACACGAATTTTGTCGGCCAACAACAGCCGACTGCAGAAGTGATGTCATGTGATGGTTAACTTTCCGTGTGTTTTTTCTTCTCTGAGCATGCCCAGTCTTGCAAATCGGCTGTCTGTCGGCCGAATTCTGTACTGACTGGCGAACAATCGGCCGTTCTGGTGTTGGCCAACAAAATTTTAATGCTTGCAGGACAGATTCTGTTCAGCCGAAAGTGCGCTGTCGGCTGTCGGAAGCATCATACTAACAAGCCGAAAATCGGCCGATCGGTCGTGGGGCTGAATGTTTACGGCCGACAATCGGTACGTGTGTACGGGGCATTCGTTTTGGATGGAGAGGAGGGGAATGAGATGTCAGGATTTTATTGCTGTCTGTGCCCTCCCCCCCCCCCCGTTAGGGAGATTCACCCTCTCTATGTGTCCTGTTTACCACTATGATTAACCACTTGCCGACCGCCCTGCAGTTTTACTGCGGCAGGCTGGCTTGGCTGCACGACTTCCGTATACGTTCGCTGAATATATAGGTCTGTTTCTTTTCTGGATTGGGATGTCTCATTGATGGAATGGGATGTCTCATTGCTGGATTGGGATGTCTCTTTGCTGGACTGGGATGTCTCTTTGCTGGACTGGGATGTCTCTTTGCTGGACTGGGATGTCTCTTTGCTGGACTGGGATGTCTCTTTGCTGGATTGGGATGTCTCTTTGCTGGATTGGGATGTCTCTTTGCTGGATTGGATTCATTTTCATACGTTAATTTGTAAGAGTGTTAAATAAAAGTGGATGCACTGAAGGACTCGGTAGGATGGCCAGTGGGCGGATTCAGTGGGACTGCCGTTGGATGGGCCCTGGAGGGGCCCAGGCCTAAAGTTGTGTAAGGGGCCCAAAAACGTCTGATGGTTGCCCTGGGTGTAGTAGCAGTGTCTATACAGTGATTTCCAGCTTCTAGAGAGATCCCACAGCTATGGTATATGGATAGTTGGTCCTCTTGATGGGTGTAACTATGTAACAATATCCATCCCTGGAATTCTTTAACCGCCCGCTGACTGGATAACTTGCATATACGGCAGCAAGGCATCCTCCGGAGCTGAAGTGGATAACGGGAAGTGTAGCAATCTTAGATATAAGTCACATTTTTCAGACAACTCTCCAAAAAAAAAAAAAAACAAAAACATAAATAGCATGAGACATATTGGAATCAAAGTTTCCAGATTAGAGTCCAATCAAGATTACTGATGGTGTAAATTTCAGACGTAATTTCAAATTTCAGTTATTTTTGGTGGTTTGGGACCATGAGCTCCATCCAAAGCTTTTTCTGCCTTGTGCTGCTCCTGCTGTTGCCTGGGGACCCTAAAAGTTCCTTTTCTTAGGCAAGGATGTAATAAACTGATTCTATCACTAGATGGCGTGCTGTCATCATACCGCTGAATGAATGTCATTTATAGTGTGATTGGAGCTGTATTGTTATGTAGGGTTCCTATGTGCTGCATCGCAGTGCAGGGTGGAATGAACTCCCATTAGGCATTTATTTTATTCTAATATATTATTATATTTTATATACAGTATATTAAGGACAACAAAGACCTTTGTTTTTAACATGTAACTTTTTTAGGGCTTTATATTTTAATGGTACATCAGCTTGATACTTTATTATGTACTGTGATACACATTATGTTATATATGTAACACTGCCCCCTAGAGGACTGCTGAGATTTACACTTTCTGGATTCCCCTGGGTTACCCTTAGCAACTGATAGCAGACAAACCGCATTGAAAGTCCTTGGCTCAGTCAATAATCAGTCCAGGGGATGTTGGTTTTTGTGTTTTTATTGTAGAACTGGGATGGGAGAAGGGATGAGTGGGATACTCCAACTATGAACTATGCACAATCATTGGGACAACTATCTGTAGTGTGCGGCAAGGCCGCTGCTTTGCCTTGCCACTGAAGTGAAGATAGTTTGAAAGGTTCCTGCTTTAGTTACTCTCTTCAGGGTTCTTAAACTGGCACCCCCTTTCCTCTCAATACCAGTGTGCTGACACCCGTCCGCTGACCCTAGCTTCTGGAGTGGTCCCCTTCCTGGCAGACCCATGGGCAAGTTCCTCTGTACTCACGGACACTGTTTTTCCAGAGTCACCGTTGCCTCCAAACTCCACTTGTCAGCATCCACCGGACCTCTGCGTTCAGCAACACCTCCATGTTCACCGGACCGACTGCCTGTGACCACCTTTCCCAGCTGCAGAAGGAGAAACAGCCATACTGTCCTTCTGGGACCTGGCTTCCCGCCCAAAGACCCCCTTACACATGTGCCATTGGCTTTTATAACATATCCCAGGATGCACCACTGTTGTGCCAACCCACTGGGATAGTCACAAAGCCTGTGTCCCTGGCTGGGTTTCCTCCACTGTCCAACAGGCCTCCCTATTGGACACAGTGGGGACACTACCTCAGACCAAATGAATCACACATGGACACATGTAACAGACCTGACTAGAGATCCTGCTCCCTGATAAGCAGAAAGAGCAACTAGGTTTTACTTGCCCCTCTCCTGATAAGCAGGCAGAGCAAATTACACTCCCTATCTAGAAGGGTGCTACATCTATATATATATATATACACACACTGTATATACAGTATATATAGACCTTGCTTTTTGCACTGGTGCGCAGTCATGTTGGAACAGGAAGGGGCCATCCCCAAACTCCTCCCACAAAGTTGGGAGCATAAAATTGTCCAAAATGTCTTGGTATGCTGACGCCTTAAGAGTTCCCTTCACTGGAACTAAAGGGGCCAAACCCAACTCCTGAAAAACAACCCCACACCATAATCCCCCCTCCCCCCCACACCATAATCGCCCCTCCACCAAATGATTTGGACCAGTGCACAAAGCAAGGTCCATAAAGACATGGATGAGCGTTTTTGGGGTGGAAGAACTTGACTGGCCTGCACAGAGTCCTGACTTGCCCCCGATAGAACACCTTTGGGATGAATTAGAGTGGAGACTTCGAGCTAGGCCTTCTCATCCAACATCAGTGCCTGACCTCACAAATGCGCTTCTGGAAGAATGGTGAAATATTCCCATAGACACTCTCCTAAACCTTGTGGACAGCCTTCCCAGAAGAGTTGAAGCTGTTATAGCTGCAATGGGTGGAGCCAACTCAATATTGAACCCTATGGACTAAGACTGGGATGCCATTAAAGTTCATGTGTGTGTAAAGGCAAGCGTCCCAATACTTTTGGTAATATAGTGTGTATATATATATATATTTATATATATATATATACATAATATTCACTCACTGGCCACTTTATTAGGTACACCTGTACAGTTGCTTGATAACACAAATTGCTAATCAGCCAATCACATGGCAGCAACTCAGTGCATTTAGGCATCTGGAAGTGGTGAAGACGACTTACTGAAGTTTTAACCAAACTTTAGAATGGGGAAGAAAGGGGATTGAAGTGACTTTGAACATGACATGGTTGTTGGTGGCAGACGGGTTGGTCTGAGTATTTCTGGGATTTTCACACACAACCATCTCTCGGGATTACAGAGAATGGTGGGAAAAAGAGAAAATATCCAGTGAGCGGCAGTTGTGTGGAGGAAAATGCCTTATTGAGGTCAGAGGAGAATTGGCAGACTGGTTCCAGATGATAGAAAGGTAACAGTAACTCAAATAACCGCTCGTTACATCCAAGGTATGAAGAACACTATCTCTGATCACACAACACATTGAACCTTGAAGCAGATTGGCTACAGTAGCGTCAGATCACTGGGATGCCATTAAAGTTCATGTGCGTGTAAAGGCAGGCGTCCCAATACTTTTGGTAATATAGTGTGTGTGTGTGTATATATATATATATAGTGTATTTACACTGCTCAAAAAAATTAAAGGAACACTTTGAAAGCACATCAGATCTCATCTGGGAAAAATATCATGCTGGATATCTATACTGGTATGGACTGGGTAATGTGTTAGGATCTATACTGGTATGGACTGGGTAATGTGTTAGGATCTATACTGGTATGGACTGGGTAATGTGTTAGGATCTATACTGGTATGGACTGGGTAATGTGTTAGGATCTATACTGGTATGGACTGGGTAATGTGTTAGGATCTGTACTGGTATGGACTGGGTAATGTGTTAGGATCTGTACTGGTATGGACTGGTTGATGTGTTAGGATCTATACTGGTATGGACTGGGTAATGTGTTAGGATCTATACTGGTATGGACTGAGTAATGTGTTAGGATCTATACTGGTATGGACTGGGTAATGTGTTGGGATCTATACTGGTATGGACTGGGTAATGTGTTGGGATCTATACTGGTATGGACTGGGTAATGTGTTAGGATCTATACTGGTATGGACTGGGTAATGTGTTAGGATCTATACTGGTATGGACTGGGTAATGTGTTAGGATCTATACTGGTATGGACTGGGTAATGTGTTAGGATCTGTACTGGTATGGACTGGGTGATGTGTTAGGATCTGTACTGGTATGGACTGGTTGATGTGTTAGGATCTATACTGGTATGGACTGAGTAATGTGTTAGGATCTATACTGGTATGGACTGGGTAATGTGTTAGGATCTATACTGGTATGGACTGGGTAATGTGTTGGGATCTATACTGGTATGGACTGGGTAATGTGTTAGGATCTATACTGGTGTGGACTGGGTAATGTGTTAGGATCTATACTGGTATGGACTGGATAATGTGTTAGGATCTATACTGGTATGGACTGGGTAATGTGTTAGGATCTATACTGGTATGGACTGGGTAATGTGTTAGGATCTATACTGGTATGGACTGGGTAATGTGTTGGGATCTATACTGGTATGGACTGGGTAATGTGTTAGGATCTATACTGGTGTGGACTGGGTAATGTGTTAGGATCTATACTGGAGTGGACTGGGTATTGTGTTAGGATCTATACTGGTATGGACTGGGTAATGTGTTAGGATCTATACTGGTATGCACTGGTTGATGTGTTAGGATCTGTACTGGTATGGACTGGGTAATGTGTTAGGATCTATACTGGTATGGACTGGGTATTGTGTTAGGATCTATACTGGTATGGACTGGTTTATGTGTTAGGATCTATACTGGTATGGACTGGGTAATGTGTTAGGATCTATACTGGTATGGACTGGGTAATGTGTTAGGATCTATACTGATATGGACTGGGAAATGTGTGCGGATCTATACTGGTATGGACTGGGTAATGTGTTAGGAAGGAAAGGATGCCACATTGTTTGATGGAAATGAAAATTATCACCCTAGAGAGGGCTGAATTCAAAGGCCCCCCCGAAAATCAAAGTGAAAAAATGATGCAGCAGGCGAGTCCATTTCGCTGAAATTTCATTGCGGGATTTCAGAATGGTCCTCAGTAGTTTGTATGGCCCCCATGTGCTTGTATGCATGCCTGACAACGTCGGGGCTTGCTCCTAATGAGAGGACGGATGGTGTCCTGGGGCATGTCCTCCCAGATCTGGACCAGGACATCACTGAGCTCCTGAACAGACTGAGGTAGAACCTGGTGACGTCGGATGGACGGAAACAATGTCCCAGAGGTGTTCTATTGGATTTAGGTGAGACGAGCGTGGGGGCCACTCAGTAGTATCAATTCCTTCATTCTACAGCAACTGGCTGCATATTCTCGCCACATGAGGCCGGGCATTGTCTTGCACCAGGAGGAACCCAGGACCCAATGCACCAGTGTAGGTCTGACAATGGGTCCAAGGATTTCATTCCGATGCCTAAAGGCAGTCAGGGTGCCATTGTCCAGCCTGTAGAGGTTTGTGTGTCCCATCTAGTGCACCTGTTAATTTTATAAACACCAAAGCAGTTGAAACGCACAGCCATTAATATCTAAACCGCTGGCAACAAAAGTGAGTACACCCCTAAGTGACAATGTCCAAATTGGGCCCAATTAGCCATTTGCAAAACACTCAACATGCCTCTCTGCAAATAGCTTAGGGTGTCTACTTTCTTAAAAGGGGTCATTTGGGGGGGGGGGGGGGGGGTTGCTGTCTTGGCATTTTATGGCCTCCGAAACTGTGATAGGTTGTGAGGGGTGAAATCAACAATATACGCCCTTGGAAAGCCTGGAAGTGGTGATTGGATTTCCGGGTCCTGTACGCAGCTAGACTGCAAAAAAGTCTCACACATGGGGTATTCCTGTAATCAAGGGAAGCAGCAAAATGTATTTTGGGGTGTCATTTCACATATACCCATGGCATGTGTGAACAATTTATCTTTTATTGACAACTTTGTGTTAAAAAAAAAAATGTAATATTCCCGAAACTTGTGGCAAAATATAAAATATTCCATGGACTCACCATGCCTCTCAGCAAATAGCTTGGGGTGTCTACTTTCCAAAATTGGGTCATTTGGGGGGGTTTTGTGCTAGCTTGAAATTTCAGGGCCTCCGAAAATGTGATGGGTAGTGAGGAGTAAAATCAAAAATTTATGCCATTAGAAAACCTGAAGGTGGTGATTGGTTTTCGGGGTTCCGTACACAGCTAGGCTCCCAAAAAGTCCCACACATGGGGTATCCCCATACTCAGGAGAAGCAGCAGAATGTATTTCGGGTTGTCATTCCACATGTACCCATGTCATGTGTGAGAAATGTATCTTTTAGTGACAACTTTGTGTTAAAAGAAAAATTAAAAAAAAAAATGTAATTTTCCCAAAACTTGTGGCAAATATAAAATATTCCATGGACTCACCATGCCTCTCAGCAAACATCTTGGGGTGTCTACTTTCCAAAATGGGGTCATTTGAGGGGGGGGGGGCTGTGTTATCTTGACATTTCAGGGCCTCCTAAACCGTGATAGGTAGTGAGAAAATGCAATGAAAAATGTAGGCCCTTTGAAATTCTGAAGGTGGTGATTGGTTTTCAGGGTCCCATACACAGCTAGGCTCCCAAAAAGTCTCACATATGTGGTATCCCTGTACTCAGGAGAAGCAGCAGAATATATTTTGGGGTGTAATAACACATATACCTATGGCATGTGTGAGCAATATATCATTTCAATGACAACTTTGTGTAAAAAAATTTATATTTTTTTTAGTCATTTTTCAAACACCTGTGACAAGAAAATGAAATATTCAATGAGCTCAACATGCCTCTCAGGACATTCTACTTTCCAAAAAGTGGTAATTTGGGGGGGGGGGGGGGTTTGTACTGCCCTGCCATTTTAGTACTTCATGAAATGAGATAGGCAGTCAGAAAGTAAAAGCTGCATAAATTCCAGTATTTACACCATAGTTTGTAGACGCTATAACTTTTGTGCAAACCAATAAAAATACGCTCATTCAGATTTTTTTTGTCAAAGACATGTAGCTAAATATATTTTGGCCAAAATATGACATACGTAAATTGAGTATATTGGATATTTTTTAAAAGACAAAGTTGAAAATGTCATTTTTTCTCAAAACTTTCGCTCTGTTTATTAATATCACAAAAAATAAAAAGCGCAGAGGTGATCAAATACCACCAAAAGAAAGCTCTGTTTATGGGAAAAAAATGACGTAAATTTTGTGTGGGTACAGCATTGCATGACCACGAAATTGTCAGTTAAAGTCACGCAGTGCCAAGTTGAAAAAAGGGGTCTGGTCTTTGAGCAGCCAAATCCTCCGGGGCTTAAGTGGTTATTAACCACTTTAATACAGGGCACTTCCCTCCCTTCCCGCCCAGGCCAATTTTCCCCTTTTAGCGCTGTTGCATTTTGAATGACAATTGCGCGGTCATGCAACACTGTACTTACACCAAATTTATATCATTTTCCCCCCACAAATAGAGCTTTCTTTTGGTGGTATTTGATCACCTGTGCGATTTTTACTTTTTGCTAAACAAATAAAAAAAGACAGAAAAGTTTGAAAAAAAAAAAAGTTTTTTTGTTTATGTTATACAATTTTGTAAATAAATAAGTTTTTTCCTGCACTGATGAGCACTGATGAGACTGCACTGACAGGCACTGATGAGGAGGCACTGATGGGGTGGCACTGATGGGGTGGCACTGATAGGCGGCACTGATAGGCACTGATATGTGGCACTGATAGGTAGCACTGATATGCAGCATTGGTGGGCACTAATAGGCGGCACTGCTGGGCACTGATAGGCGGCATTGATGGGCACTGATAGGCGGCACTGACGGGCACTGATAGGTGGCACTGACGGGCACTAATGGGCACTGATAGGCAGCACTGGTGGGCACTGATGGGCACTGATGGGCGGCACTGATCGGCACTGACGGGCGGCACTGATGGGCACTGATAGGCGGCACTGGTGGGCAATAATGGGCACTGGTGGGCGACACTAAAGGATGGCAATGATGGGCACTTGTGGGCAGCACTGATAGGGAGGACACTGGTGGGCATCACTGATGGGGAGGGCAATGGGGGGCTCCCTGAGCCCTGATTGCCATCCCTGGTGGCCATAGTGGGCATCCCTGGGGTCATAGTGGGCATCCCTGGGGTCATAGTGGGCATCCCTGGTGGATCTAGTGGCATCCCCCCCCTGAGGGTCTGCACTGGTAATCAATGATCTGATTACCAGTGCCGACCCCCCCCCTGTCAGGGGAGCCGCCGATCGGCGCTCCTTTACTCGTGCCTGTCAGGCACGAACTAAGGAAAGCCGATCGACGGCTGTTCCTGTTTTACTATGTGACCAGCCGTGATTGGACACAGCTGATCACATAGTAAAGAGCCTCCGTCAGAGGCTCTTTACCGAGATCGGAGATGCAGGGTGTCAGACTGACACCTCGCATCACCGGTCGCCGCTCTGCGCGCCCCCGGGGGGCGCCCAGAGCGGTGTTATCCTGTCGCCGTCATATGACGTCCGGTCAGGATAACTCAACCACATTCCCGCCGTCAATTTGTAATAGGGCGGGCGGGAAGTGGTTAAAGTTCTTTTTGAACAACATAAAGTTTTCACCTTGGTTACCACATAACGATTTTACCTGAGAAACAGAAGCCATTTTAGTTCTGATGCAGACAAGTGAAGATCTCCATATTTGCCCCTAGATACACAAGTGCCTGTAAGTCTATTTATTATTTCCCAAAGTTCATTTTACACTTGGACTGCACTGTTGTGTGTTTGATATATCATTTTAATATAAGCTTTCTGCATAGTAATGTTTAATGTTGTGCTTATTAGCAAAGTGTCACATGTAATACATAATTGTAATTCTAAGTCTCTCTGATTGTATTGCAGTTTACAGAACTATTGATAGAAGTAAATTCAGTTTTGGAATAAAACACAACGCTATTTCTGTCGGTTTTGTTAACTGGCTGTCAGCTAAGGGATAGTAGGACAGCACACTTACACACCAGCCGATCTAACAGCAGTGTAAGGAGGAAACGATAGGTTGAAGCTTGTTAAATTGTTACACATAGCATGTTAAACATTGCAAGAAACTCCATAAGAAAAAGTTCCCCAAGGGTACCCCTTGAAGGCGCTGTGAACAACAGTTCAGCCATCTTAGTTACTAGAAGCCATTTTATAATACTGCTGTGATAGAATGTTTTATATTCTGCATAAGACCTTTGCCCACGCTAATTCTCACAAGATAAGAGTCCCGTCTTTTATTGTAAATAATGTTACTTCCCCAAAATGACGTGCGTGTGCTCTCCAGCAGTCTGGGGCAAGATGACCAGATGTCATATATATACGCAGATAATGTCCTTGTGGAGAGGTCCATGAGACGCCATGGGAGTAACCGACTGTTATAATGTATTCTAATGGTAAATGTTTTCTATATAATCTGTAAGCAATAAACCGATGTTAGGTCATTCTGAACGAACCATATGCTGCCTGTGTATTGAGTTTTATCAGAGTGGCCTCCAGGCCTGCAGAGTCCAGAGGTCAACCAATCAAGTCCACAAGTCTACCGCTTTGGAGTGGTTAACGCCAACAGTTCTGGAGGTCCCACTGAGATGGTCAACACCCATGTCCGGTAAGTGTTAAAAATTTTCTTTTGCCTTACCGAGACCTGTGGGTCAACGACCATATAGTCTAGAGTAATACCTGTTGGCTGTATAGACTTGATAGGGAGTGTTCTGGGAACACTGGGAGAGACCCTTGGAGGGTCCCGGGTCGTTTGGAAGTGACCCGATAAACCTATGAAATAGATATAGAATATTATAAACAGTACTGTAAAATTGACGGACCGGTTGTAACCCCCCCCCCCCCCCCCGAGACTCAGATGTTCTTTTTCTTTCCTTTGCATATTCTTTCTGTCGCATAGAAGTATAAGATAAACGTGTATTGTTTGTCTATAATGGTAGGAAAACCTTCTTGATAGCCACTATACCTGGGAAGTATCAGTCAAGACTCGGTAAGGGTATTTTTTTTTTTTTTGGTTCCCAGAAGGGACACCCCGTGTCCAAAGTATACGGTTTAATTTACAGTACATACACCAGTGGCTTTTTAGGAGGGTTTGACCATAAGGGGTCTCAGGACCCAGGTACATCTAGGTAACAATGATTTTGTGATATTGTCCTAAATTTCTTGAATGTGTAAATCCTAGAGTCATATTTTATCAGGTGAGAGAATATTGGAATTTGTTTATTGTCTTGTTATGGAAATGGATGGGAATATTTGGTGAGTAGTATTCCTGGAAGTAAATTAAAGCGGAGTTCTGGCCTCTGGGAGGAAATTTAGATAAAAACACCCCCGGGACAGTCAGGGCTAGTACATTCCATAATGGATAGCCTCTGAACTGTCCCAGGTCGCACTTACCTTTTAGAAGAAATACTTACCTTGAAAATTTCTTCTCCAGCGCTGCCATCTCAGATGTGGGCAGCTGAAGCCAGCTCGTCCTCTTCTGCGTCCTCTTCCATGTCCTCTTCGTCCCAGAATGCCCTGCACCGGCCCGGCTCATCACTTCCTGGGAATGCGCGTCATCCCTGCACAGCTTCTGGGCATGCCTGCACCGAAACTGACGTGCGGGGCCGGTGCAGGCACATTGACTCCTGGGAGTGATGATGTTCAGCTCCCAGGAGACATCACAAGCAGGAAGAGACGGCGCAGGGCGAGGCCAAAGAGGGAGGAAGTAGAAGGAAGGTAAGTATACTTTCTTAAAAAGAAAGGTAAGTAAAGAAAAAAAAAAATGCGGCACAATGGTGTAGTGGTTAGCACTTTCACCTAGCAGCAAGAGGGTCGCTGGTTCGTATCCCAATCACGACACTACCTGCCTTGCGTTTGCATGTTCTCCCTGTGCCTGCGTGAGTTTCCTCCGGGTACTCCGGTTTCCTCCCACACTACAAAGGCATGCTGGTAGGTTAATTGGATCCTGTATAAAAAATTGGCCTTACTATGTGTATGTATGAATGTGAGTTAGGGACCTTAGATTGTAAGCCTCTTGAGGGCAGGGACTGATGTGAATGTGCAATGTATATGTAAAGCGCTGCATAAATTGACAGCGCTATATAAGTACCTGAAATAAATAAATTCGTAAGTATCCATTTGTTTTTTAGGGCATCTACAGCAAGCGGATGGGCCAAAGTTGTTTTTGAGCCCGGAACTCTGCTTTAAGGTAGAGGTTATTACTTCAGAAAGGATCTACCTAAAGTTGAAGTGTTAAGAATTATTGTATATTGTTTTGTGAATTATACTGAAGGTTTAAGTCTAAGAGACATTAGGAGACAGGTATATCACAGGAAAGAGAGTTTTGTAGTCCTCATTCTCTTTCAGTAAAGGTTATTTGTGATATCTTTAGAACTGGGGAAGAATCAAACTAAGCAAATTCCACCCCCTGATCCAGGAGAGACATGCAGGTCAGATGTCGCCTGGGTCTCAGGTGGATGCACATACATTAACCCTTGGATAGATACCCTAGCAGGATGGGCGGAAAAGATGGGGAGTAGTAATCCCTTTCCCCGAGATGGGGACAATGATAGTTTTCACATGAATATGGTAAAGGGACTCTGTCTAGGTGACAGAAACGTTTTCCCATACTTCTCAGGAGATCCACAATGGGATATGAAGTACATGAAAAGAGGCGTGGAGAACTGGTTTACCTATGCCCCGTATTGGTATAATAGAATAGAAAAAGATGCGGCTGGCTGTTTTGATCTGCCTAAAGAAAAACAGCCTGTCAGCACGCATTTCCAAGGGCGTTATCTCAGAGGCAGAGAAGGACATTTTCAACCTAGGCCCCCCTACAATAACAGACCACAACAACAACAAACAGGATGTTTTTTTAATTGTGGGGACCCAAATCACTGGGAAAGGGATTGCTCTATGAGGAACGATGTGTTAGTGGTCCCCCCACAATTGAACAACCTCACAACAGCCTGAGATAAAGTTACCTGCCAACTGGCAACCACAACAACAGCAACAATGACGGTAACTGTCACAACAGAGGGTGGACTCACAGTGACATCGGAAAAAATGCAATTTTTGTCCCGAGTCCAGAGAATAATTATTTCCTTTTAGAGGAAGAGTGCCACAGCATTTGTTTCCTGGATGTAGGATTGATTCCATGTACCCCTTACAAAGCCACCCTGAAGTCAGGAGTAGGCGCCATTCAACACAAGCTAAGAAAAAGCAGGATGGAATCAGGCCTATATTAGACAGATTCTTGGACGAAGGTATATTTAAAGAAATAGTATTACCTTATAATACTCCCGTCCCTTGCTGCACCTACACCTGCATCCACAGTCTCATTTTCCAAAGCAGATGTAGTTTTCTTAGCAGTGACCAGAACCACTGTCCTTGTGGAAAACCAACAAGCCCGGATCCATGCCAGTCGAGTAAAAAAGGTGAAGATGGATTGTGCTAAGCAAGACAAAGACACAGATAAAGGGTGTGAAGAAGGTGTTGAAAATCCTCGAAGAGCGAGTGAAGCAGGTGTTATAGTCTCTGAAAACTTGCAAAATGACTGTACTCATAGCAAGGAACTCTGGCAAGCTGTGAATTCTGTTGGTGGCACTTGTATTTTTAGTGTTCAACCCAACCTGGATCATAACTAACTGTATACAGTCAGGTCCATAAATATTGGGACATTGACACAATTCTAATCTTTTTGGCTCTATACACCACCACAATGGATTTGAAATGAAACAAACAAGATGTGCTTTTACTGCAGACTTTCAGCTTTAATTTGAGGGTATTTACATCCACATCGGGTGAAAGGTGTAGGAATTACAACAGTTTGTATATGTGCCTCCCACTTTTTAAGGGACCAAAAGTAATGGGACAGATTAACAATCATAAATCAAACTTTCACTTTTTAATACTTGGTTGCAAATCCTTTGCAGTCAATTACAGCCTGAAGTCTGGAATGCATAGACATCACCAGACGCTAGGTTTCATCCCTGGTGATGCTCTGCCAGGCCTCTATTGCAACTGTCTTCAGTTCCTGCTTGTTCTTGGGGCATTTTCCCTTCAGTTTTGTCTTCAGCAAGTGAAATGCATGCTCAATCGGATTCAGGTCAGGTGATTGACTTGGCCATTGCATAACATTCCACTTCTTTCCATTAAAAAACTCTTTGGTTGCTTTTGCAGTATGCTTTGAGTCATTGTCTATCGGCTCTCTGAAGCGCCGTCCAATGAGTTCTTACATAGTTACATAGGGCCTAATTCATAGTACCACTATTTGGCTAACGCCGGGATTTTTGCGAACCGGCGAATTTGAACGTCTGAAATTGGTATTCAAAGTACGGCGGGCGGCCAATAACGTCTAGTGTTAGATTCATGAAGATGCTACAATGTCAGGGCACGACTTAAAAACAGGTCAGCTAAAAGCTCGACTAATGTTTGTCCAAATTTTTCCCTGTACCCCTAAAAATCCCAAATTACTGTGGAAGGTGTGGAGATGAATTTTGAGATGACTAGCTTTTACAAAATGTCAAAAACTGACCTAGAAAGAAAGATATCTGCAAAAGTGTAGAAAGTAAAAACAGCTCCGCAAGTCCCGAGCTGCAAGAGCGCGAATGTGCGCATGCACAACGCCAACTAGGCTCAAAAAATTCCGCTATCGCGAATTTGAGCAAGCTTTTTTTGAATACCAACTAAAAATCCGCTGTATCGCCCATATAAAATGGAAAGAACCGGCGAATTTGAAAAACATGCACACTTCTACCAAGGGATCCCTTAGTAAACACCATCACGTTCCATACACCTTTCCTGCTAACTCTGAAATAATAACAGTGAAATCTACAGTGTTTATATAGAACCTCCACATTATCTAGGTTATCCCACAAAATATTACATTGGGAAACATGTACTCAGATAGAAGAAAAATAGATGTAAAACATATTTCAAAGAAAGATTATTAACATTTCACAAATATATAGCAAATGTCACAATTTGGCCAATATTCTATGTGTTGAAAAATTATGTTACTCTAAATATATTGCAAATACACTTTCTTCCATATGGGTATGGCCAAGTGTTAGCATTTTAGTACACAATTAACTGCAGGTATACATCCCCATACTTGGCTAATGAGCAAAGTCTGGCCAACAAACAAATATAGCTTTAGCTCTCAATATTGCTAGATATGGACTTTATGTGGCATCTTTTGTATTTAGTTCATGTCTTTATATTAAAAGTTTGGTGATACACATGCCTTTTTGAAACATGAGCAAAAGTATTGATGCGAACATTTGGAGGGTTGGAGACCTCCAATTGTTGCCCATACAGAGGGCTCATTCGGGATTCGAACTTACAAACCTACAGCAGGAAGGCAGACTCCCTAATAGTGTTGAGCGAACACGGACTGTATTATTCGTGTTCGTACCGAATAATTGGATTTTTGTTACCCGAACACGAACACGGACACTTTACTGTATATTCGGGTAAAAATCCGTGTTTGGTCGTTTTATTTCCGGGTTTTGCATGCTTTGGCGCTCTTTTCATGGCGGGCTTTCAACAGCCAATCAACAATCGTTTAACTGGTGTGCCTTAAGCCATCCCAGCCATGCCTGCAAATGTCTCAGTAGCTGTGATTGGCCGTCTGAAGCATGTGACCAAGTCTTTATAAGTTCGAGGCAGCCGCAGCGGCGTCATTATGCTGCTTAGATCAGGGACAGAGCACACATCAACGTGCTGGCTGCTGATTAGGGAAAGATAGGCAGGAAAAAACCATTTGTGTCCGGATAGAATTGAGGGACAGGTCGGAGTGTTTAGGCAGGGCGAGTTGTAGGCATTTTAGGGATAGAGTCTGCTGAATTATAGGGTCAGTGTCTTCTGCAAACTACAATCGATATTGCTGTGTGGGGGGTGGGGTGACTCTGCACTCAATCCTGATCTACGATCTCTTCTCAATCCTGTTAGGGAGAGGCTGCTGCTGAATTTTAGGGTCAGAGTGTTCTACAAACTACAATCGATATTGCTGTGTGGGGTGGGGTCTGCAGTTAGTTCTCCTGATCTACGATCTCTTCTCAATCCTGTTAGGGACAGAGTCTGCTGAATTTTAGGGAAACTGTGTTCTACAAACTACAATCGATATTGCTGTGTGGTGTGGGATAGGAGACAGGCAGGTGTCAGTGATCCACATCCATTTTTCTGTGTGTGGGCTGCAGTGAACACAATCTTTTTGGGGTGCAGTGAACACAATCCTTTTGGAGTGCAGTGAACAAAATCTTTGTGGGGTGCAGTGAACAAAACCTTTGTGGGGGTACAGTGAACACAATCTTTGTGGGGTGCAGTGAAGACAATCCTTGTGGGGTGCAGTGAAGACCATCCTTGTGGGGTGCAGTGAACAAAATCTTTGGGGGGTACAGTGAACACAATCTTTGTGGGGTGCAGTGAACAAAATCTTTGTGGGGTACAGTGAACACAATCTTTGTGGGGTGCAGTGAACAAAACCTTTGTGGGGTACAGTGAACACAATCTTTGTGGGGTGCAGTGAAGACAATCCTTTTGGAGTGCAGTGAACACAATCTTTGTGGGGTACAGTGAACACAATCTTTGTGGGGTGCAGTGAACAAAACCTTTGTGGGGTACAGTGAACACAATCTTTGTGGGGTGCAGTGAACACAATCTTTGTGGGGTGCAGTGAACAAAACCTTTGTGGGGTGCAGTGAACACAACCTTTGTGGGGTACAGTGAACACAATCTTTGTGGGGTGCAGTGAACAAAACCTTTGTGGGGTACAGTGAACACAATCTTTGTGGGGTGCAGTGAACAAAACCTTTGTGGGGTACAGTGAACACAATCTTTGTGGGGTGCAGTGAAGACAATCCTTTTGGAGTGCAGTGAACAAAATCTTTGTGGGGTACAGTGAACACAATCTTTGTGGGGTGCAGTGAACAAAATCTTTGTGGGGTACAGTGAACACAATCTTTGTGGGGTGCAGTGAAGACAATCCTTGTGGGGTGCAGTGAAGACAATCCTTGTGGGGTGCAGTGAACAAAACCTTTGTGGGGTACAGTGAACACAATCTTTGTGGGGTACAGTGAACACAATCTTTGTGGGGTGCAGTGAACAAAACCTTTGTGGGGTACAGTGAACACAATCTTTGTGGGGTCCAGTGAACAAAACCTTTATGGGGTACAGTGAAGACAATCTTTGTGGGGTGCAGTGAAGACAATCCTTTTGGAGTGCAGTGAACAAAATCTTTGTGGGGTACAGTGAACACAATCTTTGTGGGGTGCAGTGAACAAAATCTTTGTGGGGTACAGTGAACACAATCTTTGTGGGGTGCAGTGAAGACAATCCTTGTGGGGTGCAGTGAACAAAATCTTTGGGGGGTACAGTGAACACAATCTTTGTGGGGTGCAGTGAACAAAACCTTTGTGGGGTACAGTGAACACAATCTTTGTGGGGTGCAGTGAACAAAACCTTTGTGGAGTACAGTGAACAAAATCTTTGTGGGGTGCAGTGAACAAAACCTTTGTGGGGTGCAGTGAACACAACCTTTGTGGGGTACAGTGAACACAATCTTTGTGGGGTACAGTGAACACAATCTTTGTGGGGTGCAGTGAACACAATCTTTGTGGGGTGCAGTGAACAAAACCTTTGTGGGGTGCAGTGAACACAACCTTTGTGGGGTACAGTGAACACAATCTTTGTGGGGTGCAGTGAACAAAACCTTTGTGGGGTACAGTGAACACAATCTTTGTGGGGTACAGTGAACACAATCTTTGTGGGGTGCAGTGAACAAAACCTTTGTGGGGTACAGTGAACACAATCTTTGTGGGGTGCAGTGAACACAATCTTTGTGGGGTGCAGTGAACAAAACCTTTGTGGGGTGCAGTGAACACAACCTTTGTGGGGTACAGTGAACACAATCTTTGTGAGGTGCAGTGAAGACAATCCTTGTGGGGTGCAGTGAAGACAATCCTTGTGGGGTGCAGTGAACAAAATCTTTGGGGGGTACAGTGAACACAATTTTCGTGGGGTGCAGTGAACAAAACCTTTGTGGGGTACAGTGAACACAATCTTTGTGGGGTGCAGTGAACAAAACCTTTGTGGGGTACAGTGAACACAATCTTTGTGGGGTACAGTGAACACAATCTTTGTGGGGTGCAGTGAACAAAACCTTTGTGGGGTGCAGTGAACACAACCTTTGTGGGGTACAGTGAACACAATCTTTGTGGGGTGCAGTGAACAAAACCTTTGTGGGGTACAGTGAACACAATCTTTGTGGGGTACAGTGAACACAATCTTTGTGGGGTGCAGTGAACAAAACCTTTGTGGGGTACAGTGAACACAATCTTTGTGGGGTGCAGTGAACACAATCTTTGTGGGGTGCAGTGAACAAAACCTTTGTGGGGTGCAGTGAACACAACCTTTGTGGGGTACAGTGAACACAATCTTTGTGAGGTGCAGTGAAGACAATCCTTGTGGGGTGCAGTGAAGACAATCCTTGTGGGGTGCAGTGAACAAAATCTTTGGGGGGTACAGTGAACACAATTTTTGTGGGGTGCAGTGAACAAAACCTTTGTGGGGTACAGTGAACACAATCTTTGTGGGGTGCAGTGAACAAAACCTTTGTGGGGTACAGTGAACACAATCTTTGTGGGGTGCAGTGAAGACAATCCTTTTGGAGTGCAGTGAACAAAATCTTTGTGGGGTACAGTGAACACAATCTTTGTGGGGTGCAGTGAACAAAATCTTTGTGGGGTACAGTGAACACAATCTTTGTGGGGTGCAGTGAAGACAATCCTTGTGGGGTGCAGTGAAGACAATCCTTGTGGGGTGCAGTGAACAAAATCTTTGGGGGGTACAGTGAACACAATCTTTGTGGGGTGCAGTGAACAAAACCTTTGTGGGGTACAGTGAACAAAACCTTTGTGGGGTGCAGTGAACAAAACCTTTGTGGGGTGCAGTGAACACAACCTTTGTGGGGTACAGTGAACACAATCTTTGTGGGGTGCAGTGAACAAAACCTTTGTGGGGTACAGTGAACACAATCTTTGTGGGGTGCAGTGAACACAATCTTTGTGGGGTGCAGTGAACAAAACCTTTGTGGGGTGCAGTGAACACAACCTTTGTGGGGTACAGTGAACACAATCTTTGTGGGGTGCAGTGAACAAAACCTTTGTGGGGTACAGTGAACACAATCTTTGTGGGGTACAGTGAACACAATCTTTGTGGGGTGCAGTGAACAAAACCTTTGTGGGGTACAGTGAACACAATCTTTGTGGGGTACAGTGAACACAATCTTTGTGGGGTGCAGTGAACACAATCTTTGTGGGGTGCAGTGAACACAACCTTTGTGGGGTACAGTGAACACAACCTTTGTGGGGTACAGTGAGCACAATCTTTGTGAGGTGCAGTGAAGACAATCCTTGTGGGGTGCAGTGAAGACAATCCTTGTGGGGTGCAGTGAACAAAATCTTTGGGGGGTACAGTGAACACAATTTTTGTGTGGTGCAGTGAACAAAACCTTTGTGGGGTACAGTGAACACAATCTTTGTGGGGTGCAGTGAACAAAACCTTTGTGGGGTACAGTGAACACAATCTTTGTGGGGTGCAGTGAAGACAATCCTTTTGGAGTGCAGTGAACAAAATCTTTGTGGGGTACAGTGAACACAATCTTTGTGGGGTGCAGTGAAGACAATCCTTGTGGGGTGCAGTGAAGACAATCCTTGTGGGGTGCAGTGAAGACAATCCTTGTGGGGTGCAGTGAACAAAATCTTTGGGGGGTACAGTGAACACAATCTTTGTGGGGTGCAGTGAACAAAACCTTTGTGGGGTACAATGAACACAATCTTTGTGGGGTGCAGTGAACAAAACCTTTGTGGGGTACAGTGAACACAATCTTTGTGAGGTGCAGTGAAGACAATCCTTGTGGGGTGCAGTGAAGACAATCCTTGTGGGGTGCAGTGAACAAAATCTTTGGGGGGTACAGTGAACACAATTTTTGTGGGGTGCAGTGAACAAAACCTTTGTGGGGTACAGTGAACACAATCTTTGTGGGGTGCAGTGAACAAAACCTTTGTGGGGTACAGTGAACACAATCTTTGTGGGGTGCAGTGAAGACAATCCTTTTGGAGTGCAGTGAACAAAATCTTTGTGGGGTACAGTGAACACAATCTTTGTGGGGTGCAGTGAAGACAATCCTTGTGGGGTGCAGTGAAGACAATCCTTGTGGGGTGCAGTGAAGACAATCCTTGTGGGGTGCAGTGAACAAAATCTTTGGGGGGTACAGTGAACACAATCTTTGTGGGGTGCAGTGAACAAAACCTTTGTGGGGTACAGTGAACACAATCTTTGTGGGGTGCAGTGAACAAAACCTTTGTGGGGTACAGTGAACACAATCTTTGTGAGGTGCAGTGAAGACAATCCTTGTGGGGTGCAGTGAAGACAATCCTTGTGGGGTGCAGTGAAGACAATCCTTGTGGGGTGCAGTGAACACAATCTTTGGGGGGTACAGTGAACACAATTTTTGTGGGGTGCAGTGAACAAAACCTTTGTGGGGTACAGTGAACACAATCTTTGTGGGGTGCAGTGAACAAAACCTTTGTGGGGTACAGTGAACACAATCTTTGTGGGGTGCAGTGAAGACAATCCTTTTGGAGTGCAGTGAACAAAATCTTTGTGGGGTACAGTGAACACAATCTTTGTGGGGTGCAGTGAACAAAACCTTTGTGGGGTACAGTGAACACAATCTTTGTGGGGTGCAGTGAACAAAACCTTTGGGGGGTACAGTGAACACAATCTTTGTGGGGTGCAGTGAAGACAATCCTTTTGGAGTGCAGTGAACACAATCTTTGTGGGGTGCAGTGAACAAAACCTTTGTGGGGTACAGTGAACACAATCTTTGTGGGGTACAGTGAACACAATCTTTGTGGGGTACAGTGAACACAATCTCATACTTCTGAAGCTTTAAGGGTGCTGCCTGTTCTATACTCCTCCTCCTCCTCCTCATCCATCCTTTTAGGTGTACAAACAATAGTAATTGGGGCCTAGTGTGCTTCTGTACGTGTGAAAAACATACACTTTTTTTTGATCATATTTCCTATTCCGCTATTCAATAAAAACCTTTGGGGCTCAATTAAATTGCGGAATAGTCTGTGTCGGTACGTGTGAGATCCACCTTTCCAAGTTTTTGGGGTTCATCTCATACTTCTGAAGATTTGAGGGTGCTGCCTGTTCCATACTCCTCTTCCTCATCCTCCCTTTAGGGTAGGAAAAAATTTAATCGGGCCTAGTCTGTGTTTGTACGTGTGAGATACACAGTTTTTTATCCTATTCCGCTATTCAATACACACCCTTTTGGTGTAAAAAACATTAAATTGCGGCATAGTTTGCATATTTGACTGTGAGATACACCCGTGCGATACTGTTGTTCTTTTGTTCCGCTATTCAATAAAGACCTTTCTAGGGCAAGATCTTAAATTTCAGAAATATGAGGAGAGCGTCAAATAGGGGCCGTGGCCTGGGTCGTGGTGGTGCTGCTGCTAGAGCTCCTGTTGCAAGGAGAGGACGTGGTCGATCTGTGCCAGCTACACGCACAAGTGAAACACCTTCCTCAAGTGTGAGTAGGCGACAGAACCTGCATCAGTATTTGGTAGGGCATCATACGCCCCTAGAAGTGATGAGGCCAGAACAAGTGGAGGCGATAGTAGATTGGTTTGCTGCTGACAGTGCCTCCAGTTCCTTCACATTGTCTCCCACCCAGTCTACTGCAGAAAGGTCACAGTTGGCACCTGCAGCCGATGTCCAACCGTCTTTCACCTCACCCCCTTGCAAATCAGGCAAGCAGTCTGAGCCCCAAGCCATACAGCAGTCTCTTCTTCTTTTTGATGACTCTGTCAGCAGGGTTTCCCAGGGCCATCCACCTAGCCCTGCCCCAGAAGTGGAAGAGATTGAGTGCAGCGATGCCCAACCACTTATTTCTCAAGATGAGTACATGCAAGGATCATCGCAGCACGTCTCCGATGATGACGAAACGCAGGTGCCAACTGCTGCGGCGTTCAGCATTGTGGAGACCGACAAGGAGGGCAGGGGTGAAGACTGGGTGGAAGATGATGTGGAGGACGATGAGGTCCTCGACCCCACATGGAATGAACGTCATGCAGGTGACCTGAGTAGTTTGGAGGAAGAGGCGGTGGTCGCACAGAGCCACCAGCACAGCAGAAGAGGGAGCAGGGTGCAGAAGCGGAGCGGCCGTGCCCTAGACACTACGCCCGCTACTGCCCAACGCAGCAAGGGAACGAGCGCACCAAAGTCAGCTCAAAGGAGTTCTCTAGCGTGGAAGTTCTTTAGAAAATGTGCTGATGACAGGACACGAGTGGTTTGCACCCTGTGCAATCAGAGCTTGAAGCGAGGCATAAACCTTCTCAACCTGAGCACAACCTGCATGATCAGGCATCTAAGTGCAAAGCACGAGCTGCAGTGGAGTACACACCTTCAAAACCAAGAAACGTCTCTGGCTCATCCTGCTTCCTCTTCTGCTGCAGTCTCGGCCGCTCCAGCCACATCTGTAGTGATACCGGCACCTGCCACCCCGCAAACAGACGATCTGTCAGCAACACCACCACCTGGGTCACCAACAACCATCTCCACAATGTCCCGTGGAAGCGTTCAGATTTCCATCTCCCAAACACTTGAGAGGAAGAGGAAGTACCCCCCTACCCACCGGCGATCCCTGGCCCTGAATGCCAGCATTTCAAAATTATTGGCCTTTGAAATGCTGTCATTCCGTCTGGTGGAGACGCACAGTTTTAAAAACCTTATGTCGGTGGCTGTCCCACAGTACGTCGTGCCCAGCCGCCACTACTTTTCCAGGCAAGCCATCCCTTCCCTACACAACCAAGTGGGGGAAAAAATCAGGTGTGCACTGCGCAACGCCATCTGTGCCAAGGTCCACCTAACTACCGATACGTGGACCAGTAAGCACGGTCAGGGGCGTTATATCTCCCTAACGGCACACTGGGTAAATGCAGTGGCGGATGGGCCTGAGGCGGATAGCAATTTGGCGCATGTCCTTCCACCACCGAGGATTGCAGGGCGCTTCAGTTTGCCTCCTGTTCCTAACTCCTCCTACTCCGCTTCCTCATCCTCTACCGCCTCCTCATCCGGACAGCGTAACACCTTCACCACCAACTTCAGCACGGCCAGGGGTAAATGACAGCAGGCAGTTTTACAACTTGCCTGTTTGGGGGACAAACCACACACCGCGCAGGAGTTGTGGAGGAGCATGGAACAGCAAACAAATGAGTGGTTGCTGCCAGCGAGCCTAAAGCCCGGCCTGGTGGTGTGCGATAACAGGAGAAATCTCATAGCAGCTCTGGGCCTAGCCGGTTTGACTCACATCCCTTGCCTGGCGCATGTGCTGAATTTGGTGGTGCAGAGGTTCCTTAAAAACTACCCCGATATGTCAGAGCTGCTGCAGAAAGTGCGGGCCGTTTGTGCGCACTTTCGGCGTTCTCACCCTGCTGCTGCTCGCCTGGCAGCGCTGCAGCCTAACTTCGGCCTTCCCGCTCACCGCCTCATATGTGACGTGCCCACAAGGTGGAACTCCACCTTGCACATGCTGGAAAGACTGTGCGAGCAGCAGCAGGCCATAGTGGAGTTTCAGCTGCAGCACGCACGCGTGAGTCGCTCTGCGGAATAGCACCACTTCACCACCAATAACTGGGCCTCCATGCGAGACCTGTGTGCCTTGTTGCGCTGTTTTGAGTACTCCACCAACATGGCCAGTGGCAATGACGCCGTTCTCAGCTTAACTATCCCACTTCTATGCCTCCTTGAAAAAACAATTTGGGCGATGATGGAAGAGGATGTGGCACAGGATGAGGAGGAGGAGGAGGAGGATGAAGAGGTAACATTTCAAAGGCTTTCAGGGCAGTCATTCGCAAGGGGCTCCGAGGGTGGGTTCCTGCACACACAAACGCCAGGGACACAATTGTCCAGCAGGGGCACAGTTCTGGAGGATGAGGAGGATGAGGAGGAGGAGGAGCTGGAGGAGGAGATGGAACCATGTTCACAGCAGGGTGGCACCCAGGCCAGCTCATGGCCATCACTGGTGCGTGGCTGGGGGGATACAGAGGACACGGACGATACACCTCCCACAGAGGACAGCCTTTCGTTGCCTCTGGGCAGCCTGGCACACATGAGCGATTACATGCTGCAGTGTCTCCACAACGACCGCCGAGTTGCCCACATTCTAACTTGTGCTGATTACTGGGTGGCCACGCTGCTGGATCCCCGTTACAAGGACAACGTACCGTCCTTAATTCACTCACTGGAGCGCGATCGCAAGATGCGCGAGTACAAGCGCACGCTGGTAGACGCGATGCTGCTGGCATTCCCATCTGACAGCGGGGCCACAGTGGAAGCACAAGGCAGAGGAGGAGGAGGAGGAGGTCGCCAACTCAACCAGGGCACCGCCAGCACCTCAAAAGGCAGGGTTAGCATGGCCGAAATGTGGAAAAGCTTTGTCAGCACGCCACAACAAACAGCAGCACCAGCAGCTCAGATGGAACGTCTTAGCAGGAGGCAGCATTTTACCAACATGGTGGAGCAGTATGTGTGCACACGCCTACATGTAGTGAATGAGGGGTCTGCCCCCTTCAACTTCTGGGTCTCCAAATTGGGCACATGGCCTGAGCTTGCCCTTTACGCCTTGGAGGTGCTGGCGTGCCCTGCAGCCAGTGTATTATCTGAACGGGTATTTAGCACGGCTGGGGGTGTTATAACAGACAAGCGCAGCCGCCTGTCCAGAGACAATGTGGACAAGCTCACGTTCATTAAAATGAACCAGGCATGGATCCCACGGGACTTTTCCGTACCTTGTGCAGAATAGCAATGGATACCGACCTTACCCAGCCATTGTTCCATTTTTGCTCTTTCTCACTCTTTTGGGGTGTACCCTCATTTAAAATTTGTGAAAAGAAGCAGTGTTGGCTACCTCGTCCTCCTCCTCAGGGCCAGATTAACGTAGGGGCTATTGGAGCTGCAGCTCCATGCAGGCCCCTACCTTTTATATAGGCCCCGGGTTGGCCATATTCACTGTGACCGCTCTTCTGTCACTTGTAAACACAGAAGTCTGGCTTCTATGCTCGCTTCCCCAGGCAGCACCCTCAGAACCTCCCCACACAGCGCGAAGGCCGGACAAGGAGGGACAGTTGCCGATGCATGGATGTGTTTATGGGCTTCAGAGACAGCATCCCATGTTGAATTAGGCATGCATGGCTGCACCCTTCCTCCTCTGGGTGCATGCCAAGGCACGGCCCTTAAGGCCCTTCAAAATCCTCAGCACCAAGACCATGATGCTCTTAATCCGGCCCTGGTCCTCCTCCACCGCCGCTTCCACCTACACCGCCCATAGGTGTGTGCAGCCTATTGCATTAGGGTGTGCACCCCAAAGTTGAAATACACATGCATGTGTTTGCCTACATGTACATGGCCCCGATACATTACTCTCCCTGCTGGCAAAGAGAAATAGAGCAGAGCAGGTGCGAGGGAGATCTTTCCCATCTCCTCACTGGCAAACAGAGCGATAATGCTATGTGCCCTAGGTGATTAGGGTGTGCCCAGGTACACCAGGCACACCCTGTGCGCACGCCTATGACACCGCCACATCCACCACCACCTCAACCTCCCTCCTACTCCTTATGGGCCTCGTCCTTCAGAGATGAAGAACATTGTTTTATTTTTGTTTTTTTTTTGTTGTTTTAAGTTATTTCCCTATCCACATTTGTTTGCAGAGCACTTGCCATGCTCTTAACTACGTTTTGCTGCCATTTGCAGCACTCTAGCCCTTTCCATTGGTGTTTTAGAGCCATTTTAGTGCCTTAAAGTTCGGGTCCCCATTGACTTCAATGGGGTTCGGTGTCCGGGAAAAGTTCGGTAAAAGTCCGGGACACGGACCCGGACTTTTTTTTAAAGTTCGGCCGAACCCGTCGAACACGGACATCTAGGTGTCCGCTCAACCCTACTCCCTAATTATTGTGCTATTTCTCAGTCCTTACTGACATTAAAGAAGCTCATGTCCTCTTGTGAGCATTGGGCGTTTTCCTCATGCCGTCAAAGTGCTTACGTGTGAACAGGGGCAATTGAACTGAATAGGATTCGACTTTGTGGCTGTTTTGGGAGTTCATCCTCGAGCTGTAAAAATCCCCCCAAACGTACCAAAACGGGCTACGTTCACATGTAGGCGTTGGGGTCTGTTTTTGGGGCTTTTTCATGTCATTCCATATAAAAATGCCTGCACAAAAAATGCATGTCAAAACGCCTGTGAAAACGCCAGGAAAAACGCCCATAAGAACGCCTGATATAATTGCCATGCCAAGATGATGGATGTTCATGAGTGATGATGAGTCAGATTGTTGGCTTAGATATCTGTTCAATCTTCACAATCCCAACTCCCAAATAAAAAAACGTGTGTTTCAATTGTTTACCTAAATATATATTTCTCGCTCTCTCTCTCTCTCTCTCTCGCTCTCTCATGTAATTGTTTATATATGTATGTATTCCTGTATCTACACATTATAAATAATGAATAGCAAACTTGAACAGAAAAAATTCGCAATTCACATATATACTCACATACATACATGTATTTGGTTTGTTTAGGTCTCTCTCTCTCCTCTCTCTTTATTTCTATTTCCCTTTTTTGGAACTGAGCATGCTCCAAAACACACAGGACACACACAGTTAAATTTTTGCCTGGGAGTTACCATTACTGGGTGTGTGTTTTCCTTGATTATATATAGACCACTCAGACAGGAGCAAAGATTTGGCCTGGCAAGAGGTCCAATATATTTGAGTGCGACATGCTTTATGTTTAACATTTGGGGGCCTTTGTTATTTATGGAGGTGGGATTTGGCTGTGTTGTCTGTTATGTATAAAGACACATAGCCCACTTGACTCTCTGTATGTATTTATTGGTGTTAACATAATTGTGTATAATTTGGTCAATATGCACATGTATCCAAAGATTATTGGCTCTTTGTCGATGTATATGGTATAAATGTTGTACAAAGGTTGTATTTTATAAAAAATTTACATTATGTGGCTTCAGTGGGATACTGTGGAGACTGTGCCAAAAATATGTCATGTGAAATGTTTGAACTGTGTATCCTCTTTGTAATAAACATTGATGGTGTTGTGTGTGCATGTTTCAAATGTCTTCTCAAAATGTATTCATGTTTATAAATAAAAAAGTTTTCTGGTGTCCACAAATGTATGTTTTTTTTTTTTTTTGCTATATTTGTTAGACATGCTGAATGGTTGTTTAAGGTGACTGTATTTTGCGAATTCGCTAACATTAAAAACAGCGTTCTCACATTTGTAAATGCAACCGGAAACGACACTATTTGTGGGTGCACACGTGTCCGGAAACTGTACAGGTCCTCCCGCAATTCTGAGCACTATGGCGCCAGCTCTCTTTACAGTGGAAATTGTGGCTTTCATCTGCAAGGTGAGGGGGGGGGGGGCTGTGTGTGTGTGTGTGTGTGCGCGAATGTGCGAGATGTAAGTTAGCCGGGGGGGGGGGGTTTCGCTTATCTAGCGGGTGTGCAACTAACTTTTTCTCTAGTGATATGCGCATGCACTTGCTGCCTATTAGACATGAGATAGAAACTTCCTGTTATAGAAAGTTCCTGTATGTTAACCTGTTCCCTAATATATATATATATATATATCTATATATATATGTATATCTCTTTATATTTAGATATATATATATATATATATATATATATATATATATATACAGTGGGTACGGAAAGTATTCAGACCCCCTTAAATTTTTCACTCTTTGTTATATTGCAGCCATTTGCTAAAATCATTTAAGTTCATTCTTCTTCCTCATGAATGTACACATAGCTCCCCATATTGACGGAAAAACACAGAATTGTTGACATTGTTACAGGTTTATTAAAAAAGAAAAACTGAAATATCACATGGTCCTAAGTATTCAGACCCTTTGCTGTGACACTCATATATTTAACTCAGGTGCTTTCCATTTCTTCTGATCATCCTTGAGATGGTTCTACACCTTCATTTGAGTCCAGCTGTGTTTGATTATACTGATTGGACTTGATTAGGAAAGCCACACACCTGTCTATATAAGACCTTCCAGATCACAATGCATGTCAGAGCAAATGAGAATCATGAGGTCAAAGGAACTGCCTGAAGAGCTCAGAGACAGAATTGTGGCAAGGCACAGATCTGACCAAGGTTACAAAAAGATTTCTGCTGCACTTAAGGTTCCTAAGAGCACAGTGGCCTCCATAATCCTCAAATGGAAGACGTTTGGGATGACCAGAACCCTTCCTAGAGCTGGCCGTCCGGCTAAACTGAGCTATCGGGGGGGAAGAGCCTTGGTGAGAGAGGTAAAGAAGAACCCAAAGATCACTGTGGCTGAGCTCAAGAGATGCAGTCAGGAGATGGGAGAAAGTTGTAGAAAGTCAACCATCACTGCAGCCCTCCACCAGTCGGGGCTTTATGGCAGAATGGCCCGACGGAAGCCTCTCCTCAGTGTAAGACACATGAAAGCCCGCATGGAGTTTGCTAAAAAAACACCTGAAGGACTCCAAGATGGTGAGAAATAAGATTCTCTGGTCTGATGAGACCAAAATAGAACTTTTTGGCCTTAATTCTAAGCGGTATGTGTGGAGAAAACCAGGCACTGCTCATCACCTGTCCAATACAGTCCCAACAGTGAAGCATGGTGGTGGCAGCATCATGTTGTGGGGGTGTTTTTCAGCTGCAGGGACAGGGCGACTGGTTGCAATCGAGGGAAAGATGAATGCGGCCAAGTACAGGGATATCCTGGACAAAAACCTTCTCCAGAGTGCTCTGGACCTCAGACTGGGCCGAAGGTTTACCTTCCAACAAGACAATGACCCTAAGCACACAGCTAAAATAATGAAGGAGTGGCTTCACAACAACTCCGTGACTGTTCTTGAATGGCCCAGCCAGAGCCCTGACTTAAACCCAATTGAGCATCTCTGGAGAGACCTAAAAATGGCTGTCCACCAACGTTTACCATCCAACCTGACAGAACTGGAGAGGATCTGCAAGGAGGAATGGCAGAGGATCCCCAAATCCAGGTGTGAAAGACTTGTTGCATCTTTCCCAAAAAGACTCCTGGCTGTATACTGGGGAGAGGGGACTACACACTCACATAAGGGCCGTCTATTCACAGAAACCTTACAGGATAATTACATGTCACAGTTGGTGGATTCCCCTACCAGAGAAAACGCAATCCTGGATCTATTGATCACTAATGACCCAGACCTAATCTCGGAGGTAGGAGTCCAGGACAACCTGGGCTCTAGCGATCACAGGATGATCACATTTAGCGTAAATAACAATATAGCAAGGCAAGTGGGGAACATAAGAACCCTTAACTTCAGAAGGGCAGACTTTCCAAAATTGTACTCGTTGATGGAAAGGGTAAACTGGGACCGAACCCTGGGATCCCTGACCACAGAGGAAAAATGGGAATGCTTTAGGAACATATTAAGCAAAGGCATCTTGCAGTGCATTCCTATGGGAAATAAATTTAGAAGGGACAAAGCCAAACCTGGCTGGCTAAACCGGAGCGTTAAAAAAACGTATTAGGGGAAAACAATTGGCCTTCAGGAAATATAAATCAGAGGGCACAGTATTGGCTTTCGACCAATACAAGGAGGCAAATAGGAAGTGTAAACACGAAATCAAGATGGCTAAAATAGACTTTGAGAGACAAATAGCGGAGGATAGCAAAAAAAAACCAAAGAAATTCTTTAAGTATATCAACAGCAAAAAAACTAGGGCAGAGCATATTGCACACATAATTAACGATGATGGGAGGATGGTTACAGAGGACACTGAAAAAGCAACCGTGCTGAATGCTTTTTTCTCGTCAGTCTTTACACAGGAAACGGAGGGGTACACTGACCATGACTGTTTGGTTAGTAGTAATACACAGGACTTGCCACTATGGCTAACAGAGGGTGAAATCAGGGAAAGGCTGGATAAACTTAACACAAACAAATCACCAGGCCCGGATGGCGTACACCTGAGAGTACTCAAGGAACTCAGTAAGGTTATATCCAGACCACTGTTCCTGATCTTTGCGGACAGTATTAGGACAGGAGATGTACCAGGGGAGTGGAGGAAAGCAAATGTGATTCCGATATTCAAAAAGGGTCAGAGACATGTCCCGGGAAATTATAGGCCTGTCAGTCTGACATCAGTAGTATGTAAACTTCTGGAGGGGATGATAAGGGACTATATCGTAGAGTTTGCTAAGGACAACAGCATCATCAGTAGTAACCAGCACGGGTTTACAAATGGGCGTTCTTGTCAAACCAATCTCTTAACATTCTACGAGGAGGTGAGCTGTGAGCTAGATAGGGGCAGACCAGTGGATGTGGTGTACCTAGATTTTGCTAAGGCGTTTGATACAGTTTCCCATAAGCGCTTAATTTATAAAATAAGGTCTGCAGGTATCGACAGCAGGGTTTGCTCTTGGATACGGAACTGGCTAAAAGGGCGTGTTCAAAGGGTGGTAATAAACAGCGCGTACTCAGGCTGGTCTGAGGTAGTAAGCGGGGTCCCCCAAGGCTCAGTCCTAGGACCAACCTTGTTCAATTTATTCATAAACAGCATTGAGGACGGGATCAGTAGTTCAATATCAGTTTTTGCAGATGACACAAAATTAGGCAGGGCAATAACAGCACAGCATGAAGCAGATATCCTACAGAATGACCTGGACAAAATAACGGAGTGGGCAACGACATGGCAAATGAGGTTTAACGTGGAGAAATGTAAGGTTTTGCACTTGGGGACTAGAAACATAAAAGCACAATACACGTTAGGAGGGGAACCCTTGGGAGAATCAAAAATGGAGAAGGATCTGGGAGTCTTGGTTGATGATAGACTAGGCAACAGCATGCAATGTCAAGCGGCAGCTGCCAAGGCTAGCAGAATATTAGCATGCATAAAGAAAGGGATGTATTCCAGAGATAAGACTATAATCCTTCCACTTTATAAAACTCTGGTCCGACCTCATCTGGAGTATTCGGTCCAGTTCTGGTCACCAGTCCTCAGAAGGGATGTGTTGGAGCTGGAGAGGGTCCAGAGAAGGGCAACTAAACTAATTAGGGGATTGGAGGACCTTGATTATGAGGAGTGTCTGCAATCGCTTGATTTATTCTCCCTGGAGAAGAGACCTGAGGGGGGACATTATAGCAATTTTTAAATATCTAAATGGGGATCTAGGCTTAGAAAAAAAGCTGTTCACTCGAAGGGATTGCATGAGAACTCGGGGGCATACAATGCGATTAGAGGAGAAGCGTTTTAACCTCAGGCAACGTGGGGGGTTCTTTACTGTTAGGGCTACAAGATTGTGGAATTCTCTACCACAAGAGGTGGTTTCTGCAGGTAGTATGGTGGCTTTCAAAAGGCTACTAGACGTACATCTCAAGGATCAGAACATTCAGGGGTATGCGAGATGATTACAGCTACACACACCTACACAGGTTGAACTGGATGGACTATTGTCTTTATTCAACCTCACCTACTATGTAACTATGTAACTATGTATTAGATCAAAAGGGGGCTTCTACTAAATACTGAGCAAAGGGTCTGAATACTTAGGACCATGTGATATTTCAGTTTTTCTTTTTTAATAAATCTGCAACAATGTCAACAATTCTGTGTTTTTCTGTCAGTATGGGGAGCTATGTGTACATTCATGAGGAAGAAGAATGAACCTAAATGATTTTAGCAAATGGCTGCAATATAACAAAGAGTGAAAAATTTAAGGGGGTCTGAATACTTTCCGTACCCACTGTGTATATATATATATATATATATATATATATATATATATAATATATATTGTGACAGGAAGTCAGGTAAATCTGGGAGTGTAGTCAAAGAGAGGAGACACATTCCCACCTGCTTTGGAAAGTTCACTAATTACTATAGGGTGTCGGCTGCCAAAGGCAGCAGGAAGGTGTAAAGAAGTTGAAAGGCCTTCAGCTGTTCAGAATGAGGGAGTTAAGGCTTCTATAATTGTCCAAAGGAAGTCCTATCGATTGCTGCCTCCTGTCGCCGTGTGGGCTGGGAGAGGAAGGCAGACAAACGTGTGCCTCCCGACGCCGTGTGGGCATGGGAGAAGGACTGCTGTCTCCTGTCGCTGTGTGAGCTGGGAGAAGGAGGACAGTCAGATGTGTGCCTCCCGACAAGCTGGTGAGCACGGGAGAAGACCCCCTGAAGTGATATGCGCTAAGGAGGGTAACCAGTGTGAAGACGTCTCAAGGTGAGAAGAGAAACTATTTCTATGTGGAAAGAAATAAAGGAATGTTTGCCATGTGAAGAGGCAAGCCAAGAGACAAGTAAATGAACTGTGTTCAATGTGAAGAGTGTGAAGAGACAAAGGGACATGTTCCATATGAAGAGGAAAACGGACATGTTAAATGAACTATTTCTATGTGGGAAGAAATAGATGAACTGTGCAATTGTGAAGTGATAAAACATGGACTATTGAGAGTCTGCTGTATGACAAGCCAAGTCTGCCCAACAGTAGGTTGGGGACAGACTTCATTAGATAGGTTCCAGTGTATGTGAAGGTAGCCGCCCACAGTGGCAAGGATTTATTTTCTGTTTTATTTTATTTTGGCTGTTTTGAGGCTTGCAATTGTGTGAAGTAAATTGCATGAATAAAACAGTGTTGTTTGCAACCACTGCTCGGCTATCTCTCTGTGAAAACGCACCCCCAAAGGGGTCACCCATACGCTTACCACCGAGCTAATCCCTCACAATATATATATATATATATATATATATATATATATATATTTTTTTTTTATATATCTATATATTTTTATATATCTATATATTTTTATATATATATATATATATTATTATTTTTTTTTTTTTATATATAATTAGTTTCGAATTTTGGACAAAATGATACACAATTATCTGTTACAGATTGCCATGACGCTTTGGAATCTGTCTAGATAAAGACAAATGTATAGCCCCTTTTCATATATGCAAGATTAGAAACATTATATTCCCTAAATACATTGAGAAAATACTTTTTGGCTTAAATACATACATACACACAGCAAGGTTTGTCTGAGAGTCGCCATCATAAGATGGATGTGCAGACAGCAGCTAATTTGTTCACCTGAGATGGAATGAGTGATCACAAAAATCTGGACTGGTCAGTGGTCATGTCTTCAAAGGATTGCATTGGAGAAATCACCTCTAAAGGCAACAAATGAGTGTATAATCACTTGATACTGAGACTGATGTGTTAACACTGTGATTTGCCAGCGTCTTAATGGATCACATTCCCAAGCACATGCACCTCACACTGCCATATGTGAATCCATGGGGGTGTCCATTGCAAGTTAAATACACCCCCAGATCACATTGCTTTGTTAATTTACAGATCTAACTGGAATCCGATGGCACTGCTGTGAACCACTATGCCATCAAATTCTGCTGGGGACATTTAACCGGTTGCCGACCGCCGCACGACTATATACTGCGGCGGTCAGCCCCGGCCAGGCAGAGTGACGTATGGGTACGTCACTCGCCTGTCACTGACTTGTGAGCCAATGGCGGGCGCGCGCCCGCCGCGGCTCGTTCACTGACAAGTCAGTGCGTGTAACCGGCGGACCCGATTGTCCGCCGGTCACTCACGATCGCTCCAGTGAAGGGAGAAAGTCAGGCGGCTTATGTAAACAAGCCGCCTGCCATTCTCCCTGGTGTAAAAATGAAGATCAGACGGTTCTTCTATGTAGGACCGTTCATCTTTGTTTTTACACCAATAGACATGTCCCTTTACAGTTAGAAACACGCCCCTAGGACACACTTAACCCCTCCCTCTCCAATACAGTTAACCCCTTCCCTGCTAGTGTCATTTTTGCAGTAACAGTGCATATGTATAGCACTGATTACTGCAGTAATGTCACTGGTAACCCCAAAAGTGTCAAAAATGTCAGTCAAGGGTCCGATCTGTCCGCCGCAAAAAAATCGCAGATCGCCGCCATTACGCGTTAAAAAAAAAAACACCGGGCCGTGGCTTGGACATGGCGGTGTGAGGTCGCTTTTGCATGGTGCTCCCGCTCCTTGTCCTCCCTTCTCGGCACCTACATCTCTCTCCTAGCTACTATGAGCGCCCATAGAAAGAGAAAGACCAAGTCTTCATCCGCATCGTGCTCCAGGAAGGCTACAACCACCCCCATCCGCTCCTTTTTCTCGGACTCAGCGAGCCCATCATCCGCGGCCTTGTCCCTAACTCCGGGGGGCGGCCTGGGACCCGCGGCTCCTTCTCTGCCGGGAATGAGCTCCTCACCTCTGCATCCCGCCTGCACTATGGCCACCGCCGGATCGTTGCATGCTTCTCAACCCTCTCCCGCAGTCCAGATAGGAGACAACTCCGAGCTGTGGGCTCTCCTGCGGGCTCTACCCACTAGAGCGGACATGGAAGCCATTGTTGCGCAAGTAGCAGAGCAACATAGAAAGGACTTTCAACACCTGAGTGGAGAGGTGGCTCAGCTGGACGGGGGCATTTCGGCCGGGGAAGACCAGGGTACTTGCCCTGGAGCAAGCCCGTACCTCGCATGACGAGACCCTCGCCGCCCACCAGCTCAGGATGGAGGACTTCGAAAACCGGAGCCGCCGTAATAACCTGCGGCTCCGGGGCATCCCGGAGGCTACTGGCTCTGAGGATCTCGTGGAGACAGTGCGAGCCATTCTCTCCCTGGTGTGCACCCCGGACCCTCAGGCCCCCTTTGAATTTGACAGGGTCCATCGAGCCCTGGGAGCCCGACCATCTGACCCCTCCAGACCGCGGGACGTGATCTGTCGTCTCCACCGGTACACGGTGAAGGAGAGGGTCCTTCGAGAGGCATGGGCAAAAGGTCCGGTGGACTTTGATGGGGCGACGGTACAGATCTTCCCGGACGTTGCCCGCGGCACTTTACAGCGTCGAGCGATGTTGAAGCCCTTGCTGGAACAGCTCAGGAGCCCGGAGATCACATACCGCTGGGGATTCCCCCTGCAGCTCACAATAAGGAAGAATGGATCCTCATTTACTCTCCGCAAGCACGCTGATCTGCCGGCTCTGTTTGCTTTCCTGGGTACATCCCCTGTGGACCTCCCGGACTGGATGGCGCTGCTCCCGGACCGTGACCCTGGCCGGGGAGCCGGGAGATTCAGCCGCCCCTTGCCTGGAAGACAGCGTCGTTGGAATCAGCGCTCGAGAGAGGGCTCCCGTGGGCCGGAGGTCGCGGCCCCTGAGACCTAATTCACTACCAGCATCGGTCTGTGAGTATGGCCCCGCTCTCCTATCTCCCCTCCATTCCGACCCCGGTGCTGTCTAGTGACTGTCGCAGCGGAACTGCCCATGGACTTCCTGCACTATCCCCCCTGTAACTTTTTATCAGACTGCTGTGGCCTGCTCCGTGCTGCCCCCCCCCCTCCCTCCTGTGTGGCTCCCTGATGACCCGGGTACTGTGCAATGCGGCCTGATCCCTCGTGAGTCTTCCTGCGGTCCCTTGATGCCCCTTGCTGAACCTTACAGGCCCCTGCTTCATTGGCCCCTCCCTTCTGGAATACGGTCCGACATTGCTTTGCTCCCCGGTGACGTTTGTGGCTCACCTTTCCTTGGATGCTTTTGCCCCCCCCCGGCCGCTATGTCCCTTCCCCTCCATTGTCCCGGGGACAGGGATGTGTATGCTCCAGATTGGACGTAAGCTTCCGGACTCTGGTTCTGGGGGGGGGGGGAGTGGGGGGACGTTGGGGACTGCTGTCACTGTAGTTTTAAGGTGCAATGCTGTTGATATGTGTGGGGGGAGGGGGCTGCCGAGACCCGGGCTTCCGTGGCGCGGAGCCCCGGGCTCCGCCTCGTGGGGGGCCGTGGGGTGCCCACTCTGTGATGCCGGCATGGGTGCGGGTGGGGGGGGCCCGGCCCGACTGCGCTCACACTAGCGATGTTTCCGTGGCGCCTATTGCCCTGCTCTTTGGGTGGATGGGGCTGGGTCCTCCCGCTCGCTGCCCAGTGCTTGGCCTCTGAGCTCTTGGGCTGCATGGTTACTATTTGGGATTGGTGCTTAGTTGTTTGTGAAAGGCTGTTCTGGGGTATGTTCTGCTCCTTCTCCCTCTCCTCCTTCCTACCTCCCCCCTCCTTCCCCTCCTCCTCCCCCTCCCTTCTTCTCCCCCTTCCATGTCCCCCATCCTCCCCTCCCTTCTTCTACATTACCCCCTCTTCCCCCCCCCTTTTTTGCCCCCTTCCCCCTCTTCCCTCTCTCCTTCCCCCTCCTCCTCTTCCCTTCCTTCCTCTCCCCCTACTCCCCTCCCTTCCTCTACCCTTCTCCCACACTCCTTCCTCCCCCCCTCCCACCTTCCCTTCTCTCTTTCTCCCCCCTTCCTACTCCTCAGTCCCTCCCCTCGGGGCCATCCATCCTGCTCGGACCGGTCTTATGCTGCTGGTAGGGACCCCCCTCGGGCCTCGCGGGGCCGCGGGCCGGTGGGGTCTTGATGGGGTGTGGTCTGGATGCACATGGGGTGTCGGGGGTCGGGATGGGCCCTTCGGGGAGATGTGGGTATGCATCCCCTGGGGGTCTTCCTCCTTCCGACTCTCCCTACGTTATGCTCATGTTGGACGCTCTTGTTTCTATGTGTTGTTGCATTCTTATTTCACGGGTTTTTTTTTTTCTTTTTTTTTTCTTACATGTCTGTGGTTTATATCGCGTGTTTTGCCGAGAGGGGGACGGATGGGAGCGGTCACCACTTTCCTCCTTTGTTGGTGTCCTTCCCCGTTCCCCCCATAGGATCTCCTTGGCCGAGGTTCCCCACACTCCACCCAGGTTAGGGGTGGTGGGTCTGGCACCTCAGGAGTCCTGAGACTAGTTCTCATAGTGCCCATTGGCACAGTAGTTTCTTCCCTTCTTCCCCCCCCCTTATTATTGCCTCCTTGCTACCTCTTCTCCTCCGCTTCCTGACCTTTATTTCTTGATTTGCTCTTCTCTTCCTGCTCCCTCCTTCCCCACCCCCCCCCCTTTTTTTTTTTTTGAGATGGCCACCTCCCGGGTTGACCCCGTCCGGTTGGTGTCCCTCAATGTCAAGGGACTTAACACCCCGGAGAAACGTTCCATCATTTTGAATGACCTTCACCGTCTTCGGGCCCACGTTGGCTTCTTGCAGGAGACCCATTTTAGAGCCGCCAAACTTCCGAAGTTGGGCGACAGACGGTTCCCCACTGTCTACCACAGCTGCTCACCTGATTCCAGATCGAGAGGGGTCAGCATTTTGATTAGTGCACGAGCTCCGTGGACATTTCTGGATTCGTGGAGTGACGAACTGGGCCGGGCTCTTTTTGTTAAGGGCCGTCTGGGCTCTGTCCCGGTCACCCTCGCCAATTTTTACCTTCCGAACACTGGACAGATATCCTGTCTCGAACCACTGTTGTCGCAACTCCACGACTTCATGGAGGGTCAGGTCCTTCTGGGGGGGGATCTCAACTTCGTCATGGATCCGGTCCAGGATGCGTCTAGAGGCACCTCCCACATCTCCTATGCTGCTCTCAAGCGCCTCAAAAAGGGGTTTCATGCCTTTCACCTTGTGGATGTGTGGCGGATCCTTCACCCGTCATCCCGGGATTATACCTTCTACTCCTCCCCCCACGCCTCCTACACGCGTATCGATTACTTCCTGATCCCGCAGGCCTTGCTGGGTAAGGTCGTCTCGTCTTCCATCGGCCCTGTCACTGTGTCCGATCATGCACCGGTGATCCTTGAGCTGGATTTGCGGTCCCCGGAGCCTCGGCAGTGGCAGTGGCGGCTGAACGACAGTCTCCTCCAGGACCCCAAAGTCCTGGAGGAGTTGCAAGTCGAGCTTGGGCGTTTCTTTTCCTCCAATGCCCTCCCGGAGAGTTCTCCGCTGATGGTCTGGGAAGCTCATAAGAGCTATATGCGGGGGGTCCTAATAAAGATCGGTTCACAGCGTAAACGGGAGCGTGCCCGTCAGATGCACGATCTTCTTACGCGATTGGAGTCGCTGGAGGCTGCTCATAAGAGGTCCTTGGCCCAGTCTGTCCTTCAGGAACTAACTGTTCTACGTGAGCAGTTGCGCTCCCTGACCCTTTTTAGGGTTAAGGCATCGCTAGCTAAGTGTCGAAGGGTCTTCTATGAACATGGGGACAAATGTGGGAAAATCTTGGCGCGCGCACTGCGACAGCGGAGGGCGCAGACATTCATCCAGGAAATCCTCGCCTCCCCGAACCAGAAGGTACACGCAACGGACTGCATAGCGGAAGCCTTTCGCCGCTACTACTCCTCTCTATACAACCTGACCCCTGACATGTCTGCGTCCGCGCGGGGCGACCTCCGCTCTCGGATTCAGGAATATATTAGTGCCTCTGGTCTTCCTGCCCTCCCGCTGGATGCCGTGGAGCGCCTGGAGGAACCTCTTCACCCCGATGAACTGTTGAGCGCCTTGGCGAACTCTCAGAAAGGCAAGGCTCCGGGTCCAGATGGATATTCTTTGACCTATTATAAATGTTTTGCACACATTCTCTCCCCGCACTTTCTGGTTGCATATAATGCGGCGGGCTTGGGTGCTGAGTTTCCGGTAGACTCGCTTCGCGCACATATCACTGTGATCGCGAAGGAGGGCAAGGATCCCCTCCTCTGCCAGAGCTATAGGCCTATCTCGCTCCTAAATGTGGATCTGAAACTGTTTACCAAGATCCTATCATCTCGCTTGGCCCCTCTGCTCCCACAGTTGATCCACGACGACCAGGTGGGCTTTGTGCCTTCCAGAGAGGCCAGGGATAATACAACGAAAGCCCTGGATTTGTTGCATTTGGCCTGTGCGCGGAAGACCCCTCTGCTGCTTCTCTCGATGGATGCCGAAAAGGCATTCGATCGGGTAAACTGGGATTTTCTAATGGGGACGATGGAGCATGTCGGCCTCGGGCAACGTATGTTGTCTTGGATCCGTGCGATTTACTCCAACCCGTCGGCCTGTGTTAAGATAAATGGTCTGCTCTCCAACCCGTTAGAGATCTCTAATGGGACACGGCAGGGTTGCCCCCTGTCGCCCCTGATCTTTGTCCTGACGCTGGAGCCCTTTTTGCGCTCCGTCAGAGCCAACGTGGACATAGCCGGGTTGACCATCTCCTCATCGCTGGCCCCGAAGTTTGCAGCTTACGCCGATGACCTCCTGTTTTTCCTCTCGAAACCTCTTATATCCTTGCCTAATCTTATGAAGGAGTTCCGTGTTTACGAAGCTCTTTCGTCTTACAAGATTAACCATCAGAAGTCGGAGGCCTTGCCTGTGGCGATGCCTCCGGCTTTGCTGGCCCTCCTCCGGCAAGACTTCCCATTTAAGTGGAGCTCTTCCCATATCAAATACTTGGGTATCTCCCTCCCCAACTGCCCCGGCCGCGTATTCGAACTTAACTTCCCTCCTCTCCTCTCTCGTATTCGGAAGGATCTGGAGGAGTGGCAGAAGGGATTGTTCTCTTGGTTTGGGCGTTGCAATATTATCAAAATGAATGTCATGCCTCGTTTGCTATATGTATTGCAAGCCCTTCCAATCGCGGTCCCTTCAGCCTTCCTGCGCAAAATCAATGAAACCTTCTGTAAATTTCTGTGGGTGAGGGGCCCCCCCCGCCTTGCCCTCAAGGTTCTCCGAATGCCCAAGCTTTGTGGAGGCATGGCCTTCCCAGACGCGACGATGTACTACGAAGCATGTCACCTTACCAGGATTGTGGACTGGCAGGTTCATAGTCACCTCAAACAGTGGATCAGGATTGAGCGAAGTCCGGGGGATCCCCCTCCGGACTCCCTCATGTGGGGTGCTTCTGACTTGCCTAAGCATGTGATGGAGCATCCGACTGTGGGGGCTACCCTTAAGCTGGGGCGTAGGATATGCGAGGCAGGCCTGATTGCCTCTCTTCCTTCGCCTCTGTTCCCGGTGCTCGAAAATCAGCACTTCTCCCCAGGTAGGACGGATAAGGGCTTCCACGTCTTGAAGTCCGACGGCTTCCACCAGGCTAGGCACTTCATTGCTCAAGGGAAATGGGTCTCGCGTCAGGCTCTCTTTTCCAGTAACTCCTTTGCTGCTCTGTCCTTCTGGCAGAAGGTGCAGCTAGCACATTTTCTACAGTCCCTTCCACCTGCAACCTCATTTAATAGACGCCTAAAGCCCTTTGAAGAACTGTGTGCGTCGACCTCTCCATTACGACATACCATTTCTTTGATATACCGCCTGTTAACGGGGCCGTCGGATAACCCTTCCTCTCGCCCCCTGTATCTTGACAGGTGGGAACGCGACCTAGGCCTCTCTTTCACGGATCACCAGATTGATCGCATTATGTTTTTCACGTACAAAACTTCCACTTGTACCAAATATCAGGAAATGGGATACAAGCTGCTCACCAGGTGGTACTACACTCCGGTCAGATTACGCAGAATGTTCCCTTCTTGTTCGGACCTTTGCTGGAGATGTGGGGAGGAGGTGGGGTCCCTTCTCCACATTTTTTGGTCCTGTAGCCGCCTGCAACCCTTTTGGGCTGAGGTTTTACGCATCGCACAAAAATTCACAGACCATGCCCTCACTTTGGATCCTGCTCTCTTTCTCCTTCACCACAACAGTTTCCCGCGAGCATCCTACAAAAAATCCATTCTGCCGCTGCTCTTCACGGCTGCCAAGAGCTGTATCCCTCTTCTCTGGAAGCAGACCCAGCCACCTACAGTAGCTATGTGGTTGCGGAAAGTAGCTAGCATTAATGAAATGGAGGACCTTGTGGCTGCTGAACGGGGCACGAGGGAGAAGTTCCTCAAAAGATGGTACTACTGGCATGAGTTCAGTTTCTCTGCGGAATACAAAGACCTGGTGATCTAGCTCGTTTATGGCGGGCCGGGTGGCCATCTCCCCCCCCCCCCCTTTTTTCTATCCCCTGTCTCCTCCTTCATCTCCCCCCCTCTCCCCCCTACTGTTTTCACCCTCCTGTCTTTCTCTCTCGTTAGGTGGGATCTCCCCACCCTCTTTGGGATAATATTAAAAAATGAAAAGGAGAGGAAGGGAAATGTTAATCACCCTGCTTTCTTTTTTTTTTTGTTCCTCGCTCCTTCCCTCACGGGCATACATGCAGGGGTTTCGCATAGCTGGCTGTGGGGAGATGGGCAACCGGGGTTGTTTTTTCTCCGCCTCCGTAGTCCGGCCATGTGACAGATGCCGGTGGAGGGGGAGGCCTCTCCGGGGACCTATTCCCCTGTGGCGGTCAGATACGACGTCTGATATCACTGCCCTCTGGTTTAGGGGCGGCTTTTGCTGTTAGTTTATGCTTGAGACTCTGAGCTGTTTGTCTCTATATTTGATGTATATGGACTTGTACTGCTGATCCTGCCTGTGCCTTTTCCTCTTCTAATAAACTTTGAATTTATAAAAAAAAAAAAAAAAAAAACACCAAAAATGACAAAAATCTTTCCCTTTGATAGTAAACACGATAACTTTTGCGCAAACCAATCAAAATTCGCTTTTTGCGATTTTTTTTTTTTTTTTTAACCAAACATATGTAGCATAAAACAAATTGGCCGAAAATGTTAAAACATTTTTACATTTTTTGGGGGGAATTTCATATAAAAAAATGTGAAAAATATTGTTATTTTTGCAAAATTGATGCTCTTTTTTTGTTTATAGCGCATGATCAAAAAATCGCACAGGTAATCAAATACCACCAAAAGAAAGCTCTGTTTGTGGGAAAAAAAGGACATCAAATTCATTTGGGTACAGCGTCGCACGACCACACAATTGTCCGTTAGTCACGCAGTAAAAAATCGCAAAAAAAACCCTGGTCTTTTAGCAGCCAAACCCTCCGGGGCTTAAGTGGTTAAAAAGGATTATGTGTGATTGGACTGTGATTGTGTGGATAATTCTGCCACATTAAATTGATCCAAATTTGTTATGTCAATTAGATTCAAATTGTATTGTGTATGACCAGCCTAAGTAATCACACAAGTCATCCCAGTGTGAAAAGGGTGTCAACACATCATTAGCTTGATCGTATGTTTGTGTTGAGACTTCGATGTTACCTCTAACATGTGATCCCACAAATTACATTGGTACAAATTCCACGATGTGTCAAGAGGCACTTTAGCATGTACATGATACAACACCTCACAAATAAAACATCTTTCAAAGCAACAAGAGAGATTGTGCTCTTTCTTGCTTGTTTTGCTTTTGTGAAGTAATAAATAGGCAAACAGTTGGGATCAGGGAATGTCAGATCTCCCCTCTAATCTGTGTATTGAAAGGACAATTGAGAAAATGCCAATATCATGTAGAGGTAATCACCAGTGTGGGTCAACCTATGTCATGGAGGTAGATTTGGACATCGATGTATATGTATCACCAGAAATGGGATTCTTTGTTCTACAATATCTAAAAGACGATCTAGCATGTTTTTGGAAGAATGTACATTTTTGGACATACTTTGGCTCTAACATACACTGCTCTTTCCACAGCTCCTCCTCCTCTGGGGTTATGACCGTGTAAACACGCATCTTCACCAAAAGCACAACATCATGTGTCGTCTCCGGATGAGGCTGCGGCGGAGATTCCAGTTCAGGCCCCTTGTGGTGGATCTCCAGCGGGCCTGGAGTGATGCCAAAAGGCGCTCACCCAGGCTCCTTCAAAAGGCTGTGGAGCTAATCTCCGGTAAGTAAAAATATACATTACATGTGACCAGATAGGTTACTATTTTTTGGGTAGGTGGACATGTGTTTAGGTATGCAACAACACAACCACCACCCCCCCCCTCCCTCTCGCCCCCACCTTTCCTACCTCCATCAAGTGTCTCTTCACAACCTTTATTACTACTATGTACATTAGTCTTTTTTATGTTTCTTTTTTCTCTTCTGCGTCTAGCCAAAGCGGACGGGCGACACCCTGTTGTGCTTTTGGTGAAGAAAGGGAGGAGGAGGACGGCCACACTGCGCTATGTGTTCCCAGAGAGCGAGCCACTACAGCAGCTCCGAATTTTGGATAATAAGTAGAAACATTTTAATTGTAGAAATGTCAAATCTCTAATCAGATTTCACAGAGCCCCCTTTACATCGGAGTCTCCAGACTTACTACACTGTAAGGGGGAAGTCTGAAGACTCTGATGTAAGGAGAGTCCTGGGAACCATGATTTGAGGGGGGGAGCTGGGGACTCTGGTGTAAAAGGGAACTCTGTGGTCACCAAAGCTCCCCCATGCATCAGAGCTTCCAGAGACCCCCTTACACTTCCCTTCCTCAGTCCACCACAGTCAAGGGCACGACAAGTCCCACTGCAGAAGGCTACCATACCTGAGTCACCATAGAGGTGACTGTAAATTCCAGTATAGTGCACTGCCATTCCTCCCTGAGGAATGGAAGCCTGCTATGCTTGGACTTGTACTGCTCTCTGTAGGGGACTGAGGAACTACTGCCTGCTATGCTAAGACTTGTAGTGCCCTCTGTGGGGACTAAGGCATGGCAGCCTGCTATTCTGGAACTTGTAGTGCCCTCTGTTAGGGACTGAGGATTCCTCAGTCCTCCACATTCTAGGGCACTATAAGTCCCAGCATAGTGGGCTGTCATACCTCCGTTCCTTTACAGCTCGGGGCAAAAACAACAGAGTTAAACATCTAAAGGACAACTCCAAACAAAACTACCAATAATGGACAGAGTCCATATGCTATATAATGTCAAAGACCCGCTACCCCTCACCTTCCACCTCGGGTGCTGTCATTGTGTAGGGCAAAGGGCTCCATCTCCACCATGTTTGGCTTTCATGTCAGATATGCAGGACTTGCTCAGCTCCACTCTCTTCCCTGGCAACTGACTCTGGCGTCATTGGGGGTCTCTCCTCCTCTAGAAAACACCCAGGGGCCCTCTCCTTGTCCCCCAGCCACCCAGGGCCTTCTTCTCCTCCTCCTCCACCAACCATTTTCGGACTCTTCCAACTTCCCTGGGGCTACTCACCCCCTTTGCATAGTAGACACCACAAATCTATGACCAGCCTGCAAAATAACAAGTCTGGCCCTGGTTACCTGTATGTTCCTGGTCCAGGGCAGAGCTCTCCTCCCAGAGCAACAACCGATGATAGCAGAGTGAGTTGACCGGGCAGTCACTTCCTACTGGTGCAGGTATACACATACCGATTCCTCAACATCTTAGGATTACATGATCAGACGGCCAATCCCCAGGCAGAGAAGGAGGGGTAAGTGTCAGCAGACAACAGACACCTGGCAGCCGCAGTGAAGGGACTGCAGCACACTGCTGCAACTTTTAGATCCGAGGATTTAAAGCAATCTATTACTTGGGAGATTTCCCTGACTGCGCCCTTCTAAATGTTGTTGCTCCGCCACTGGCAGCAAGGCCCCTGTAGGTGCGAGGCCTTTGGCGACCGCCTAATTTGCATGGTGGCCTCCTGTTTTGAAACATGGTCAATGCATCTCATTGGTGTAAGTGCAATTCTATGTTCTGAATTGTAGGGGCATTGAGTATGGTGCTAGCATGATGAGAGGTTACTGCCTATTTGTGTCCATAAATAGTATATAATGTTTTTTGTTTATTTTTTTTTAAAAACCAGTGACGAGGATCTGGAGGCTCAGCCTTCTCAGGCCCACTGTAAGTAATGTGGATGTGCTGGTGTGTTGTGTATTAGGTCGAACTTGGAGGAATGATTGTTTGTTTGTTTTGTTTTCTTTTGTGGTTGATGTAGCTTCAGCAAGAGAGGAGCCTCAGGCAGGGCCAAGTTCTTTGGAGGAAGTTGGTGGCCAAGAACAGGCCGATTTGTCCCTCAGTGAGGAGGACCTGGGCTCTCCTCAAATGGGAAGTAAGTATTCTACATGTGTTTGTGTGTTCAATGTGTCCTGGGAAATATAAGGGCTGTAATATATATATTTTGCCATTGGGGTTATGTAGCAGCTGACATTGAGGATGTTTGTTGTGGGGGACTGGGGAAGAGGGTCCGCTGCTTATCCAGTCCACTGTAACTACTACCTTCAATGTTTAGGGACTACTTTCTGTGTGCCTTTATCAAATAGCTGTTGTTCAAGGATTGTATTCTTGTCTTTGTGTTTCTAGGAGATACAACACCATCACCCCATGCAGGGTCTCCCCCATCCTCCCCCACTCCAGGGGTGGAGGCGGATTTCTCCACCGTTGTTTGTGGCTCCCCTGAACTAGACTGTAAGTACATAAAATTTGATTATCACATGTATTGTGTGTGCTAGGATGATGTGTATCTGTGATAATCTAATCTAAGTTGGAGTCAAAGCAAGTGCAGTTTTGCTACATGTGACAGGAAGGTTGGTCATGAAACACTCTTGCTTAACCTTCATGTTTGGAAGGTGGTATTGGGGAGCATTACAGGACATGTTATTATTTTTAAGCTTTCTCAAGCCACCCTCTTCTAAATTGGTGTTAGTTTCCCTACATTGGAAATGGTGTGCTTTGTACTTCTAAATTATTTGGGGCCATGTTAATTAACTCATGTCCTGATTTAGTCAACACTGAAAATGCGTGTGGCTTGGCTTGAACATTGTGTGTGTTTCTCAACCTTTCAGAAATACTCTTCCCCGGTAATGTACCATATTCCAGTTCACAATTTGTGTTATTTTTGTGCAGCTTCTCATGACCCAATGCCATCAGGTTCTGGGGGCCCACAAAACATTGTTGATGGTAAGTTGTGTGCTTTTGCAGTAATGTGTCTACTTAGTAAGTGGAGAAATGCTACATGTGTATGTCCCCGATCAGGCTTCAGGTTGTTCTAAAGGCAGCAGGTTCTTTATGTGAATGCATTCTATGCATTAGTATTCCAAGTGATAGGTGTGCATATTTCCCCTTAGACTTACCGGGACCATTTTATTACTGTCCAAAATTTTGCCCAAATACTTGTCTGGTCCGGACTCCCCCTCCTCCTTAGCTGAGGTGACAGCATGCCAATATTGCCTTCTGATGCTGTCAATCCTAATAATTGAGACCATTGGAAGGGAGGGGGGGCAAGGCTGGCTCACAGCCTAGTGCCTGAACAGGCACAGGGTGCTTGGCTTCATCTCATGTGCCTCCATAGCAAGCTGCCTGCTGTGGGGTCAACCAACAGGAGGGAGGTGCCTAGAGGGGTGTACAGGGGCCATTTTAAGAGGAGGGTCGTGATTTCTCTCGTCCCAAAAAAGCTAGAGCGGGTAAGTTTAACCTGATTAGTTTTCCCCAGCCATCCAAAAATGAGATGTTCCCAACACTTTGAACAGGCAGGGCTGAGGCACAAAAAACATCTGAGAAACACAATCAGCACAAAAGCAGGGAGTACGTATCCTTAGCTCTACAAGCTTCACCCAGAAGAATGAAGCTTGCACTGTACAAATCTGCATCACCACCGTATCAATGTCTAAATAAAACTTTCAGGGAAGTGTGGAGGGGGAAGGAGTGGGTGTTAGAGCGTTTTCATGACTGCCTATCATGACTGCCTATCATGACTGCCTAACCTACAGTTAGCGTGAGTCCATTCGTTGAGAAACTTTTTATTCTCTCTTAACACAGCTGTGATGGAGCAAAGGGGATCTGTGGAGGAGAGGGATCAACCCCTGCCACAAATCGTACTCAAAATTCCAAGTGGTGAGTCTCTACTATGTGTCAGTTTCAATCTATAGACAGTAAGAGGGAGAGAGAACTCTACACAAATTCCAATGGTGATAGAGATAAATGTGTGAACATGTATCGTGTTCACCAATTGAACACAACACCTTACATTCTTCAAAATGATTGGTTGTGTTGACATGAAAAGCCTTTTACTTAGCTTTGGTGGAACTGCTACTAACATTCCAAGCCATCTTATGTAACCTTTTGAACAATTTGCTGTGGAAGTTTGAGTTCAAGGTTTACAACAGCAATTTAGCATATTTGCTTCAGAGTGTTGAGAAAAGCCACCCAATAGACTCCTAAGCATATTTGTTGAGGCACATTAATTACAATGCTTGTTTGGATCATTTTGCATAAAACTAATTTTCATGTCTTTTTCTACCCAGGGCACACCCACCTCACCATGGAGGTGGCGCTGAAATATTTAAGATGGTGTGCAGCAAGGATAGCCCTCTTGGAGCACCAGTTGGGGGTTGATCCGGACCCTTTAGAGCCGTTTGTGCGGAACTGCACCCCATTGGAGTGATGTTTGTTATTTTCTTTTTATGTTGCACGTTGCAACACAAGTTTTCTAACTTTAATATATTTAAATAATATATTTTTAATGCCAAATTTTTGATATACCTACATGTTGTATTAAAAAAAATATTTATCTTTTCTTACAAAAGTATTTTTTTTGGTGTACACATCGAATGTCTTTTGTGTTGTATTTATTTAGTCGAGTGGTGTGGTCTGTAATTGTTAGCATGTTTGCTTTGGTTTATGTTATCCATGAGACTTGTTTTGAGGCTACATTTGAAGGGAGACCTTTTCTTGGGTCATTATGTGAACATTGAGTTTTGAAAATGTAAATGAAACCATATGTTTGGAGATAGAGAAGCACGTGTGTAGAAATGCCTACATTAACCAGGGCCATTACTTGGCCACCAACACTCCCAAAGAACCAAACATCAAACACAAACTAATCATTTTCCAGAAAATTTTATTGCATCACCAAAAAATCACAATAAGAAATCATATCCTGCCACCCTCAAATTAAACAAAAAAATGCCCCCACAAATTGGCCAATGGTCACATGTATCAATCACTAACAAAAATATCACAAATCAATAAAACAAAGATCAAATTAAGGTGGTGGTGGTTGATGCAGTGTGGTGGACCCTGGAAATGTTCCGGACATCAACTGTTGGGCCAATAGGACAGTCTGCTCCGGGGTCAGCCTCAGAGTTTGGGTATAGTGTGCCATTATCAGAAGATGTTGTAGCTGAGGCTGCTGCTGCGGCTCTGGCTGTGGCTGCTGCCCTGAGGCTACTTGATGCTGCTGGTGGTGCAAGGGTTGTGAAGATGTGTGGGGAGTTGTGCTTGATTTTTTGATGTTGTGGGCCACGGTGCGGGGGGAAACGACATGTCGGGCTGGTGACAATAAAGGGGGGACGGCCTGGGGAGGAGTGAAGTGATAAAGGTGTGGAGGGAGTGTAGTCAGGTGGAAGGGGTATTGTGGAACCAGTGTGCAATGAGTTTGTGCAGGAGGATTGCTCATTGAGGGGTGTGGGATTCCGAACGGAGTGTGAAGTGCTAGGAGTGGCTACAGGAGGAATTGTCCCCTCCCCAGCTGCCTGCCAAGTGGCCAACACTGGCTTCACCCTCCCACTACCACAACCTGCAGTGGCAGGTGATTGTGATGTTTGGGAGGGCTCTGCCAATGGGGCATCTTCAGCTCCAACCAGGCGTTGGCGTGTGGCCAGCACCTGAGTGTCAACACTTTGCCGATCCCGTTGATGCTGGTCTGCTAAACTTAACAAGCTGTTACGCATATCCTGTTGAACCTGTACCATCGTTGCTACAGATTCCTGTATGAGCCCTAGCAGCCGTACTACCTCATGAGATTGCTGAGTAGGCCTCCTTAACTCATTTTGGTGCAGATACTCGACAAGTAGCATCTGGGCCACATCCAGCATAGATGGACAAGGTGGGGTAGGTGACAATCCCGCTGCATCCAAGGCTGCCTGAAATCAGAAGAAATAGACCAAATCTTTATAAAACATCATGACTAAATAGTTCAGATTAGTTTGACAACTTAACACCCCAAGCAGAACGTAGAAAAGTTTGATGTGCTTTTAATAAGTACTTGTTCATTGTAATATTATCCAAGCTAGCAACACTTCTAATAATGGGTACATATTATGTTGGTAGGACTAATATGACAAAGGCAAAAAAGTTTCGACATGAAGCTGTTCCCAATTAACCCTGGTGTGGTAGGTTGTTTCTGCTTTTGGTAAATCTGTTACTACACCAATGACTTTCTACATCTACGTATGTTGTCTAAAATCTCGCCATCAATCGGCTACAGGACAACCCAACAAAACGACACACATGAATTTGGACCTGGAAAATCAAAGACTGGCCGGACTTTAAAGGTCCTGGATGTTTTTGGCACATTTTTGGCACCCCAAATTATAACATAATTCCCTGATGTTCAAGATCTAACTCTTGTTGTGCTGGTGCATCGTCAGAATGTCATAGCACAAATTTAACACACACAATGTAAGCCACATCTAGCCCAAAAACATTACTACCATTGAAATGTTACATGTGCACCTTGTTCCCTTATATCACATACCCCAGCATTGGATGCAGAATCGTCGCCAGCTCCTGATCCAACTCCAGCTGCTACTTCAAGAGGGGCCTGATGTTCTTTGAAAAAAAAAAAAAACAGGTTTAGTACATAACCTTAGGCAGAGCTTGATCAACAAGATCACCTGACAGGATCCTCCCTGTAAGGGGCGTGGCTGTGGACATGGCGCCGTGAGACAGCATGCAGCGGGGCTCCGGGACCATTGGTGATTCACCGCTCTGAATAAGTTGGCGTTCCCTGCCAGATACCGAGGATGACTGCCCGGGTGGAGTGAAGGGAGAGAACTGGAGCCTGGCAGCTCGGCGGAAGCAAAAAGGCAGACCCAGAGGCAAAATCTGCTCTTACCTGGCGCATGGTGGCGCACTGCGAGCCGACCCTTGGAGGCGCTCAGCTGGCCTGCGAGTGGTGGAGGGAAACGTGCGGCTGCTGCGGTGCTGAGTAGAGGCAGCGTGTGTTGAGACTCCGGGACCGCGGGTGATTTACCCCTTTGAGCAAAACAGCGTTGCGGTGAGCGCTGGGAGCCGATCCCTGAGGCGATAAGACGAAGCAATATACCGACTGAAAAAGGATAAAAGCTTTATCTGGTCTATGAGTGGTGAAGGGGAGAGAGCGGCTTCTACAATGCCGGTAAGACATTCAGACATTTCAGAGTATTTTATTCGAACTCTCCCCACACAAGAAAAAAGTGTTTTTTATCCTAAAATGGCACAGACACGCTCAGGGTCGGCTAATGCAAATATCTCTAAAAAAGCTGGCAGCAATCAGCGGGAAGCTACTGAAACCTCCCTAGTGAGTCAATATCAGCAAGGGGCAGACAGAACTGTACAGGGAACAGACTCTTTCACTCCCCAGGGTCCCCGAATACAGGACAAACAAAACCTGGATTGGCAAGAGTTGCTGGCGATAATCCCTACAAAACAGGATATGTCAGAAATGGCATCCTCAATTGTTAATGCATTGACACAAGAAATTAATTCCCTTAAAGGTCAAATGGATGTAATGTCCAAAAAAATAGAAATGGTGGAGGTGGGGACTAATGCCCTGAGCGTCAGAGTTGAACACATGGAAGACACCCACAAGATGTTCATCAGGCAATTAGTAACATTAAAACTCCAACAAGATGATGGGGAGAATCGGAGCAGAAGGAAAAATATACGCCTACGGGGGTTAACAGATAAAATCCAAGGCCCAGATTTGAAACCTAAAGTGGTGGCTATATTAAATACATTCTTGGAAACTACCCAAAATGAAGCCATAGAAATAGATCGAGTACATCGGGTAAGGGCCCCTAGGAGTATGGGTTCAGATTTCCCCCAGGATGTCCTAATAAGGATTCATTTTTTCTCAATCAAGGAAAAAATAATGAAAAACGCATGGAAAAAGGGTCCATTTTACTTTGAAGGTTCAACCATACGGTTATTGCCAGACCTTTCAAGACAGACACTCAGGATGAGAGCGACCTTAAAACCTGTACTAGAAGTTATACAGAATCCCGGGGCCAACTATCATTGGGGTCACCCTTTTCATTTAATTGTATCTAAAAAGGACGGTTCATATACCCTGAGGTGGCCGGATCAGCTACCAGGACTCTTTGCATTTTTAAAGGTCCCCCCTGTGGCGGTCCCAGACTGGCTGGGGATACAGGGGTATAAAGATTCCCTGGGGTCCCTGGTAGCTGGGAAGTGATCATGAAAAGGGGTTAGCCCCCAGAGTGGGAGAGGGTTTACCTCAGGTTGTGGAAGTGGTATACACACCTGGGGGGGTGCAGTCTCCCATTCTGGGGGTTATGAATGGTGTTGTTTTCTCCTTTAAAATAGATCAAAGGGATTTTTCATTAAGAGTTTATTTACAGGGAATATTCAGTAAAGGTTTGGAGGAGTGAGGACTGCAAGAAGAGGCCATAGGGTAAAGAGGTTGTATTGAATAAATAAGGGAAGAATGGAATTGTGAATGTTTATAGTAAAACCTAAATTGGACACATAAGTAGAATGCCTCGGCGGAGGTTTAAATATACGTAAGGGTTAAAAACTATTCCCTTAAAACAAAGGTGCCTATTGTGCGGCCCCGCTCCTCATAATATAATGTCAGAGCGGTTTCGCCAGGTCCTATGGAGCCGCGCTCGCAGATTAAGTGAGAAAGTTATTGTTTTTCTTTTTTGTTTGTTTGTGTTTTTTCTTTTCTCTATTTTCTTTTACTCTGGTGGGTGCAATCTCTCTTCTTTTCTTTCTCTATATAATGTAACATATGTCTCATGGAACGACCCTCCCACACGCCCCTGGAATAGATACGTTCGTAGCGGCACTTAGGTCAAGGTTTGACAAGTAGGGAAGTAGAGGGGAATACACAGAGAGGATCGGGCGCTGATATATCCCCTCCAAGGGAGTGATATTGGAAAGGGGGAAATTTATCCCCCCTCCTTTTTTTTTTTTTTCCTTTTCCTTTTCTTCCTCTCCTCCTTTTCTCTGCCTCCCCCTCCCCCCCCGTACTATAGGGACAGTGCCTATAGTACTATGGGCAGAGGAGGGGTGGGTGAGATGGCCAGGGCTGTCAGAGCGGGCTTGAAGCTGAGCTCTTTAAATGTGAGGGGGTTGTCTACCCCAGAAAAACGTATGCGGGTATTGAACGACATGAGAAGAGGACATACACAGGTTGCTTCTTTCCAGGAAACATATTTTAAATGTGAAAGTGTACCTAAATTTTGCAATAGAAATTATCCATGGGCGTACCACGCCGCCTCCCCAATCCCGAAGTCAAAAGGGGTCAGTGTTGTCATAGCAAAAGAAGTAGATTGGACGCATCGAGAATCAAGGGTAGATCCACAAGGAAGATACCTCATGATAAAGGGTACAATAGGACAAAGGGTAATAACAATGGTCAATGTATATTTTCCAAACATGAATCATTTGACATTTCTACAGCAGTTGTTGCCATTGATCTTGGACTTTCAGGAAGGCCTGTTGATAATGGGTGGAGATTGGAATTACGTGGCAGAACCCCTACTGGATACGTCACGAGGCTCCTCCCATTTATCATATGCAAAACTTAATGGGCTTAGGAAGGAACTCTCCCTCCTCGATTTAACTGACCCGTGGAGGATCATGCATGCAGGGGAGAAGGATTTTTCATACTTCTTTGCATCTCATAACACATACTCAAGGCTAGACAGATTCATGATTCCTCAGGGCGAATTGGGAAGAGTTAAAGCTACCACTATTGGAACGCCCATTATGTCAGACCATGCTCCAGTACATATTGTGATTGACCTGGACTCTGTACCACCAAAACCCCCCACATGGAGATTAAATTAAGCTTTACTGCAATCCCCGGAGACGAGATTAGAAATAGAATTAGCCCTGGTAAATTATTTTAAAGAAAACACTGAATTGCAGGTATCCCCGCCTGTGATCTGGGAAGCACACAAATGTGTTATCAGGGGGACATTAATGATGCTGGGATCTCGTCGTAAAAAGGAATATGAAAAGAACGTATCGGAATTGACGACACGGATGGGAGAGCTGAGTGCTATACACAAGAAATCGCTGGCGCAAGAACATCTACAATCTCTTATTAAGATTAGGGAAGAGTTAAATACTCTTCTTTATCAAAGAACAGTAAAAAGTCTATCGTTCATGAGGAGACAAATATATGAATTCTCCAACAAACTGGGGGCCATGTTGGCCAGGGCGCTCCGGGGACCCCAGAAAAAGACAGCAATTGCACAGATACAAACAAATAAGGGTGGGAAAGTTACAGAGACAGGGAAGATTGTGGAGGAATTTGGTAATTTTTATCAATCCCTCTATAATATAAATACAGGGGGAGAAGTGGACAAGGAGTCCATGTAAGATCCTGGTACTTTCAGTACCTTCTAGCCTCTTACTTCCGGGTTGCATCCACCATTCAGGTAGGTGGAACGCATATAGCTGCATGTCTCTTTAACAAATGATGATGTCATCACTAGGCGCCGCTCTGAGCAGCTATTTCAACCGACGGTCTGCACTCACAAGGTGTTCGTGCAACCGCTCATTATACATGCCTGTCTGATGCTGCCGTATCCTCCAGCTATCTTCCCTATACCTGGACTGACCGGAGCCTCGCTACCTGATCCTTTACCTCGCTACCTGATCCTTACCCTCGCTTACCAGCTAGTGATAAGTACCCCACAGGGGATCCCTTCCTACCAAACCACTTGCTATATATTTCTATATATTAAGGACTGTTACTAAACTCTAGGATACATGCTCTTCAACATCTATCACCTGCATCGTTTCCTAGATTGCTAGCTCTTGAGCCTACTACCACCTGTAACCTATATCATTGCATTTGCTTAGCATCTCCTGTACACTTCATCTGCTATCACCTACCACCTGTTACTTGTACATGATTGCTATCTCTCCTGCATACTATCTATCACCATCTGCTATCACTCCTGCAACTTTACTACCTGAGTGCCTATCATTAATTGCTATCACTACTCAAGCCTATCCCTTCAGTATATCACCTCAATACTATTGCATAGATATCTATCACTCCATCAACATCTTATTTGAGTGTTTGTGTATGTGCATACTGAAGCAGGCTGAGCCACTATGATGAGTCAGGAGAGTTGGATAAGGTGATTCAACACATCTCTACACGACTACTGAGTGGAAACTCTGCAGCTGCAAATCCAGTTCACTAAACCAAACCCCAGAGCTTACAGATTGCACGAACCAGAAAAAATGGATTCAGCAGAATTAGCCACTCATGTGATGCACCTAACACAAAAGGTAGATGCATTAATTATTACTCTTACCGAAGTGCAAAAAGAAAATCAGACTTTGAGACAGCAGGTAGCCCGTGTATCACAGCTCACTGCTGCTCAACCCCGTGAGCCCAAAATAAACCCTCCACAAGTGTTTACAGGTGATCGGAAAAAATTTTGTGAATTTAAAAACGCATGTCAATTGCTTTTTAATTTAAAACCTCGTACTTACAATACAGACCAAATTAAAGTCTGTACCACTATATCATATATGTCAGGTGATCCACGGGCCTGGGCAGACTCTTTCTTTGAGAAAAACGACCCTATTCTCAACTCCTATCCTGCGTTCTTAGCAGAACTTGCTAGCCTGTATGAAGACCCAAACAGGCAGAGTACTGCTGACACCCAATTGAGGGCTTTAAGACAGGGAAGGAGACCTGTTGAAGACTTCATAGCAGAGTTCAAGAGATGGACCCTTGATTCAGGGTGGAATGATGCATCTCTACGAACCCAGTTCAGGCTTGGGTTATCCAAAGCCGTTAAAGACTAGCTCGCCCAAGCCGATTTACCTGGCACTTTGGATGCCTTAATACAACTCAGCATCAATATCGTTTACGACGTTTACGAGAAAGGAAGGCTGAGAAAATGGGAGTACCATTACCCAATCCTTCTCGGTTTTCGTCCTCCGACCCTACTCCTATGTAGGTAGGAATTATACGTCCACCATTGTCGTCTGTTGAACGAGCCCGGAGAAAATCTCAAAATCTCTGCATGTATTGTGCATCCGCTGATCATCTGATAAGCGCCTGTCCCCTTGTCCTCAAAAAAGAGGGTGAGTGTTCACATGTATTACTGGGGGGATTAACGACTTCTTTTTCTAATCCCTATCTTTTCATTCATTTGATCTTACAGTGGGACCAAAATAGAATCACTACCAAGGCTATGATCAACACAGGATCTTGTGGGAACTACATTGACACTAGTTTTGTTTCTTTGAATAAAATACCTATTATTTCAAAACCTATTGCTGTCTCTGTCAGTTTAATTAACGGTATTCCGTTATCTTCTGGTCCAATTACCAATCAAACACAAGCACTTCTTGTTACTACTAACGAGTCTCATGTTGAGACCACCACTTTTGATGTATTACCTTCACCACATTTTCCCATTATTTTGGGGCTTCCCTGGTTACACATACATCAACCAAATATTGATTGGAAAACGCGGACACTAACCTTCCCCTCTCACTATTGCGAGACCACGTGTAACCTCCAATCTTATAAAAAAATCCTGTCCATGGTGTCGGATGAAATCACACCACCACCATGCTATCAGGACTTGTCTGAAGTCTTCCTTGAGAAAAATGCTCAAGTATTGCCTCCCCATAGGGACTATGATTGTTGTATCGATCTACTCCCTAACAGTAAATTACCTTTCGGACATGTTTATCCTCTATCTCAGGATGAACTTTCTCATCTTAAGGAATACTTAGATGAGAATTTAGCAAAAGGGTTTATTAGACCCTCTACTTCTTCCACAGCTGCAGGACTTTTCTTTGTCCGCAATTGTAACGCTCCTGCGTTTTTGTAGTAAGCTGGATTTGCAGCTGCAGAATCTCCACTCAGTAGTCATGTAGAGATGTGTTGGAATACCAGATCCAACTCTCCAGACTCATCACTGTGGGCCTGTCTGCTTCAGCATACAGATATACACACACTCAATAAGATGTTCCTGGAGTGATAGGATGTATATGACAGTATGAAGGTGATGTGCTGAAGGGACAGGTGTGAGCAGTGACAGTAATGGTAAGCACTTGATAGTAATGTTCAGGAGAGTAGTAGATGGTAATAGGTAGAATGCAGATAGGTTAGTAATCATATATGGTAACAGGTGGTAAGGACAGCAGATGACATATACAGGATAGACTAACCCAGTGCAAGGATAGATGGTAGTAGACTCAAGAGCTAGCAATCTATGTAACAGTGCAGATGATAGAATTAGTATGCATAGATAGTAACAGTCCTTAATGTGCAGAAGTGGATAGTGTAAGTTAGTTATGGAGGATTCCCCTGTGGGGTACTTATCACTAGTATGGTTAGTAAGTAGAGGGGTCCAGTAGTGAGGGAGTGATCCGGTAGCGAGATACGGGATCAGTAGCGAGGTTCCGGTCTGTTCCAGGTAAAGGCAAATAGCTGGAGGCTCCGGGAGCAAGACAATGCTTGTGAGCATGCAGGCACATTGAACGAACAACGTGAGAGAGAAAGCCGGCGATTGAAATTGCCGCTCAGCGGCGCTCAGCGATGACGTCATCCGATTTAAAGGTATATGCGTTCCACCTAACTAAAAAGGTGGGACGCAATATTAAAAGGAAAATGGAAAATAAGGGTACCAAAGGTACCAGAATCTTACAGTACCCCCCCTTAAGGCCGGCTCCGGAAGGCCTATAGCACTGGTTTCTCTGGGTATTTCGAGTGAAACCTTCGTATAAGCCTAGGTGCGTGAACATCAGAAGTATCCAACCAGGTGTCGTCTTGGGGTCCATAGTTCTTCCATCTTATGAGATATTGGAGTCTTCCTCTGTGGATACGAGAATCCAAAATCTCCTTAATCTCATATTCTTCTCCGCCTTCAACTTGTACTGGAGGTGGAGGCAAGATGGTAGGCCTTATTCCTTGGTTAGGAACATGTGGTTTCAGTAGCGACACATGAAAGATGGGATGTATTTTGAGATCTGCCGGTAAGGTGAGTTGCACTGCAGCTTTTCCAATGAGTTTCTTAATTGGGAAGGGTCCCAGGAATAAAGGTCCAAGCTTTTTGCTAGGGATCTTTAACCTTAAATTTTTTGTCGATAGCCAAACGAGGTCCCCAATAGCATATTGCGGAGAAGGTCTTCTACGAAGGTCGTAGTACCTTTTTTGTTGACTATGAGCGTGTGAGATGGTGGTATTAAGTAAACCCAGAGAGTCTTTTTATTTGGGTAAGATAATCCGAGGCTACTGGGTTACTTGATGGTAGGATGCGTGGTGGAAGAAGAGTGGGATGAAACCCATAGTTCAAGTAGAACGGACTTTGCTTAGTAGTACTGTGGGTTGTGTTGTTATAAGCAAATTCCGCCAGAGGGAGGAGGTCCACCCAATCATCCTGTAGGTATGATGTGTAGCAACGCAGATATTGTTCTATACACTGGTTGACTCTTTCAGTCTGTCCGTTGGTCTGAGGGTGGTAGGGAGAAGTGAGCTTTTGCTCAATCCGTAGTATTTGACATAGAGCTTGCCAAAACTTGGAGATGAACTGTGAACCACGGTCGGATAAAAGAGTCTTTGGAATTCCATGTAACTTGAACACATGTTTCATTAGTAGTTCCGCTGTTTGTTTAGATGAAGGTAGTCTGCGAATAGCAATGAAATGTGCCATCTTTGTCAGATGGTCCACTGACACTAGAATGGTATTAAATCCTTTGGAAGGTGGTAGTTCTACTATAAAGTCTAAGGACACAACTTCCCATGGAACCTGGGGTATTGGTAGACTGCAGGGTAGACCAGATGGTTTTGTAGTGTCAATTTTGGACCTTGCACAGATGTCACATGAAGAAACGAATTTTTGTACAGACGTCTTCATATCAGGCCACCAGAACTGCCTGGTAAGCAAATTAAGGGTTTTCGTCATACCCATATGTCCTGCCATAGGCACATCATGTGATAATTCCAAGATCTTGGTGCGCATAGTAGGGGGTATGTAGAGTTTGTCGTTGTAATAGAGGAAGCCTTCTGCATCAGTACTTAGTTGTGGTGGAGGTGAATCCAATCCTATACTGTGCAAAATCTCTTCCTTCAGGGAACGAACAACACCAATAATACGTTCACAGGGTATTATAGGAATAGAAGGGATTTCGGCGCAGTTATCTTCGGTTAATCGTGATAGCACATCCGCTTTTTTATTTTTGTCTGCAGGCGTGTAGGTCACTAGGAAGTTGAATCTTAGGAAGAATAATGACCATCGTACGTGCCGGTGGGAAAGAGTTTTGTTAGTCTGGAGGTATTGAAGGTTTTTATGATCTGTATATATGAGTATTGGTAATCGGGTACCTTCAAGTAGATGTCGCCAATTCTCCAGTGCCAGTTTTATGGCAAGCAACTCCTTTTCACACACTGGGTAATTCACCTCTGGGCTGCTTAGTGATTTAGAGAAGAAAGCAACTGGGTGGAGTGGTGAAGTATTTGTTGGTCGTTGGGAGAGAACTGCTCCTACTGCCATGTTTGACGCATCTACCTCCAGAATATATTGGAGGGATGGGTCTGGATGGCGTAGTATGGGAGCAGAAGTAAAGCTTGATTTTAACAAGCGGAAAGCTCCATTTGCTTCTTCTGACCATTTGAATGGTTTCTTTATACTTGTAAGTTGTGTGAGAGGTCTCACAATAGCAGAGAAGTTCTTGATGAACTTCCTATAGAAGTTTGAAAATCCAAGGAATCGCTGTAATGCCTTACGAGTTGTTGGTATAGGCCACTCTAGGATACAGGATATCTTACTCATATCCATCTTGATTCCGGTTTTGGATATGATGTATCCTAGGAATAATATTTCTTCTTTATGAAATAGGCATTTTTTTAATTTCACGTATAGATTGTGTGAGAGTAATCTGGATAACACAAGTCTTACATGTTTTATATGTTCAGACAAAGATCGAGAATAGATAAGTATATCGTCCAGATATACCACAACACAGACATCAAGTAAGTCTCTAAAGATGTCGTTTATGAACCGTTGAAAGGCTGCGGGAGCATTACACAATCCGAATGGCATCACAAGATATTCGAATAATCCGTATCTGGTTCTGAATGCTGTCTTCCACTCATCTCCGTCACGGATTCGGATTAGGTTGTATGCCCCTTTTAGGTCCAATTTAGAGAAGTAGGTAGCCCCACGCACTTGTTCAATAAGTTCAGGGATGAGCGGTAAAGGATAGCGATCCTTTATCGTAATGGTATTTAATTATAGATAGGTGGGGGGTACTGCGCTTCTGGGAGGTGTATAAATAAATAAATAAATTGAACCAGGTGTGTGTGCCTATCACAATAAATATAGAAGGAAACTAAATCATACAAAATAGATCCATATTCATAATAAACGTACTAAATATTAGTGCAATACTTTAAAAAATACTTCATGTGTTCAAAATGCTCTAGTGACCAATAAAGTGCTCAGGTGCATATATATACAAAGCAAAGTGTCCTCAGTGCTTCACAACTAAATATATAACAGTCTGGGTGTAAAATAAAGTCCAGATAATTAAAATAGGTATTCAAGTGGAAAAAATATATCCATAGGTGCAACTCCTTCACCAAACACCGTGTTGACAATAGTGGGGTGCTTCTCCTTATCCCCTCTAGGTGCTCTAACCGCTCACCTTCAGTACTAAGGGTAAAAGCCTTATCAGTAATCCTGGGGGCTCCTCTCCAATTTTATACCGTGATCCACTGGGGTCAGATGTCTGGGCTGCTGCGGGTGACGTGGCTCACTCTCCCTCTCCAGAATCCCCACGGTCCCAATGGATCTCAAAGCAGAATACTCAAAATGGTGCAAGTATGTATGGATAACGGGTATTTTTATTAAGTATAATTAAAACCACTCACATTAGCTGAATAAACAAGGCGCAAAACAGGATAGCGGCGGAGTGGGATCGCAGTCCTCACTTCCGCGATGTGCGTCACTTCCAGTCCGAACGTCCCTACGCGTTACGCCACTTCTGCGTCACGTGGCTTCTTCAGGGGTAGCTATTGGCCGCATGTGACGCTCATTAATACTCTTAAGGCCGGATGTAGTCAAATCGCCATTTTGGATGTGGGTATTGAGTTCATTTACCAAGAACCGGATATGCCGGTTCCGCCATATTCTAGAAGCCCGCTCCGGGCTACCGAGGTAGTTGATATTTTATAAACTTAGTTCGTATATGCCAAATTCCAGCTGAGTATATGAATTAAAGAAATGGCTATCGAATTAGCAATGGAGAATTTCGAAGGTCTAAAACTCTCTAATGGAATTGTTTACAAAGGACTGTGTCCCTGGAGTGCAGCACATGTTACCATAAATACATAGTCCATAGTAAAACATACTAATAAATTATCTAAAGCTTCTCATATTAAAAATACAATTAAATTAGTGGACCCCGAAAAATATTAATAATCAAAAAAACTGGATCAGACATAACGATCCATACAAACATCATAAATATCTAAATCATCGACTCATCTATCTAAAAGTGTATATTGTATATCCAAAAGACCAAAAAGGATAAAAATAACAAATATTCATTTATAAATAGATAAATAATATATATAAAAATCTTAAAAAATCTTCATGTATGTTGATAGGTTTATACATTATAAAGGCCCTATTCAACAGGAGATACATGTTGTATCATATATTCCTACCACTAGATGGAGCCAATTCTAAAAAATACAGGAGATGTAACTATAAATTGGGAAAAATAGGAATTGGAAGTCTCTCAATGGGATAATATGTAAGGGGCATATATTTAGTCTATACTGATCCATCAAAGTCTAAAATATTCAGGTAAAATTAAAAAATTAAAATTTTATTAAAAGTCGCTAATAAAACAGTTTAGATCAAATTCTATATTCAGACCATTGGGATATAGTGTATCTAAGGTATGGATCCAGTAGGACTCGCGTTGGCTGAGGGATCTTACTTTATGGCTACCTCTCCAATGTCGCTTGTATGGTTCAATCGCCCAGAACCTTAGTTTAGAGGGATCTTTATTATGATGATATTTATCAAAGTGCCTGGATACACTGTGCTTCTCAAATCCTTTTTCTATGTTTTTGATATGTTCTTTGACTCTAATTCTAAGCAGTCTTTTCGTTCTTCCGATGTACTGATGGCCACAGTCACATTCTAGAACATATACGACTCCTTCAGTATTGCAACAAACAAAGTCCTTAATTTTGTGAGTTAGGCCATTACTCGTAGATCTGAATTCGAAGATTTTTTCTTTTGGATATTTACTGTTCAGACAAGCATAACATCTTTTGCAAGGATAGAAGCCTTTCCCTGAGAAGAACGTAAGATTTCTTTTTGGAGGATCTACTACTGTTTTCACCAGCATATTCTTAATAATCGGCGCTTTCTTATACACGAACACTGGTTTATCAGGGAGAATGTTACTCAAATGTTTATCAAATTTTAAAATCTCCCAGTGCTTTCTAATCACTTTTTCTATTTTTTTGTATTGCATATTAAAATCTAATAAAATGGGTAATTTCTCATTAAAAGTACTTATTTGTTGCTCTTTATCTTTGATTAATGTTTTTCTTTCCAGATTCCCGACTTCCTGTATTCTTTCTGAGATAAACGTAGGGTCATAGCCTTTTTCAATAAATCTATTGCCAATCAATTTGGCTTGCTCTTCGTAGTCACTGGTTCTGCTGCAATTTCTTTCAAACGTAACAGCTGGCCTTTCGGGATATTGCAAATCCAATTTCTATGATGGCAGCTGTCTGTGGGGAGGTAACTGTTCTTATCCACCTCTTTAAAGTGCGTTTTTGTGATTATTCTTTTGTTCTCTTCATCCTGTATAATCTCTAAGTCGAGGTAGTTAACTTGTTTCTCACTGATCTCCCATGACAGTTTTATATTCATATTGTTGTCGTTGAGCTTATTTAAAAACATTTCTAAAGATTCTAAAGTGCCATTCCATATTAAAAACACATCAACAATGAATCTTTTGTATAAAAGTAGCTCAGTGGGAGTGTCAGAAAAAACAGTATCTTCTTCCCATCTTGCCATAAAAATATTCGCTACACTCGGCGCGAATTTATCGCCCATTGCAATCCCGATTTTTTGGGGATAGTAGGTTCTACTATACCAAAAATAATTTTTCTCTAAACAGAAGTCAAGACATCTGATAATATATTTTCTTTGTTTGCAGACCAACGATGAGTATTTCCTTAGTGCCCATTTTACTGATCCTCGTGCTTCCTGGTGGTTGATAATGGTATATAGCGCTGCTACATCTACAGTAGCCATAAGGACGTTTTTGTTAAAATTCGGTAATTCCTCTAAAATCTGTAAAATGTGTTTTGTGTCTTTGACATACGCCTTGGTCTGTGGTACTATCGGTTGCAGAAATGAATCTATGTACTGACCCAATCTAGATGTGAGGGAATCTATCCCATTTACAATCGGTCTCGGTGGGGGATTGTCTTTGTTTTTATGCATCTTGGGTAACATATAAATAATCGGAGTTCTGCAGGCTTCAGGAAAAAGGTACTTAGCTTCTTTTTTCGTTAGTATGTGTTTTTTCAGGCCTAAATGTAGGAGTTGTTCGAGTTCCTTTCTATGTTTGAACAAAGGATTGCTGGGTAATTTTTCATATGTCACTGTGTCATCCAACATTTCTTTCATTATTTTCCCATGTTGTTCCTTATTAAATATCACAATTCCTCCTCCCTTGTCTGCAGGTCTCACTATTATATCTTTTCTCTTCTGCAATTTATTGAGTCCACTCTGTATTGCTCTAGATTCATCGTATTTCTTTATTTTGAGGTTCTTTAGGTCTTCTAAAACCATATCTTTAAAAACTGTAATATGTCTGTTATCGCTTAGTTGAGGGTTAAAAACGGATCGGTTTCTTAAAGTGCTATGCTGTATGCCATCCCCTTGTGAGGTAGAAGATATGCTTGTGATCGGGTTTCTTACTAAATATTTTTTTAAATTTAATCGTCTAATATATTTCTGGATCCCTATATAGGTCTCAAATTTATTACAGTTCTTTTTAGGTGCGTATTTTAGTCCTTTGTCCAGGACTTTGAGTTCTTCCTGTGTGAGTGTTTTATCACTCAGATTAAACACTCCTTGACCTAATGGTCTCTTTTTCTCTTGTTTTCCCTTTCCTCCTCTGCTCCCTCTCTTCTTTCCATACTTCTTCTTGAGTTTTTTGACTCTTCCTTTTTCTTGGGTGAGTTGGCATCCCTGCCTTTCTCTAAAAAGGCCTATTTCCGCCTTCTTCCCTCTGTTTGTCTCTCCTTGTTTCATCATTCCTTTGTAGGTTTCTACTTTCTTCTTCCCGATGATATGCCCATGGGGCGAATTGATTATAGGTAGGGATTGGGCTCCTTTCACCTCTATATTGGGGGAAATCCCTAGGGGGTCCCCTATTGTACCCGTTATTTTGGTATCCATTATTATGGTGATCTTGTGGTGGTCTCCTTGGTCCATTATTGTGATTATAAAAAGGTCTTCTGTTGTTTCTCCAATAGGGGGGTTTTCTCCAGCCATTATTTGGTGTTCGATACTCTCCATAACCACCATGATCTTGGTTCCTTTGTGGTTGGAAGTATTGATTCTGGTAACCTCTTTGGTTGTCATGATTATAGTACCCTTCTTGTTGATACTGGTTGTAATGTCTTGGTTGATGATCTCTAAAGTCATTCGGTGGTCTTTGTTGATAATTCCTAGGTTCGTTAATATTGGGGAAGTTTCTGTTATCGTAATGATATTCTCTCGATTCAGCATACTGCCTCTGTTGTTCATCCCTTGGTCCATTATAGCTTGAGTACTCTCTATTGGATTGACTTCGTTCGCTATCTTTTCTTTCTCTCCTATCAGGGTCTTCATTCCGTTTCAGGGTGGTATAATGAGGTCTAGGTTTCCTCTGTTCTTTAGGAGTTTCTGGGTAAGAGTACTGAGATCCCGGGGTGTTTTCTATATTCATAGGTCTTAAAGGAGTTAACTCCATTCTAAACATTTTCTCTGGGGTGGAATAGGTGGATAGTGGGTTCATGTCTTCCAGATTATTTTGCCATTTGAAGACTCGATCCTCTTTGTAATCGTTGATATCTCTTAAATACTTTTTTGTCTTCCTTTGTTGGACTTCTCTGTCTTTAGAGTTCAAATCTTTATTCAATTGTCCAGTTAATTTAAGGAACTCTGTATTTTCTTTAAATGGTTCCAGAGATGTTTTTAATTCTGTAATCAGGCCTTCTATCCGTCTCTACTTCCTTTGTTTGCGCTTTAATAGAAACTGCACCAATTCCAGACTTTTCTCATTTTTAAAGTATTGCACTAATATTTAGTACGTTTATTATGAATATGGATCTATTTTGTATGATTTAGTTTCCTTCTATATTTATTGTGATAGGCACACACACCTGGTTCAATTTATTTATTTATACACCTCCCAGAAGCGCAGTACCCCCCACCTATCTATATCTTTGACACTGTTTGGTTACCAGCCCCGGTACTAGCAGCATCTGGGTTCTCCTTTAACCCCTTTTTAATCGCCCTTGTTTAGACAGCGCAGGACTCACTACACCATTCTCTTTAATGGTATTTAATTGCCTATAATCGATAATAGGCCTAAGACTTGAATCCTTATTGCGGACAAAGAAAAGTCCTGCAGCTGTGGAAGAAGTAGAAGGTCTGATGAACCCTTTTGTCAAATTCTCATCCAAGTATTCCTTGAGATGAGAGAGTTCATCCTGTGAAAGAGGATAAACATGACCGAAAGGCAATTTGCTGTTAGGGAGTAGATCGATAGTGCAATCATAATCCCTATGGGGAGGCAACACTTGAGCATTTTTCTCAAGGAAAACTTCAGACAGATCCTGGTAGCATAGTGGTGCAATCTCATCTGACACCACAGACAGGATCTTTCCATAAGATGGGAGGTTACACGTAATCTCGCAATAGTGAGAAGGGAAAGTTAGAGTCCGTCTTTTCCAATCTATGATTGGTTGATGTGTGTGTAACCAGGGAAGTCCCAAAATAATGGGAAAATGGGGTGAAGATAGTATATCAAAAGTGGTGGTCTCCATATGAGACTCGTTAGCAGTGACAAGGAGCGCTTGTGTCTGATTGGTGATTGGACAAGGAGATAACGGAATACCGTTAATGAAACTAACAGAGACAGGTTTAGGTTTTGAAATAATAGGTATTTTATTTAAAGTAACATAACGTGTATCGATATAGTTCCCACAAGATCTTGTGTCAATCATAGCCTTGGTGGTAATCCTGGTCTGGTCCCACTGTAATGTTAAATGAACAAAGAGATAGGGATTAGAAAAGGAAGTCGTTAATCCCCCTAGCAAGACATGTGAACCCTCACCCTCTTTTTTGCGGACAAGGGGACAGAGGCTTATCAAATGATCCGGGGATGCGCAGTACATGCAGAGGTTTCTGGATCTTCTCCTGGCTTGTTCAGTAGTTGATAAAGGTGGGCGTATGGTTCCTACCTCCATAGGAGTAGGGTCAACGGCCGAGATCCGAGAGGGACTAGACAATGGCATTCCCATTTTCTCAGCCTTTCTTTCTCGCAGTCGCCTGTCAATGTTGATACTGAGTTGTATTAAGGCATCCAAAGTGCCAGGTAAATCCGCTCGGGCGAGCTCGTCTTTAACGGCTTCTGACAACCCGAGTCTGAACTGAGTTCGCAGAGATGTATCATTCCACCCTGAATCAAGGGTCCATCTTTTGAACTCTGCTACAAAGTCTTCTACAGGTCTCCTTCCTTGTTTTAAAGCCCTCAATTGGATATCAGCAGTACTCTGCCTATTGGGGTCTTCATATAAACTAGCGAGTTCCGCTAGGAATAAAGGATAGGAGTTGAGAAGCTGATCATTTTTCTCAAAGAGAGAGTCTGCCCAGGCCCGTGGATCACCCGTTAAGTATGAAATAACGGTACAGACTTTAATTTGATCAGTAGGGTAAGTACGAGGTTTTAGCAAAAAAAGCAATTGACATGCGTTTTTGAATTCACGAAATTTTTTCCGATCACCTGTAAACACTAGAGGAGGGTTTATTTTAGGTTCAGGGGGCTGAGCAGCAGTGAGCTGTGAAAGACGGGTTACCTGCTGTCTCAGAGTCTGATTTTCTTCTTTTACTTCAGTAAGAGCAAGTATTAATGCATTTACTTGTTGTGTTAATTGTGTCACTTGAGTGGGTAATTCTGCTGAATCCATTTTTTAGGTTCGTTCAATCTGTAACGCTCCTGCGTTTTTGTAGTAAGCTGGATTTGCAGCTGCAGAATCTCCACTCAGTAATCATGTAGAGATGTGTTGGAATACCAGATCCAACTCTCCAGACTCATCACTGTGGGCCTGTCTGCTTCAGCATACAGATATACACACACTCAATAAGATGTTCCTGGAGTGATAGGATGTATATGACAGTATGGAGGTGATGTGCTGAAGGGACAGGTGTGAGCAGTGACAGTAATGATAAGCACTTGATAGTTATGTTCAGGAGAGTAGTAGATGGTAATAGGTAGAATGCAGATAAGTTAGTAATCATATATGGTAACAGGTGGTAAGGACAGCAGATGACATATGCAGGATAGACTAACCCAGTGCAAGGATAGATGGTAGTAGACTCAAGAGCTAGCAATCTATGTAACAGTGCAGATGATAGAATTAGTATGCATAGATAGTAACAGTCCTTAATGTGCAGAAGTGGATAGTGTAACTTAGTTATGGAGGATTCCCCTGTGGGGTACTTATCACTAGTATGGTTAGTAAGTAGAGGGGTCCAGTAGTGAGGGAGTGATCCGGTAGCGAGATACGGGATCAGTAGCGAGGTTCTGGTCTGTTCCAGGTAAAGGCAAATAGCTGGAGGCTCCGGGAGCAAGACAATGCTTGTGAGCATGCAGGCACATTGAACGAACAATGTGAGAGAGAAAGCCGGCGATTGAAATAGCCGCTCAGCGGCGCTCAGCGATGACGTCATCCGATTTAAAGGTATATGCGTTCCACCTAACTAAAAAGGTGGGACGCAATATTAAAAGGAAAATGGAAAATAAGGGTACCAAAGGTACCAGAATCTTACAGCAATAAGGATCTTAGTCTTAGGCCTATCATTGACTATAGGCAGTTAAATACTATCACAATAAAGGATCGCTATCCTTTACCTCTCATTCCGGAACTCATTGAACAAGTGCGTGGAGCCACTTACTTCTCAAAGTTGGACCTAAAAGGGGCTTACAATCTCATCCGCATTCGTAATGGGGATGAGTGGAAGACGGCATTCAGAACTAGATACGGACTATTTGAATATCTAGTGATGCCCTTTGGATTGTGTAATGCTCCCGCAGCATTCCAGCGGTTTATAAATGACATCTTCCGAGACCTACTCGATGTTTGTGTTGTGGTATATCTGGATGATATACTCATTTACTCTCAATCCTTGTCTGAACATGTAAGACATGTACGACTTGTGTTGTCCAGATTACTCGCACATAACTTATATGTAAAGCTGAAGAAATGCCTATTCCATAAGGAAGAAGTATTATTCCTAGGATACATCATATCAAAGAACGGCATTAAGATGGATATGAGCAAGATATCGTGTATTCTGGATTGGCCTGTACCAACAACTCGTAAGGCATTACAACGATTCCTTGGGTTCTCAAACTTCTATAGGAAGTTCATCAAGAACTTCTCTTCTATTGTTAGACCACTCACACAACTCACAAGTGTGAAAAAACATACAAATGGTCTGACGAAGCAAATAAAGCTTTCCACTTGTTAAAATCAAGCTTCACTTCTGCTCCCATACTACGCCATCCAGACCCATCCCTCCAATACATCCTAGAAGTGGATGCGTCAAATATGGCTGTAGGAGCAGTTCTTTCCCAACGACCAACAAATACTTCACCACTCCACCCAGTTGCTTTCTTCTCTAAAGCACTAAGTAGCCCAGAGGTGAACTACCCAGTGGGTGAAAAAGAGCTGCTTGCCATAAAACTGGCACTTGAAAATTGGCGACATTTACTTGAAGGTACCCGGTTGCCAATACTCATATATACAGATCATAAGAATCTCCAATACCTTCAGACCAACAAGACCCTTTCCCATCGGCAGGTACGGTGGTCATTATTCTTCCTAAGATTCAATTTCTTATTGACCTACACACCTGCAGATAAAAACAAGAAGGCGGATGCGTTATCACGGTTAACCGAAGATAACTGTGCTGAAATCCCTTCACTTCCTAGAATACCCCATGATCGTATTATTGGTGTTGTTCGTTCCTTAAAGGAAGAGATTCTGCACAGTCTAGGACTGGATTCACCACCACCACAACTAAGTGCTGATGCAGAAGGCTTCCTCTACTTTGACAACAAACTCTTCATACCTCCTGGTATGCGTACTAAAATTTTAGAACTATCACATGACGTACCTATGGCAGGACATATGGGTATGACTAAGACATTTAATTTACTCACCAGGCAATTTTGGTGGCCTGGAATGAAGACGTCTGTACAGAAATTTGGATAAAAGATAGGGTGTTGGCGCTGCCTATTTAAAAAACAGTAGAAATGTACAAACTGTAAATGCAATAAAGTGACAGTGACAAATAATTTAGCGTAAATATTGCATGCTAAAACATAACTCAATACAAATGAGTGCTAATCTAAATAAAAATGCTTAGCAGATAAAGTGCTTATCAAATAAAGTGTTGTAGTGCACGTGCAAAGAAATCCCAACTATATCATATAGTATATGGAAAGTGCTGTAAAGAGCTGGAGAAAGAACTAATATACAAAGGATAGGTATACAAATACCAAAGAAATATAATAAAATAAAAACACAATCAGAATGGTGTTGGTGTACAAATAGAATATACTAAAAGGAAACACAATCCGAATGGTGCTGGTGTGCAACCAATCTGTGAATAGTCCCAACACAATCCAAATAGTGCTGGTATGCAACCAATATGTGAATAGTCCCAATGATGGAATTTTTGTAGTCCCGTGACTGAGTATATTGTGCAGGAAAAATTTTTTTTATATATGGGTGGTAGGTGACAATCACTGTATTCAAAAGGGTGACCCCGTGCCGTGTAGTAGGGTGCTGCGTGGTCCTTTCTGGTGAACAAAGCTCGCTTACCAGAAGCACCCACCCCACACAGGGGTATAAGGCGGGTGTATAAGGATCAAGGGTCTCGGTGTCTCCCCTCCTCCTGGGTCGATGGGTCCCTGAAGTGGTCCCTGGGGTTCTAGCTGGAGGTATCCCTGGGGTATTAGTGGATCCTACTATTCTCCTATAGGCTGGGGATGGTCCGAGAGGTCCGCCAGATATAGCTCATAGCCGTATACCAAGGGATGATAGATAGACAAGGCACATAGCGTAATACTGTCTAGGAGGTTTATTCAATGTAAAACAGAAAGGTACTCACAATCAGAAAAAAGTAAACAGGCACAGGTACGAGTGTGGAGCGCGGTATGGTCCAAGCCTCGTTCTCTGTGTGCAGGAACCGGAAGTGACGCGACACGCCGTACGCGTTTCGTAATCAATACGTCCTCAGCAGCTCTGAGGACGTATTGATTACGAAACGCGTACGGCGTGTCGCGTCACTTCCGGTTCCTGCACACAGAGAACGAGGCTTGGACCATACCGCGCTCCACACTCGTACCTGTGCCTGTTTACTTTTTTCTGATTGTGAGTACCTTTCTGTTTTACATTGAATAAACCTCCTAGACAGTATTACGCTATGTGCCTTGTCTATCTATCATCCCTTGGTATACGGCTATGAGCTATATCTGGCGGACCTCTCGGACCATCCCCAGCCTATAGGAGAATAGTAGGATCCACTAATACCCCAGGGATACCTCCAGCTAGAACCCCAGGGACCACTTCAGGGACCCATCGACCCAGGAGGAGGGGAGACACCGAGACCCTTGATCCTTATACACCCGCCTTATACCCCTGTGTGGGGTGGGTGCTTCTGGTAAGCGAGCTTTGTTCACCAGAAAGGACCACGCAGCACCCTACTACACGGCACAGGGTCACCCTTTTGAATACAGTGATTGTCACCTACCACCCATATATAAAAAAAAAATTTCCTGCACAATATACTCAGTCACGGGACTACAAAAATTCCATCATTGGGACTATTCACATATTGGTTGCATACCAGCACTATTTGGATTGTGTTGGGACTATTCACAGATTGGTTGCACACCAGCACCATTCGGATTGTGTTTCCTTTTAGTATATTCTATTTGTACACCAACACCATTCTGATTGTGTTTTTATTTTATTATATTTCTTTGGTATTTGTATACCTATCCTTTGTATATTAGTTCTTTCTCCAGCTCTTTACAGCACTTTCCATATACTATATGATATAGTTGGGATTTCTTTGCACGTGCACTACAACACTTTATTTGATAAGCACTTTATCTGCTAAGCATTTTTATTTAGATTAGCACTCATTTGTATTGAGTTATGTTTTAGCATGCAATATTTACGCTAAATTATTTGTCACTGTCACTTTATTGCATTTACAGTTTGTACATTTCTACTGTTTTTTAAATAGGCAGCGCCAACACCCTATCTTTTATCCATTTTATATTTAGTCCCCGGACTAATATTCAGGGAGGCTGCAGCCTACACTTATACACATTATCTATATATTATATTTACCCCACACACTTGTCACTGGGACATATTTTCTTTGCAGAATTTCTGGGCATATCCCACTAGAGTCCTTTTGCGCGGAGTTTTATATATCTCATCTGTACAGAAATTTGTTTCCTCATGTGACATCTGTGCAAGGTCCAAAATTGACACTACAAAACCATTTGGTCTACTTTGCAGTCTACCAATACCCAAAGTTCCATGGGAAGTTGTGTCTCTAGACTTCATAGTAGAGTTACCACCTTCCAAAGGATTTACTACCATCTTAGTGTCAGTGGACCATCTGACAAAGATGGCACATTTCATTCCTATTCGCAGACTACCTTCATCTAAGGAAACAGCGGAATTACTAGTGAAACATGTGTTCAAACTACATGGAATTCCAAAGACTCTTCTATCTGACCGGGGTTCACAGTTCATCTCTAAGTTTTGGCAAGCTCTATGTCGCATACTGCGTATTGAGCGGAAGCTTACTTCCCCTTATCACCCACAGACCAATGGACAAACTGAAAGAGTCAACCAGTGTATTGAACAATATTTGCGTTGCTACACCTCATACCTACAGGATGATTGGGTGGACCTCCTCCCTTTGGCGGGATTTGCTTATAATAATGCAACCCACAGTACTACTAAGCAAAGTCCGTTCTACCTAAACTATGGGTTTCATCCCACACTTCTTCCACCACGCATCCTACCATCAAGTAATCCAGTAGCTTCTGACTATCTCACCCAAATAAAAGACTCTCTGGATTTACTTAACACCAGCATCTCACATGCTCATAGCCAACAAAAAAGGTACTACGACCTTCGTAGAAGACCTTCTCCTCAATATACTATTGGGGATCTTGTTTAGCTATCTACAAAAAACTTGAAGTTGAAAATCCCCAGTAAAAAGCTTGGACCTCTGTTTTTGGGACCTTTCCCAATCGAGAAACTCATAGGAACATCTGCAGTTCGACTCACATTACCGGCGGATCTTAAGATACACCCCATTTTCCACGTATCTCTATTAAAGCCACATATACCCAACCAAGGGATTAGACCTACCATCTTACCTCCACCTCCAGTACAAGTTGAAGGTGGAGAAGAATTTGAGATTAGGGAGATTTTGGATTCTCGTATCCACAGAGGAAAACTCCAATATCTCATCAGATGGAAAAACTATGGACCCCAAGACGACACCTGGTTGGATGCTTCTGACGTTCACGCATCCAGGCTTATACGAAGATTCCACTCCAAATACCCTGAGAGACCAGTGCTATAGGCCTTCTGGAGCCGGCCTTAGGGGGGGGGTACTGTAAGATCCTGGTACTTTCAGTACCTTCTAGCCTCTTACTTCCGGGTTGCGTTCCACCATTCAGGTAGGTGGAACGCATATAGCTGCATGTCTCTTTAACAACTGATGATGTCATCACTAGGCGCCGCTCTGAGCGGCTATTTCAACCGACGGTCTGCACTCACAAGGTGTTCGTGCAACCGCTCATTATACATGCCTGTCTGATGCTGCCGTATCCTCCAGCTATCTTCCCTATACCTGGACTGACCGGAGCCTTGCTACCTGATCCTTTACCTCGCTACCTGATCCTTACCCTCGCTTACCAGCTAGTGATAAGTACCCCGCAGGGGATCCCTTCCTACCAAACCACTTGCTATATATTTCTATATATTAAGGACTGTTACTAAACTCTAGGATACATGCTCTTCAACATCTATCACCTGCATTGTTTCCTAGATTGCTAGCTCTTGAGCCTACTACCACCTGTAACCTATATCATTGCATTTGCTTAGCATCTCCTGTACACTTCATCTGCTATCACCTACCACTTGTTACTTGTACATGATTGCTATCTCTCCTGCATACTATCTATCACCATCTGCTATCACTCCTGCAACTTTACTACCTGAGTGCCTATCATTAATTGCTATCACTACTCAAGCCTATCCCTTCAGTATATCACCTCAATACTATTGCATAGATATCTATCACTCCATCAACATCATATTTGAGTGTTTGTGTATGTGCATACTGAAGAAGGCTGAGCCACTATGATGAGTCAGGAGAGTTGGATAAGGTGATTCAACACATCTCTACACGACTACTGAGTGGAAACTCTGCAGCTGCAAATCCAGTTCACTAAACCAAACCCCAGAGCGTTACAGTCCAGAGCCCTGTTCTCAAAAGCACGGGAGTATATTGAAACATCTGGGATGCCTCTATTAAAGAAGGAACAGACGGAGGCTTTGGAAGGAGACATCCTAGAGGAGGAACTAGAATATGCTCTAAATCAAAATAAACCACACAAGGCTCCGGGCCCTGATGGTCTAACTCTGCCGTATTACAAACAATTCTGGCCACAGTTAAATGCTCCTCTATTAGCTCATTTTAATAGCATTGGTAAAGGAGGTTCATTACCCAAAGACAGTTTACGGGCATATATTTCACTTATACATAAGGAGGGTAAGGACCCCTCTTTATGTGGTAATTACCGCCCTATAGCTTTATTGAATCTGGATTCGAAACTATTTGCTAAGATCATTGCGAATAGAATCATAGCATATATCCCGCAACTGATACAATTTGACCAGGTGGGATTTGTTCCCTCGAGAGAAGCAAGGGACAACACAACCAGAGTAATTGACCTTATATCTCATGCCCAGCGCTTACAAAAGCCACTGATGCTCCTCTCTGTTGATGCCGAAAAGGCTTTTGACAGGGTGGCCTGGGATTTTATCGAGGCCACCCTGTCATATATTGGACTGGGGGAATGGATGAGAATGAGCATCATGGCTCTATACTCGGGACCTACAGCTGCAGTAAATATAAATGGCTGGAGGTCAAACTTTTTCGAAATCAAAAATGGCACACGCCAAGGATGCCCGCTGTCTCCATTATTTTTTTATTTTGACATTAGAGCCTTTTTTATGTACAATTCAGAAAGATCTAGAGATTAAGGGGTTACACGTGGGGGGAGTACATCATAAATTAGCAGCCTATGCCGATGATTTAATTTTCTTTATAACAAACCCGATGCAAATGCTACCTTTAATCCTAGGGGCAATTCAGGAATATGGAAAACTTTCTTACTTTAAAGTAAATTTAGCAAAATCAGTTGCGATGAACATTACAATCCCGGATGAGGAATGGAGGGAATTACAACCATCTTTTACTTTTCAATGGATAGGAGATTCATTTGTATATCTAGGAGTGCATATCACACCTCGAGTAGAAGATTTGTTTGAGGCCAACTTCCCCCCTTTATTAAGGACCCTTAAGAAAGACACTTTGAGATGGCAGACCCTTGCTTTGACGTGGTTTGGAAGAAGTAGTGCCTGGAAGATGAACGTACTCCCACGAGTGTTATATCTCTTACAGGCACTACCAATAGAAATACCAGAATGTTTTTTTATGCAAATGAAAACTTTGCTGAGAACATTTGTGTGGGCTAATAAATCTCCAAGAATAGGAATAAACATCCTTACCCGCCCTAAATGCCAAGGGGGGATAGGACTACCAGACCTAAAGCGTTATCATAGGGCAATACACCTTACACGGGTGTTAGATTGGCACTGCAATGTGAAAACTAAACAATGGGTTACTTTGAAAATGAGCTGACAGAACGACCAGTCCCCCTGGCCCCTTGGGTGCCGGTCTCATTGGATGATCCTATATACTCCCACCCGACGATAGGAACTACAATTAAGGTATGTAGGAACATACAAAAAAAGCACAGATTGCACCCCCAATTTCTCCAATGCTACCGTTAGTGGGAAATACGGACTTCCCTCCAGGATACTCTAAGGGGAAGATAAGAAATCTTGCCCGGAGTGGTAAAATTCGCTTAGTAGACATATGGAGCCAGGAGAACCCCCCCACTCTGAGGGAGATCGTATCCTGGTCGGAAGAGACCTTGGATGTGTTCTCTGCGTTTCAAATTAGACATTATCTTGTCGACTTACAGAAACGGGGATATTCCCCCCGATCTTTGACACCTTTTGAATCTCTATGCAGAGGAGGAAGTGCAATCCCACATGCCCTATCGTTCTTTTATTCCCTTTTATGTAAAGGGCAGGAAGAACAATCATTGACTTTTATTGGAAAATGGGAACGGGAGATGGGAATTAACTTCAACCCACAACAAATAAAAAAAATACTAGCACTCACACATAAGGCTTCAATAGCTAATAAATACCAGGAGATTAGTTATAAAATTCTGGTAAGGTGGTACAGAGTTCCAGTAATTTTACATAAGATAGATAAAAAAAACCCTGACAAATGCTGGAGATGCGGAGAAGAAGGTGGATCAATGTTTCACATCTTCTGGTCTTGCCCCCGGATTAGGGGCTATTGGTCAGAGATAGCGAAAGTGATTAAAAACCTTACTGCAATCGAGGTAGGAGGGGATCCGGCTTTATGCCTCCTACATTTGACAAAGCTATCAATTAGGAAATACAGGAACTCCCTTTTGATTCACTTACTTAATGCTGCTAAAGCGTGCATTCCTGTGGTATGGAGACAAACCACTTCCCCAACTTTACAAACATGGCTCTCTAAGGTGAATGAAATTCACCGGATGGAGACATTGATAGCAGCACGTAATGGCAGGGAAGAGAAAACTCGCAATTGCTGGCAGCCCTGGACCGCCTATGTTTCCTCGGAAGATTATCTGAGGGTGCGGGGAGATGGAGAATAGGGGGAAGAGGGGGGTTATGGGTTTTTTTTTTTCTGTTCTTTTATCGCTTGCGTTGGAGGGGATATATCAGGCTTGGTAGTAGATTTGGAGGCAAGGAGATTCATGGGGTCCAGGGGGATACAAGACCCTCTCTTTTTTTTTTTTTTCTCACTAGATAAGGGAGGTCCGAAACTGAAGTATGTTCTCCTCATCCTAATGGGGATCTGGGGGTTTGGATGTAAGTGGAGGGAAGGGAGGGTTTTGAATTTGATTTATTCTGAGTATGTTTTGTCACAATTATATAGTTTATAAGATTGTATATTCCTCCAAGGGAGGATAAGGGGAAGAATTCTAATCCTTTTATTTTCTTTTTTTTTGTGTGTAAAAATATATTTTGGGTGCACTGTTGGTTTCTTTGGAATTAACACATAGGTGAATGCTAACGCCAGATTAACTGGAGTGGTGTGTTGTTTTTTTTTTTTCTCTTCACTAGATGAGGGGGGTTGGATACTGAAGTATGTTCTCCTCATCCCAATAGGGACTTGGTGGTTTGGATGTAGGTGGAGGGAAGGGAGGGTTTTGATTTGGAATGATATACTCTTAGTATGCTTTCGTTATAATTATATAGTTGATAAGATTGTAGATTTCTCAAAAGGGAGGGCAAGGGTTATATATATATATATACTTTTTTTTCTCTTGTGTAAAATTATATTTTGGGTGCACTGTTGGCTTATTTGGAATTAACACATAGGTGGTTTGCTAACGTCAGATTACTGGAGTGGTGTGGGTTTTTTTTTTTTATGGGCACGTTCAATATTAACAAGTATTATGGAAAGAAATTTCACATAGAGGTGGAACGAAGCACCTGGGGCAATTTTTGGTACGGCCCCCCAAAATTTTTTTTTTTTTTTTTTTTTTGGTGGGATTTGTAGATACCTGGGAGAATCTCCGGTAGGGAACTGTTTATGTTAAATGGATACATATGCAATAAGATTTATTGATTTCATAAGTGGATGGTATTGTATGTCTATAACTTGTATTGTGGAGAAAAAGACAATAAAAATGTTGGAATTTAAACATAACCTTAACCAGTAATGATTAGGGCCACATTTCCCTCCCAGCTTCAGGAATTAAGCATTGAGGCCAAACATTCAAAAGTGCTTTCCTGGGCTCATAGGACACTTGCTAAAACCCTCCCAAAGGTTAAGAAGGCATGGTCTGAATACTAATGACGGCACCCATTAATGCCGACAACGGTGTTTTGCAGGGTAAACATCTAAAAGGCAACAATCTTTCTAAAGAAAAGACATGTGCGTTAACTGGGTTAATAAGAATCCTAAAAAGATACATTTGCTATACATACCAACACCTTCCTCCAGGCCTTGCTGCACTGGGGGTGTTCCCTGCTGCTGATCTTCTGTAAAGAGGACATAGCAATATGAGCTATCTTGGAAAGGATAAAATATACAGTGGGTACGGAAAGTATTCAGACCCCCTTAAATTTTTCACTCTTTGTTATATTGCAGCCATTTGCTAAAATCATTTAAGTTCATTCTTCTTCCTCATGAATTTACACACAGCTCCCCATATTGACGGAAAAACACAGAATTGTTGACATTGTTGCAGATTTATTAAAAAAGAAAAACTGAAATATCACATGGTCCTAAGTATTCAGACCCTTTGCTGTGACACTCATATATTTAACTCAGGTGCTTTCCATTTCTTCTGATCATCCTTGAGATGGTTCTACACCTTCATTTGAGTCCAGCTGTGTTTGATTATACTGATTGGACTTGATTAGGAAAGCTCAGAGACAGAATTGTGGCAAGGCACAGATCTGGCCAAGGTTACAAAAAGATTTCTGCTGCACTTAAGGTTCCTAAGAGCACAGTGGCCTCCATAATCCTCAAATGGAAGATGTTTGGGACGACCAGAACCCTTCCTAGAGCTGGCTGTCCGGCCAAACTGAGCTATCGGGGGAGAAGAGCCTTGGTGAGAGAGGTAAAGAAGAACCCAAAGATCACTGTGGCTGAGCTCCAGAGATGCAGTCAGGAGATGGGAGAAAGTTGTAGAAAGTCAACCATCACTGCAGCCCTCCACCAGTCAGGGCTTTATGGCAGAATGGCCCAACGGAAGCCTCTCCTCAGTGTAAGACACATGAAAGCCCGCATGGAGTTTGCTAAAAAACAACTGAAGGACTCCAAGATGGTGAGAAATAAGATTCTCTGGTCTGATGAGACCAAAATAGAACTTTTTGGCCTTAATTCTAAGCGGTATGTGTGGAGAAAACCAGGCACTGCTCATCACCTGTCCAATACAGTCCCAACAGTGAAGCATGGTGGTGGCAGCATCTTGCTGTGGGGGTGTTTTTCAGCTGCAGGGACAGGACGACTGGTTGCAATCGAGGGAAAGATGAATGCGGCCAAGTACAGGGATATCCTGGACAAAAACCTTCTCCAGAGTGCTCTGGACCTCAGACTGGGCCGAAGGTTTACCTTCCAACAAGACAATGACCCTAAGCACACAGCTAAAATAACGAAGGAGTGGCTTCACAACAACTCCGTGGCCCAGCCAGAGCCCTGACTTAAACCCAATTGAGCATCTCTGGAGAGACCTAAAAATGGCTGTCCACCAACGTTTACCATCCAACTGACAGAACTGGAGAGGATCTGCAAGGAGGAATGGCAGAGGATCCCCAAATCCAGGTGTGAAAGACTTGTTGCATCTTTCCCAAAAAGACTCCTGGCTGTATTAGATCAAAAGGGGGCTTCTACTAAATACTGAGCAAAGGGTCTGAATACTTAGGACCATGTGATATTTCAGTTTTTCTTTTTTAATAAATCTGCAACAATGTCAACAATTCTGTGTTTGTCAGTATGGGGTGCTATGTGTACATTCATGAGGAAGAAGAATGAACCTAAATGATTTTAGCAAATGGCTGCAATATAACAAAGAGTGAAAAATTTAAGGGGGTATGAATACTTTCCGTACCCACTGTACATCTACATTGTTTGGCACAGTACGATATGGGACCTACCAGGAGGAGGGTCAGCACTGATGTCAGCACCCGTAAGTCCGTCTGGGTCGCCAAGCTGCATGGGCTGTGGAGGAGCTGAGATCCGTGCTACAGATGAACAAATTGCAGGTTGGGGAAAAGAAAAAAGGACAATTGGAAGGCCAAGTATAAAAGTCTATTCATGTCACACATAGGATAGTAGTTCATCTTTTCACAACAACTCACACAATTTACATCCAAGTTAATATCCTACCTTGGCGCAAAGAATCCGAATCTACGCCCTCTCTGGAAAAGATCGGATCGGGGCCTAGAATCCTCAAAAAGGGTACTTCGTAATTCCATTTTTTTTAATCCTTTTCAGCCATCTAGGGCTAGTAAACAACACCCCTAGGAGGCTGCAAAGAAATAAAAAAAATCATTAGAAAACGCATATTGGCAAACATCACACAAGGCCCTCCAAACACTTACCTAATGGCATAAACCGACTTGGTGGTGGTGGTGGTGGTAGTGGTGGAATCTTTTAGAGGCAAAAGGAGGCTGCAAACATTAAACATACATGAGAAATCGCATGACCTACATACGTGCACATAATAAATTACAGTGATCAGGAAAGCAAAAATGGGGTCTTTGGAAGCTGGGAAGGTAAGGGGGCAGGTTTAGACGCCAAATCTAGACTGCACACCTTTAACAAACATGAGAAAACACATGTCAAAACCACATGCACATGGGGCCAACTGCCAATGATTAAAAGACACTTGAGGGGTTCCCAAGCTATTGTGGGTTGGAGGGGATTCACCATAGACAACTTAAGCACACCCAAGATAAGTACAAATTATCTCCTTCAGTAAACAATAACGGTGAGCAAGAACACACAGACAGACATACATATATATATATATATTTTTTTTTTTTTGGGAGAGAGAGATACAATTGTCTTACCTAAAGATAATGTACGTTGTGGGTCACAGGGTCTTGCTAGCACATAAGAAACATCCATCTATAACATCCAGCAGCCATATTGGCCATGTGCTCATTTTATAGCTGGCTCACAGGTGTGACAATTAGCGGCCGTTTCTATATATGTCTGCGCATGTGCGAATTCCCACGCTCAAAATGGAGAACGAACCCCCAAGCGCTTTAGATGGTGCGATGTTAGCCTTTATCGGTGCCCTGTTTGAGGAAACCCTAGCACAGGAGGCAGCAGAAGGTGGGGAAGCAGGTGCTGGGGAAGCAGCTGCAGCAGCACCTCCAGTCCGTGTGCCCTTACCTCGCCAGCCACGCATTTTTGCTCCAAGGATCTATTTGGACAAGCTGCGGGATTCTGATGTCAGGAGGAAGTTCCGGCTCGAGCTATTCTACACCTCTACCAGCTGATAGAGAACAAAATTGAAGCGGACACACAGCGCGGCCATGCGGTGCCCGGCATGGCCAGATTGCTGGCCACTTTGTATATCTTAGGGCGTGGCAGCTTCCAAGCCACTTCTGGAAGTATAATGGGCATTAGCCAGCCCACAGTTTCAAGGGTGTTCATGTTGGTCATTAATGCCATAGTGGATATAGTGCCCGATTTTATCCACTGGCCACAGAATGAAAATGAGTGGAATGAAGTGAAGTTGGGCTTCTACCTGCGGGCACACATGCCGCAAATCCTAGAGGCAATAGATGGCACCCACATAGCCATCAGGCCACCAAGGAGCCACGAAATCGAGTACCGGAACCGCAAGCAGTACCACTCCCTGAATGTCCAATTGGTGTGTGACGCCAAACAGCGCATAATGAGTGCCAACACTGGTCACCCAGGGTCGTGCCATGATTCCAGGATGTTACGAAACAGTGCTCTGTACCAGGCGTTTGAAAGTGGCCAAATGCCCGAAGGGTGGCTTATTGGTAAAGTATTTTGTCTTAACAACATAAACTGTAAGATTACATAGACATAGGAATAAGCTACATCGGTGTACACCCTGATTTAAGCAAAGCCTACCTAAAATGGATGTATTAGGAGTTGGCAGGCTGTTCGCACACAACCAGATTATCAGCCTAGCAGCTCACAACAGAAAGATTTCCAAAGTTGTCTTTGAGTCAAATGAAGGTGGTTAACCAATGTGTAAATGGTGTCCTATAGCCACCCAAACAAAACATAAAAATGATTCCAATGGTATTGCCATATCCCAAAAGTACTTTGCATAAGTGAGTCAATATTGGTTTTCTCACTCTAGTTGAAGATATATTCCAGAAGTAATGCCTATGCTAATGTAATAGGAACAAAATACGGGACAAGTTGGAACTTGCAAGAGAAACACACCACTTTGTGTGTCCTTTTTCCCATTTGTATTAGTGATTTAGGCAGTTAGACAGAGTTGAGATGTTTCATATGAGTTTTTGCACACAGACGAGCAGGTTGTTTAGTAAAATGCATCATTGTCTCCCATTTTGAGGAGTCATCTAAAGTCCCATGATATGAAGAACTAATGTATATTTTTTTTTTTTCAGGGGATGCTGGTTACCCGCAGCTGACGTGGCTGATGGCTCCAATCAGGTACCCCCAGGGCCGAGCAGAAATTAACTACAACAGGGCCTTGTGGAAAAGCCGGAGTATCATAGAGTTGACCATAGGTCTTCTCAAATCCCGGTTTCTCTGCTTGGCCCGGCCTGGGGGTGAACTCCTGTACTCTCCTGCAAAGGCTTCCAAGATCATCCTGGCGTGCTGCGTGTTGCACAACATGTGCGTTGCCCGGGATGAATCTTGGGAGCTGACGGAGGAGAGGGAGCCAGAGGTCCGTCAGCTGGCGGCCCCCAGGCAGCGGAGCACCGCTGCAGGTATGGCCACCCGGAATACCCTGGTTGCTAGCCACTTTACATGTAAGTACTGTAACCGGTCGAGATAGGGCATGTGTATTAATTTGCTAATTAGCAGAGGTGCCACTCACAGGGAGACAGAGGGTAATTATCTACAATGGCAAGTGTCATTGGCAGATGATAAAGTGTAGTCAACATTTGTAAACTGTGTTACTTGAGCAAGAACATGCACCTCTAACCATAAACATGTTGGTATTGTGAATAGTGTAAAGGGCTGAGAAGAGCTGGCAGGTGTTCAGTTGTCGTGAAAAAAGGGTGCGCTGGAAACTCAAAAGCTGCTACCTGAAGTGTTTATAATGTATTGATAAATAAATGAATAGGTGCGCTAAAAAAATTCACAATAAGTACATAACTGTAAGATTCTGGTACCCTTGGTACCCTTATTACCCATTTTCCTTCTCATATTGCGTCCCACCTTTTTAGTTAGGTGGAACGCATATACCTTTAAGCCGGATGACATCATCGCTGAGCGCCGCTCTGAGCGGCTATTTCAATCGCCGGCTTTCTCTCTCACATTGTTCGTTCAAACCGCATGCTTACAAGCCTTGTCTTATGCTGCCGGAGCCTCCAGCTATTCTCCTTTACCTGGAACAGACCGGAACCTCGCTACTGATCCCGTATCTCGCTACCGGATCACTCCCTCACTACTGGACCCCTCTTCTTACTAACCTTACTAGTGATAAGTACCCCACAGGGGATTCCTCCATAACTAACTTACACTATCTACTTCTGCACATTAAGGACTGTCACTATCTATGCAATACTAATTCCATCATCTGCACTGTTACATAGATTGCTAGCTCTTGGGTCTACTACCATCTATCCTTGCACTGGGTTAGTCTCTCCTGTATGTCATCTGCTGTCTTTACCACCTATTATCATACATGATTGCTAACCTATCTGCATTCTACCTATTACCATCTACTACTCTCCTGAACATTACTATCAAGTGCTTATCATTGCTGTCACTGCTCACACCTGTCCCTTCAGCACATCACCTCTATACTGTTATATACATCCTATCACTCCAGGAACATCTTATTGAGTGTGTGTATATCTGTATGCTGAAGCATACAGGCCCACAGTGATGAGTCTGGAGAGTTGGATCTGGTATTTCAACACATCTCTACATGACTACTGAGTGGAGATTCTGCAGCTGCAAATCCAGCTTACTATAAAAACGCAGGAGCGTTACAGATTGAACGAACCCAAAAAATTGATTCAGCAGAATTACCCACTCAAGTGACACAATTAACACAACAAGTAAATGCATTAATACTTGCTCTTACTGAAGTAAAAGAAGAAAATCAGACTCTGAGACAGCAGGTAACCCGTCTTTCACAGCTTACTGCTGCTCAGCCCCCTGAACCTAAAATAAACCCTCCTCTAGTGTTTACAGGTGATCGGAAAAAATTTTGTGAATTCAAAAACGCATGTCAATTGCTTTTTTTGCTAAAACCTCGTACTTACCCTACTGATCAAATTAAAGTCTGTACCATTATTTCATACTTAACGGGTGATCCACGGCCTGGGCAGACTCTCTCTTTGAGAAAGATGATCATCTTCTCAAATCCTATCCTTTATTCCTAGCGGAACTCGCTAGCTTATATGAAGACCCCAATAGGCAGAGTACTGCTGATATCCAATTGAGGGCTTTAAAACAAGGAAGGAGACCTGTTGAAGACTTTGTAGCAGAGTTCAAAAGATGGACCCTTGATTCAGGGTGGAATGATACATCTCTGTGAACTCAGTTCAGACTCGGGTTGTCAGAAGCCGTTAAAGACGAGCTCGCCCGAGCGGATTTACCTGGCACTTTGGATGCCTTAATACAACTCAGTATCAACATTGACAGGCGACTGCGAGAAAGGCTGAGAAAATGGGAACGCCATTGTCTAGTCCTTCTCGGATTTCGGCCGTTGACCCTACTCCTATGGAGGTAGGAACCATACGCCCACCTTTATCGACTACTGAACGAGCCAGGAGAAGATCCAGAAATCTCTGCATGTACTGCGCATCCCCGGATCATTTGATAAGCGTCTGTCCCCTTGTCCGCAAAAAAGAGGGTGAGTGTTCACATGTCCTGCTAGGGGGATTAACAACTTCCTTTACTAATCCCTATCTCTTTGTTCATTTAACATTGCAGTGGGACCAGACTAGGATTACCACCAAGGCTATGATCGACACAGGATCTTGTGGGAACTATATCGATACACGTTTTGCTACTTTAAATAAAGTACCTATTATTTCAAAACCTAAACCTGTCTCTGTTAGTTTCATTAACGGTATTCTGTTATCTTCTGGTCCAATCACCAATCAGACACAAGCACTCCTTGTCACTGCTAACAAGTCTCATATGGAGACCACCACCTTTGATGTACTATCTTCACCCCATTTTCCCATTATTTTGGGACTTCCCTGGTTACACACACATCAACCAACCATAGATTGGAAAACACGGACCTTAACTTTCCCTTCTCACTATTGCGAGATTACGTGTAACCTCCCATCTTATGGAAAGATCCTGTCTGTGGTGTCAGATGAGATTGCACCACTATGCTATCAGGATCTGTCCGAAGTCTTCCTTGAGAAAAATGCTTAAGTGTTGCCTCCCCATAGGGATTATGATTGCACTATCGATCTACTCCCTAACAGCAAATTGCCTTTCGGTCATGTTTATCCTCTTTCACAGGATGAACTTTCTCATCTCAAGGAATACTTGGATGAGAATTTGACGAAAGGGTTCATCAGACCCTCTACTTCTTCCACAGCTGCAGGACTTTTCTTTGTCCGCAATAAGGATTCAAGTCTTAGGCCTATTATCGACTATAGGCAATTAAATACCATTACGATAAAGGATCGCTATCCTTTACCGCTCATCCCTGAACTCATTGAAGAAGTGCGTGGGGCAACCTACTTCTCTAAATTGGACCTGAAAGGGGCATACAACCTAATCCGAATCCGTGACGGAGATGAGTGGAAGACAGCATTCAGAACCAGATACGGATTATTCGAATATCTTGTGATGCCATTCGGGTTGTGTAATGCTCCCGCAGCCTTTCAACGGTTCATAAACGACATCTTTAGAGACTTACTTGATGTCTGTGTTGTGGTATATCTGGACGATATACTTATTTATTCTCGATCTTTGTCTGAACATATAAAACATGTAAGACTTGTGTTATCCAGATTACTCTCACACAATCTATACGTGAAATTAAAAAAATGCCTATTTCATAAAGAAGAAATATTATTCCTAGGATACATCATATCCAAAACCGGAATCAAGATGGATATGAGCAAGATATCCTGTATTCTGGATTGGCCTATACCAACAACTCGTAAGGCATTACAGCGATTCCTTGGATTTTCAAACTTCTATAGGAAGTTCATCAAGAACTTCTCTGCTATTGTGAGACCTCTCATACAACTTACAAGTATAAAGAAACCATTCAAATGGTCAGAAGAAGCAAATGGAGCTTTTCGCTTGTTAAAATCAAGCTTTACCTCTGCTCCCATACTACGCCATCCAGACCCATCCCTCCAATATATTCTGGAGGTAGATGCGTCAAATATGGCAGTAGAAGCAGTTTTCTCCCAACGACCAACAAATACTTCACCACTTCACCTAGTTGCTTTCTTCTCTAAATCACTAAGCAGCCCAGAGGTGAATTACCCAGTGGGTGAAAAGGAGTTGCTTGCCATAAAACTGGCACTGGAGAATTGGCGACATCTACTTGAAGGTACCTGATTACCAATACTCATATATACAGATCATAAAAATCTTCAATACCTTCAGACTAACAAAACTCTTTCCCACCGGCAGGTACGATGGTCATTATTCTTCCTAAGATTCAACTTCCTAGTGACCTACACGCCTGCAGACAAAAATAAAAAAGCGGATGCGCTATCACGATTAACTGAAGATAACAAACAAATCACCAGGACCGGATGGGGTACATCCGAGAGTACTCAAGGAACTCAGTAAAGTTATATCGAGACCACTGTTCCTGATCTTTGCTGACAGTATTAGGACAGGAGATGTACCAGGGGATTGGAAGAAAGCTAACGTGATTCCAATATTCAAAAAGGGCCAGAGGCATATCCCGGGAAATTATAGGCCTGTCAGTTTGACATCAGTAGTATGTAAACTTCTGGAGGGGATGATAAGGGACTATATCGTAGAGTTTGCTAAAGACAACAACATCATCAGCAGTAATCAGCACGGGTTTACAAATGGGTGTTCTTGTCAAACCAATCTATTAACATTCTACGAGGAGGTGAGCTGTGAGCTTGATAGGGGGAGACCAGTGGATGTGGTGTACTTGGATTTCGCTAAGGCGTTTGATACAGTTCCCCACAAGCGCTTAATTTATAAAATAAGGTCTGCAGGTATCGATAGCAGGGTTTGCTCTTGGATACGGAACTGGCTTAAAAGGCGTGTCCAAAGGGTAGTAATAAACAGCGCATACTCAGACTGGTCTGAGGTGGTAAGCGGGGTCCCCCAAGGCTCAGTCTTGGGACCAACCTTGTTCAATTTATTCATAAACAACATTGAGGTCGGGATCAGTAGTTCGATATCAGTTTTTGCAGATGACACAAAATTGGCCAGGGCAATAACTTCACAACATGAAGCAGATATCCTACAGAATGACCTGGACAAAATTACAGAGAGGGCAACGACATGGCAAATGAGGTTTAACGTGGAGAAGTGTAAGGTTTTGCACTTGGGGACTAAAAACATAAAAACACAATACAAGTTAGGAGGGGAATCCTTGGGGGAATCAAAAATGGAGAAGGATCTGGGAGTCTTGGTTGATGATAGATTAGGAAACAGCATGCAATGTCAAGCGGCAGCTGCCAAAGCCAGCAGAACATTAGCATGCATAAAGAAAGGGATGCACTCCAGAGATAAGACTATAATCCTTCCACTTTATAAAACTCTGGTCCGACCGCATCTGGAGTATTCCGTCCAGTTCTGGTCGCCAGTCCTCAGGAGGGATGTGTTGGAGCTGGAGAGAGTCCAGAGAAGGGCAACTAAACTAATTAGGGGATTGGAGGACCTTGACTATGAAGAGCGTCTACAATCGCTCGATTTATTCTCCCTGGAGAAGAGACGTCTGAGGGGGGACATGATAGCAATTTATAAATATCTTAATGGGGATCCCAGCTTAGAAAAAAAGCTGTTCATTCGAAGGGATTGCATGAGGACTCGAGGGCATACAATGCGATTAGAGGAGAAGCGTTTTAACCTCAGGCAACGCGGGGGGTTCTTTACTGTTAGGGCACAAGATTGTGGAATTCTCTACCACAAGAGGTGGTTTCTGCGGGTAGTATGGTGGCTTTCAAAAGACTCTTAGACTTACATCTCAAGGATCAGAACATTCAGGGGTATGTGAGATGATTACAGCCACACACACCTACACAGGTTGAACTAGATGGACTATTGTCTTTATTCAACCTCACCTACTATGTAACTATGTAACTGCGCCGAAATCCCTTCTATTCCTATAATACCCTATGAGCGTATTGTTGGTGTTGTTCGTTCCCTGAAGGAAGAGATTTTGCACAGTATAGGATTGGATTCACCTCCACCACAACTAAGTACTGATGCAGAAGGCTTCCTCTATTACAACGACAAACTCTACATACCCCCTACTATGCGCACCAAAATCTTGGAATTATCACATGATGTGCCTATGGCAGGACATATGGGTATGATGAAAACCCTTAATTTGCTTACCAGGCAGTTTTGGTGGCCTGATATGAAGACGTCTGTACAAAAATTTGTTTCTTCATGTGATATCTGTGCAAGGTCCAAAATTGACACTACAAAACCATCTGGTCTACTCTGCAGTCTACCAATACCCCAGGTTCCATGGGAAGTTGTGTCCTTAGACTTTATAGTAGAACTACCACCTTCCAAAGGATTTAATACCATTCTAGTGTCAGTGGACCATCTGACAAAGATGGCACATTTCATTGCTATTCGCAGACTACCTTCATCTAAACAAACAGCGGAACTACTAATGAAACATGTGTTCAAGTTACATGGAATTCCAAAGACTCTTTTATCCGACCGTGGTTCACAGTTCATCTCCAAGTTTTGGCAAGCTCTATGTCAAATACTACGGATTGAGCGAAAGCTCACTTCTCCCTACCACCCTCAGACCAACGGACAGACTGAAAGAGTCAACCAGTGTATAGAACAATATCTACGTTGCTACACATCATACCTACAGGATGATTGGGTGGACCTCCTCCCTCTGGCGGAATTTGCTTATAACAACGCAACCCACAGTACTACTAAGCAAAGTCCGTTCTACTTGAACTATGGGTTTCATCCCACACTTCTTCCACCACGCATCCTACCATCAAGTAACCCAGTAGCCTCTGACTATCTTACTCAAATAAAAGACTCTCTGGGTTTACTTAATACCACCATCTCACACACTCATAGTCAACAAAAAAGGTACTACGACCTTCGTAGAAGACCTTCTCCGCAATATGCTATTGGGGACCTCGTTTGGTTATCGACAAAAAATTTAAGGTTAAAGATCCCTAGCAAAAAACTTGGACTTTTATTTCTGGGACCCTTCCCAATTAAGAAACTCATTGGAAAAGCTGCAGTGCAACTCACCTTACCGGCAGATCTCAAAATACATCCCATCTTTCATGTGTCGCTACTGAAGCCACATGTTCCTAACCAAGGAATAAGGCCTACCATCTTGCCTCCACCTCCAGTACAAGTTGAAGGCGGAGAAGAATATGAGATTAAGGAGATTTTGGATTCTCGTATCCACAGAGGAAGACTCCAATATCTCATAAGATGGAAGAACTATGGACCCCAAGACGACACCTGGTTGGATACTTCTGATGTTCACGCACCTAGGCTTATACGAAGGTTTCACTCTAAATACCCGGAGAAACCAGTACTATAGGCCTTCTGGAGCCGGCCTTAAGGGGGGGGGGATACTGTAAGATTCTGGTACCCTTGGTACCCTTATTACCCATTTTCCTTCTCATATTGCGTCCCACCTTTTTAGTTAGGTGGAACGCATATACCTTTAAGCCGGATGACATCATCGCTGAGCGCCGCTCTGAGCGGCTATTTCAATCGCTGGCTTTCTCTCTTACATTGTTCGTTCAAACCGCATGCTTACAAGCCTTGTCTTATGCTGCCGGAGCCTCCAGCTATTCTCCTTTACCTGGAACAGACCGGAACCTCGCTACTGATCCCGTATCTCGCTACTGGACCCCTCTTCTTACTAACCTTACTAGTGATAAGTACCCCACAGGGGATTCCTCCATAACTAACTTACACTATCTACTTCTGCACATTAAGGACTGTCACTATCTATGCAATACTAATTCTATCATCTGCACTGTTACATAGATTGCTAGCTCTTGAGTCTACTACCATCTATCCTTGCACTGGGTTAGTCTCTCCTGTATGTCATCTGCTGTCCTTACCACCTATTATCATACATGATTGCTAACCTATCTGCATTCTACCTATTACCATCTACTACTCTCCTGAACATTACTATCAAGTGCTTATCATTGCTGTCACTGCTCACACCTGTCCCTTCAACACATCACCTCTATACTGTTATATACATCCTATCACTCCAGGAACATCTTATTGAGTGTGTGTATATCTGTATGCTGAAGCAGACAGGCCCACAGTGATGAGTCTGGAGAGTTGGATCACCCTGGAACTTCCGAAGTGGCTTGGAAGCTGAACAGCAACCTGGCCATGCCTGTCCCCTATGAGCTGGTAGAGGTGCAGAATTGCTTCTTGACTCTGCATGAAGTTGGTGAAGATATCAGAATCCCGTATCCTTGCCTAATGTAGCCATTGAGCAAAGATCGTGGGCTGGCGCTGTAAAGGCACACGGACTGGAGACTGTCAATATCACCTTGCTGCATCCCTCCTTATGCTGTAATTCCATAAACAATAAACACTTTTGAACGGAACATGTGTTTTTTGCTTTGGATGGGTGCCTACAGACAAAAGGGCCATACACACTCTAAGATTTTGAGAAGACTTTATCCTCCAGATTGACCTTTTCTATGTAGTGCAAGGGCCTGCCTGATTGCATACAAATTGAAAGTGTTTAGGTTTGACCTCATATTATATGGTTTTGGTAAGTCTACAGGAAAAAGTCTTGAGAAAATCTTATAGTGTATGGCCCAATAAGCTGCCAAGGCCAGAGCTTTGCACTTTGCATGCTGCTTGTACTAGTAATGTGAGGGGTTGGAATGTAGGGTAGGGATGTGACAGTGTTGTGTTGAGGTGTGAGGCAAATGTAGTGTTGGACTATGAGGGTCTGTGTTGTTCAAATATGGAGAGAGTCCAATATCAGACACATATGTTTATTGGTCCCGAAATTGTAAGAACCATGGTAAATGTGTAAAGAATTGCAGCTCCAGAAAACTAGGACCACACTCATAGAATAAAAATTGTGTTGGTTCCATTAATGTGCTGGAAATTTGGGTAGAACACACCCCCCCTCCACCCATCCCCAAAATTCGATATTCTTTAAAAAATCTCTAAAATAAATGAGAGTGAAAAGAGATCCCAAGTGTAGTGATTGTTGGGATTTGAAACCATGACATTGTTAACTGCAGTGAAGTTGCAAAGCACTTAGCTATTGTGCAGAATAGAGCTGTTTGGTGAAAATAAAGGAGTGTGTTAAGGCTAAAAAGCACATATAGCTAAAGTACTAAACATTGTATGGAATCTCGGAAGAAGACCATGGGAAAATTGTGAGGTTTCATCTTGACCTGAAGTGGTGTAGGGGTTTGGTGACTTGCCTTTGCTACTTGGAATCATAAGATCGATTCTACAGACAGACGAGATCATAAAATCACTTAAAATGTTGTAAGTTTCCAAGCGCTTCTGGGTGTAACATTATTTAGCAATATATATGATCCAATCTGTTGCTTACTGAGTTCCTTGAGTACTCTCGGATGTACGCCATCCGGGCCTGGTGATTTGTTTGTGTTGAGTTTATCCAGCCTTTCCCTGATTTCACCCTCTGTTATCCATAGTGGCAAGTTCTGTGTATTACTACTAACCATACAGTCATGGTCAGTGTACCCCTCCGTTTCCTGTGTAAAGACTGACGAGAAAAAAGCATTCAGCACGGTTGCTTTTTCAGTGTCCTCTGTAACCATCCTCCCATCGTTAATTATTTGTGCAATATGCTCTGCCCTAGTTTTTTTACTGTTGATATATTTAAAGAATTTCTTTGGTTTTTTTTTACTATCCTCCGCTATTTGTCTCTCAAAGTTGATTTTAGCCATCTTGATTTCTTGTTTACTTTTCTTATTTGCCTCCTTGTATTGTATGAAAGCCGATACTGTGCCCTCTGATTTATATTTCTTGAAGGCCAATTTTTTTCCCCTAATACGTTTTTTAACGCTACGGTTTAGCCAGCCAGGTTTGGCTTTGTCTCTTCTAAATTTACAGGATGTGTAATTCCTACACCTTTCACCTGATTAGGATGTAAATACCCTCAAATTAAAGCTGAAAGTCTGCAGTTAAAGCACATCTTGTTTCTTTCATTTCAAATCCATTGTGGTGATGTATAGAGCCAAAAAGATTAGAATTATGTTGATGTCCCAATATTTATGGACCTGACTGTATATCACCCAGCGGATCTGGGGCCCCTTGGAGGAATTTGTGGAACCCCTAACACCACCAGCCCAGACATAGTATCAGAGAAACCTCAGAAAAGGAATAAAAGAGCCCTGTCCCATAGTTCACCCTCCCAGATAGCCATCACACAAACAAATGGCATGACACAACTTTGGTATAATTCCTCTAACACACAAGTAGCTACTTTTATAGTACCTTATGAAACAATATTGTGCAGAATAGAGCTGTTTGGTGAAAATAAAGGAGTGTGTTAAGGCTAAAAAGCACATATAGCTAAAGTACTAAACATTGTATGGAATCTCGGAAGAAGACCATGGGAAAATTTGTGAGGTTTCATCTTGACCTGAAGTGGTGTAGGGGTTTGGTGACTTGCCTTTGCTACTTGGAATCATAAGATCGATTCTACAGACAGACGAGATCATAAAATCACTTAAAATGTTGTAAGTTTCCAAGCGCTTCTGGGTGTAACATTATTTAGCAATATATATGATCCAATCCGTTACATTTTAAAAATATAAAAAAAAAAAAAAAGTTAGGTGGAGATTGTAAGCCTCGAACCGACAGCAGAGGGAGATGAATTACAGACGAGATGTGTGCACTAATCCACTAGACCACATCGCTATGTGAAGCTGCTGTAAGCACAAAGACATAAGTATGCGAATTTGCGAATGCGCGATCGTAACTGAATACCGCTGACGGCGAAATTCATTGTAGCTGTCCCGCTGTCCAAATCGCCAGTGCGCAAGTTAATTGATTTTAAGGCGGAGAGACTCAAACAAGTCATAGGTGTCTGAAGCTGCAGTTTCTATAAATCCGGCCGCCGTTACATAGTAGGTGAGGTTGAATAAAGACAATAGTCCATCCAGTTCAACCTGTGTAGGTGTGTGTGGCTGTAATCATCTCACATAGCCCTTAATGTCCTGATCCTTTAGATGTAAGTCTAAGAGTCTTTTCAAAAGCCACCATACTACCCGCAGAAACCACCTCTTGTGGTAGACAATTCCACAATCTTGTAGCCCTAACAGTAAAGAACGCTCCTCGTTGCCTGAGGTTAAAACACTTCTCCTCTAATCGCATTGTATGTCCTCGAGTCCTCATGCAATTCCTTTGAATGAACAGCTTTTTTTCTAAGCTGAGATCCCCATTAAGATATTTATAAATTGCTATCATGTCCCCCCTCAGACGTCTCTTCTCCAGGGAGAATAAATCGAGCGATTGCAGCCACTCTTCATAGTTAAGGTCCTCCAACCCCCTAATCAGTTTAGTTGCCCTTCTCTCTACTCTCTCCAGCTCCAACACATCCCTCCTGAGGACTGGCGACCAGAACTGGACAGAATACTCCAGATGCGGTCGGACCAGAGTTTTATAAAGTGGAAGGATTATAGTCTTATCTCTGGAATACATCCCTTTCTTTATGCATGCTAATATTCTGCTGGCCTTGGCAGCTGCCGCTTGACATTGCATGCTGTTGCCTAATCTATCATCAACCAAGACTCCCAGATCTTTCTCCATTTTGATTCCCCCAAGGGTTCCCCTCCTAACGTGTATTGTGTCTTTATGTTTTTAGTCCCCAAGTGCAGAACCTTACACTTCTCCACATTAAACCTCATTTGCCATGTCGTTGCCCACTCTGTTATTTTGTCCAGGTCATTCTGTAGGATATCTGCTTCATGCTGTGCAGTTATTGCCCTGGCCAATTTTGTGTCATCTGCAAAAACTGATATCGAACTACTGATCCCGTCCTCAATGCTGTTTATGAATAAATTGAACAAGGTTGGTCCCAGGACTGAGCCCTGGGGCACCCCGCTTACTACCTCAGACCAGACTGAGTATGCGCTGTTTATTACCACCCTTTGGACACGGCCTTTTAGCCAGTTCCGTATCCAAGAGCAAACCCTGCTGTCGATACCTGCAGACCTTATTTTATAAATTAAGCGCTTGTGAGGAACTGTATCAAACGCCTTAGCGAAATCCAAGTACACCACATCCACTGGTCTGCCCCTATCTAGCTCACAGCTCACCTCCTCGTAGAATGCTAAGAGATTGGTTTGACAAGAACGCCCATTTGTAAACCCGTGCTGATTACTGCTGATGATGTTGTTGTCTTTAGCATACTCTACGATATAGTCCCTTATCATCCCCTTCAGAAGTTTACATATTATTGATGTCAAACTGACAGGCCTATAATTTCCCGGTATATGCCTCTGGCCCTTTTTGAATATCGGAATCACGTTAGCCTTCCTCCAATCCCCTGGTACATTTCCTGTCCTAATACTGTCAGCAAAGATCAGGAACAGTGTTCTAGATATAACCTTACTGAGTTCCTTGAGTACTCTCGGATGTACACCATCCGGGCCTGGTGATTTGTTTGTGTTGAGTTTATCCAGCCTTTCCCTGATTTCACCCTCTGTTAGCCATAGTGGCAAGTTCTGTGTATTACTACTAACTAGGGTTGAGCGGACACCTAGATATCCGTGTTCGACGGGTTCGGCCGAACTTTAAAAAAAAGTCCGGGTCCGTGTCCCGGACTTTTGCCGAACTTTTCCCGGACACCGAACCCCATTGAAGTCAATGGGGACCCGAACTTTCAGGCACTAAAATGGCTGTAAAACACCAAAGGAAAGGGCTAGAGTGCTGCAAATGACAGCAAAACGTAATTAAGAGCATGGCAAATGCTCTGCAAACAAATGTGGATAGGGAAATAACTTAAAACAACAAAAAAAAAAAAAACAGAAAAATAATCACCTAGGGCACATAGCATTATCACTGTTTGCCAGTGAGGAGATGGGAAAGATCTCCCTCGGACCTGCTCTGCTCTATTTCTCTTTGCCAGCAGGGAGAGTAATGTATCGGGGCCATGTACATGTACATGTAGGCAAACACATGCATGTGTATTTCAACTTTGGGGTGCACACCCTAATGCAATAGGCTGCGCACACCTATGGGCGGTGTAGGTGGAAGCGGCGGTGGAGGAGGACCAGGGCCGGATTAAGAGCATCATGGGCTTGGTGCTGAGGATTTTGAAGGGCCTTAAGGGCCGTGCCTTGGCATGCACCCAGAGGAGAAAGGGTTCAGCCATGCATGCCTAATTCAACATGGGATGCTGTCTCTGAAGCCCATAAACACATCCATGCATCGGCAACTGTGCCTCCTTGTCCGGCCTTCGCGCTGTGTGGGGAGGTTCTGAGGGTGCTGCCTAGGGAAGCGAGCATAGAAGCCAGACTTCTGTGTTTACAAGTGACAGAAGAGCAGTAACAGTGAATATGGCCAACCCGGGGCCTATATAAAAGGTAGGGGCCTGGAGCTGCAGCTCCAATAGCCCCTACGTTAATCTGGCCCTGAGAGGAGGACGAGGTAGCCAACACTGCTTCTTTTCACAAATTTTAAATGAGGGTACACCCCAAAAGAGTGAGAAAGAGCAAAAATGGAACAATGGGTGGGTAAGGTCGGTATCCATTGCTATTCTGCATAAGGTACAGAAAAGTCCCGTGGGATCCATGCCTGGTTCATTTTAATGAACGTGAGCTTGTCCACATTGTCTCTGGACAGGCGGCTGCGCTTGTCTGTTATAACGCCCCCAGCCGTGCTAAATACCCGTTCAGATAATACACTGGCTGCAGGGCACGCCAGCACCTCCAAGGCGTAAAGGGCAAGCTCAGGCCATGTGCCCAATTTGGAGACCCAGAAGTTGAAGGGGGCAGACCCGTCATTCACTACATGTAGGCGTGTGCACACATACTGCTCCACCATGTTGGTAAAATGCTGCCTCCTGCTAAGACGTTCCATCTGAGCTGCTGGTTCTGCTGTTTGTTGTGGTGTGCTGACAAAGCTTTTCCACATTTCGGCCATGCTAACCCTGCCTTCTGAGGTGCTGGCGGTGCCCTGGTTGCGTTGGCGACCTCCTCCTCCTCCTCTGCCTTGTGCTTCCACTGTGTCCCCGCTGTCAGATGGGAATGCCAGCAGCATCGCGTCTACCAGCGTGCGCTTGTACTTGCGCATCTTGCGATCGCGCTCCAGTGAGTGAATTAAGGACGGTACGTTGTCCTTGTAACGGGGATGCAGCAGCGTGGCCACCCAGTAATCAGCACAAGTTAGAATGTGGGCAATTCGGCGGTCGTTGTGGAGACACTGCAGCATGTAATCGCTCATGTGTGCCAGGCTGCCCAGAGGCAACGAAAGGCTGTCCTCTGTGGGAGGTGTATCTTCCGTGTCCTCTGTATCCCCCCAGCCACACACCAGTGATGGCCATGAGCTGGCCTGGGTGCCACCCTGCTGTGAACATGGTTCCATCTCCTCCTCCAGCTCCTCCTCCTCCTCATCCTCCAGAACTGTGCCCCTGCTGGACAATTGTGTCCCTGGCGTTTGTGTGTGCAGGAACCCACCCTCGGAGCCCCTTGCGAATGACTGCCCTGAAAGCCTTGGAAATGTTACCTCTTCATCCTCCTCCTCCTCATCCTGTGCCACATCCTCTTCCATCATCGTCCGAATTGTTTTTTCAAGGAGGCATAGAAGTGGGATAGTTAAGCTGAGAACGGCGTCATCGCCACTGGCCATGTTGGTGGAGTACTCAAAACAGCGCAACAAGGCACACAGGTCTCGCATGGAGGCCCAGTTATTGGTGGTGAAGTGGTGCTGTTCCGCAGAGCGACTCACGCGTGCGTGCTGCAGCTGGAACTCCACTATGGCCTGCTGCTGCTCGCACAGTCTTTCCAGCATGTGCAAGGTGGAGTTCCACCTTGTGGGCACGTCACATATGAGTCGGTGAGCGGGAAGGCCGAAGTTACGCTGCAGCGCTGCCAGGCGAGCAGCAGCAGGGCGAGAACGCCGAAAGTGCGCACAGATGGTCCGCACTTTCTGCAGCAGCTCTGACATATCGGGGTAGTTTTTAAGGAACCTCTGCACCACCAAATTCAGCACATGTGCCAGGCAAGGGATGTGCGTCAAACCGGCTAGGCCCAGAGCTGCTATGAGATTTCGCCCGTTATCGCACACCACCAGGCCGGGCTTGAGGCTCGTTGGCAGCAACCACTCATTTGTCTGCTGTTCCATGCTCCTCCACAACTCCTGCGCGGTGTGTGGTTTGTCCCCCAAACAGGCAAGTTGTAAAACTGCCTGCTGTCGTTTACCCCTGGCCGTGCTAAAGTTGGTGGTGAAGGTGTTATGCTGTCCGGATGAGGAGGCGGTAGAGGATGAGGTAGCGGAGTAGGATGAGTTAGCAACAGGAGGCAAACTGAAGCACCCTCCCTCGGTGGTGGAAGGACGTGCGGCAAATTGCTATCCGCCTCAGGCCCATCTGCCACTACATTTACCCAGTGTGCCGTTAGGGAGATATAACGCCCCTGACCGTGCTTACTGGTCCACGTATCGGTAGTTAGGTGGACCTTGGCACAGATGGCGTTGCGCAGTGCACACCTGATTTTTTCCCCCACTTGGTTGTGCAGGGAAGGGATGGCTTGCCTGGAAAAGTAGTGGCGGCTGGGCACGACGTACTGTGGGACAGCCACCGACATAAGCTTTTTAAAACTGTGCGTCTCCACCAGACGGAATGACAGCATTTCAAAGGCCAATAATTGTGAAATGCTGGCATTCAGGGCCAGGGATCGCGGGTGGGTAGGGGGGTACTTCCTCTTCCTCTCAAGTGTTTGGGAGATGGAAAGCTGAACGCTTCCACGGGACATTGTGGAGATGGTTGTTGGTGACCCAGGTGGTGGTGTTGCTGACAGATCGTCTGTTTGCGGGGTGGCAGGTGCCGGTATCACTACAGATGTGGCTGGAGCGGCCGAGACTGCAGCAGAAGAGGAAGCAGGATGAGCCAGAGACGTTTCTTGGTTTTGAAGGTGTGTACTCCACTGCAGCTCGTGCTTTGCACTTAGATGCCTGATCATGCAGGTTGTGCTCAGGTTGAGAAGGTTTATGCCTCGCTTCAGGCTCCGATTGCACAGGGTGCAAACCACTCGTGTCCTGTCATCAGCACATTTTCTAAAGAACTTCCACGCTAGAGAACTCTTTTGAGCTGACTTTGGTGCGCTCGTTCCCTTGCTGCATTGGGCAGTAGCAGGCGTAGTGTCTAGGGCACGGCCGCTCCGCTTCTGCACCCTGCTCCCTCTTCTGCTGTGCTGGTGGCTCTGTGCGACCACCGCCTCTTCCTCCAAACTACTCAGGTCACCTGCATGACGTTCATTCCATGTTTTGAAGGTGTGTACTCCATGTCATCGTCCTCCACATCATCTTCCACCCAGTCTTCACCCCTGCCCTCCTTATCGGTCTCCACAATGCTGAACGCCACAGCAGTTGGCACCTGCGTTTCGTCATCATCGGAGACGTGCTGTGATGGTCCTTCCATGTACTCATCTTGAGAAATAAGTGGTTGGGCATCGCTGCACTCAATCTCTTCCACTTCTGGGGCAGGGCTAGGTGGATGGCCCTGGGAAACCCTGCTGACAGAGTCCTCAAAAAGAATAAGAGACTGCTGTATGGCTTGGGGCTCAGACTGCTTGCCTGATTTGCAAGGGGGTGAGGTGAAAGACGGTTGGACATTGGCTGCAGGTGCCAACTCTGACCTTTCTGCAGTAGACTGGGTGGGAGACAATGTGAAGGAACCGGAGGCACTGTCAGCAACCCAATCTACTATCGCCTGTACTTCTTCAGGCCTCATCACGTCTAGAGGCGCATGATGCCCTACCAAATACTGATGCAGGTTCTGTCGCCTACTCACACTTGAGGAAGGTGTTTGACTTGTGCTTGTAGCTGGCACAGATCGACCACGTCCTCTCCTTGCAACAGGAGCTCTACCAGCAGCACCACGACCCAGGCCACGGCCCTTATTTGACGGTCTCCTCATATTTCTGTAATTTAAGATCTTGCCCTAGAAAGGGGTTTATTGAATAGCGGAACAAAACAACAACAGTATCGCACGGGTGTATCTCACAGTCAAATATGCAAACTATGCCGCAATTTAATGTTTTTTACACCAAAAGGGTGTGTATTGAATAGCGGAATAGGATAAAAAACTGTGTATCTCACACGTACAAACACAGACTAAGCCCGATTAAATTTTTTCCTACCCTAAAGGGAGGATGAGGAAGAGGAGTATGGAACAGGCAGCACCCTCAATTTTTCAGAAGTATGAGATGAACCTCAAAAACTTGGAAAGGTGGATCTCACACGTACCGACACAGATTATTACGCAATTTAATTGATCCCCAAAGGTTTTTATTGCATAGCAGAATAGGAAATATGATCAAAAAAAGTGTATGTATCTCACACGTACAGAAGCACACTAGGCCCCAATTACTATTGTTTGTACCCCTAAGAGGATGGATGAGAGGAGTAGGAGGAGTATGGAACAGGCAGCACCCTCAAATCTTCAGAAGTATGAGATGAACCCCAAAAACTTGGAAAGGTGGATCTCACACGTACCGACACAGACTATTCCGCAATTTAATTGTTCCCCAAAGGTTTTTATTGAATAGCGGAATAGGAAATATGATCAAAAAAAGTGTATGTATCTCACACGTACACAGTGGCGTCTCCAGCTTTTATATTTAGGGGGGGCACATGGGGGGACGGGATCAAAAGTAGGGGGGCCAACTATAAAACGCAATTTATATATATATATATATATATATATATATATATATATATACATACATACATACATACATACACCAGCCGGCCTGTCTGTTGTGTTGCTAGCAGGGGCGTTGCTAGGTGGGAAAAAGACCAGGGGCTTCAGCCCGAATGTAAATTTGATAACCACTCCCACATTTTAAAGTCCCGCCCAAGCTCCTCCCACATTTAAAAAGTACCGCCCATACTCCACCCAATGCCCCCCCCCCCGCAATCAAAGGTCAGACATGGGGTGCTATGGAGCATGGTACAGGGGGTGAGGAGAGAAGAGGTGAACAGGGAGTCAGGAGGAGAGAAGAGGAGAACAGGGGGTCAGGAGGAGAGAAGAGGAGAACAGGGGGTCAGGAGGAGAGAAGAGGAGAACAGGGGGTCAGGAGGAGAGAAGAGGAGAACAGGGGGTCAGGAGGAGAGAAGAGGAGAGGAGAACAGGGGGTCTTGACACCTACACTGACCCCCCTTCATTGACACCTACACTGACCCCCTTCATTGACACCTACACTGACCCCCTTCATTGACACCTACACTGACCCCCCTTCATTGACACCTACACTGACCCCCCTTCATTGACACCTACACTGACCCCTTCACTGACACCTACACTGACCCCCCTTCATTGACACCTACACTGACCCCCTTCATTGACACCTACACTGACCCCCCTTCATTGACACCTACACTGACCCCCTTCATTGACACCTACACTGACCCCTTCACTGACACCTACACTGACCCCCCTTCATTGACACCTACACTGACCCCCCTTCATTGACACATACACTGACCCCCTTCATTGACACCTACACTGACCCCCTTCATTGACACCTACACTGACCCCTTCACTGAGCCCCCTACACTGACCCCCCTTCATTGACACCTACACTGACCCCCCTTCATTGACACCTACACTGACCCCCTTCATTGACACCTACACTGACCCCTTCACTGACACCTACACTGACCCCGCTTCATTGACACCTACACTGACCCCCCTTCATTGACACCTACCCTGACCCCCTTCATTGACACCTACACTGACCCCCTTCATTGACACCTACACTGACCCCTTCACTGAGCCCCCTACACTGACCCCCCTCCTACACTGACACCTACACAGAGCCCCCTACACTGAGTCCTACACTGACCCCCCTCCTACACTGACACCTACACTGACCCCCCCTACATTGACCCCCCTTGACTGACACCTACACTGACCCCTCCTACACTGACAGCCCCACACTGACACCTACTCTGACCCCTCCACACTGACCCCCGCCACACTGACACCCCCACACTGACACCTACACTGACCCCTCCACACTGACCCCCGCCACACTGACACCCCCACACTGACACCTACACTGACCCCCACCACACTGACCCCTCCTACACTGACACGTACTCTGACCCCTCCACACTGACCCCCGCCACACTGACACCTACACTGACCACTCCTAAACTGACACCCCCACACTGACACCTACACTGACCCCTCCACACTGACACCTACGCTGACCCCTCCTACACTGACACCCCCACACTGACACCTACACTTTACTTACTGTGTAATTACATCTGGCAGCGCCAATTACCTCCCTTTTCACTTTACACTTGGGCACTCACCTTCTCCCAGCCGAGGCTCCGTCCCACTGAGGCTGCATCCCTTCTTCCCGCCGAGGCTCCGCCCCCTTCTTCCCGCCGAGGCCCGCCCCCTTCTTCCCGCTGAGGCCCCGCCCCCTTATTACCGCCGATGCCTGCCAGCAGCAGCAGACTGAAGGAGTTTCCACTGCACATAGGATCTGTCAGAACACGCTGGGCAGCCGGACACCGGCTGACACCCCCTAGTGCGTGGCACCCGGCCCGCCCCCGTTGGTACGCCACTGCGTCCAAGGTGTCTTCACTGCCCACCTCTCCTCCCATCCCTGTTGGCTGGGGAGGAAGGAGATGGGGAGGGACTGATTATAACTACTGTATATGTACCCACAGCATGTATAATAAACCTGAATTATACACTGCTGAGTGTCCACATACAGTAGTTACAATCAGTCCCTCCCCATCTCCTTCCTCCCCAGCAATGTAACCTCCGCTGTTTCTCTCTGTGCATGGGCTGTCTGACAAAGGGGGCGGGTCCCGCATATCAGTTCCGCCCATCCCGACATCAGAGCTACATTTTGACAGCTCTACTCTCTCTCCTTGCAGCTGCCTGGCTTCCCATCAATCCGCGGAGACGCAGAATCAGAATCCATGACTTTTGTTGTGCACATAAATTAGGGGGGCACATGGGGGGGCACAGACTAATTTTGGTGGGGCCATGGCCCCCTCTGGCCCCCCCTAGTGACGCCACTGCACGTACAGAAGCACACTAGGCCCCAATTACTATTGTTTGTACCCCTAAAAGGATGGATGAGAGGAGTAGGAGGAGTATGGAACAGGCAGCACCCTCAAATCTTCAGAAGTATGAGATGAACCTCAAAAACTTGGAAAGGTGGATCTCACACGTACCGACACAGACTATCCCGCAATTTAATTGACCCCCAAATGTTTTTATTGAATAGCGGAATAGGAAATATGATCAAAAAAAGTGTATGTATCTCACACGTACAGAAGCACACTAGGCCCCAATTACTATTGTTTGTACCCCTAAAAGGATGGATGAGGAGTAGGAGGAGTATGGAACAGGCAGCACCCTCAAATCTTCAGAAATATGAGATTGTGTTCACTGTACCCCACAAAGATTGTGTTCACTGTACCCCACAAAGATTGTGTTCACTGCACCCCAAAAGGATTTTGTTCAATGCACCCCAAAAGGATTTTGTTCACTGCACCCCACAAAGATTGTGTTCACTGCACCCAAAAAGGATTTTGTTCACTGTACCCCACAAAGATTGTGTTCACTGCACCCCAAAAGGATTTTGTTCACTGTACCCCACAAAGATTGTGTTCACTGCACCCCAAAAGGATTTTGTTCACTGCACCCCACAAAGATTGTGTTCACTGTACCCCACAAAGATTGTGGGAACTGCACCCCACAAAGATTGTGTTCACTGCACCCCAAAAGGATTTTGTTCACTGCACCCCAAAAGGATTTTGTTCACTGCACCCCACAAAGATTGTGTTCACTGTACCCCACAAAGATTGTGGGAACTGCACCCCACAAAGATTGTGTTCACTGCACCCCAAAAGGATTTTGTTTACTGTACCCCACAAAGATTGTGTTCACTGCACCCCACAAAGATTGTGTTCACTGCACCCCAAAAGGATTTTGTTCACTGTACCCCACAAAGATTGTGTTCACTGCACCCCAAAAGGATTTTGTTCACTGTACCCCACAAAGATTGTGTTCACTGCACCCCACAAAGATTGTGTTCACTGCACCCCAAAAGGATTTCGTTCACTGCACCCCAAAAAGATTGTGTTCACTGCACCAAGATTGTGTTCACTGCACCCCAAAAAGATTGTGTTCACTGCAGCCCACACACAGCAAAATGGATGTGGATCACTGACACCTGCCTATCTCCTATCCCACACCACACAGCAATATCGATTGTAGTTTGTAGAACACAATGACCCTAAAATTCAGCAGACTCTGTCCCTAACAGGATTGAGAAGAGATCGTAGATCAGGACGGAGGACTAAGTGCACAGACCCCACCCCACACAGCAATATCGATTGTAGTTTGTAGAACACTCTGACCCTAAAATTCAGCAGCAGCCTCTCCCTAACAGGATTGAGAAGAGATCGTAGATCAGGAGGACTACGTGCACAGACCCCACCCCACACAGCAATATCGATTGTAGTTTGTAGAACACTCTGACCCTAAAATTCAGCAGCAGCCTCTCCCTAAAATGCCTACAACTCGCCCTGCCTAACACACTCCGACCTGTCCCTCAATTCTATCTGGACACAAATGTTTTTTTCCTGCCTGTCTGTCCCTAATCAGCAGCCAGCACATTGATGTGTGCTCTCTCCCTGATCTAAGCAACAGAATGACGCCGTAGCAGCGCTGCCTCGAACTTAAAGACTTGGTCACATGCTTCAGACGGCCAATCACAGCTACATTTGCAGGCATGGCTGGGATGGCTTAGGCACACAAGTTAAACGCTTGTTGATTGGCTGTTGAAAGCCCGCAATGAAAAGCGCGCCAAAGCATGCAAAACCCGGAAATAAAACGACCGAACACGGATTTTTACCCGAATATACAGTAAAGTGTCCGTGTTCGGGTAACAAAAATCCAATAATTCGGTACGAACACAAATAATACAGTCCGTGTTCGCTCAACACTACTACTAACCATACAGTCATGGTCAGTGTACCCCTCCGTTTCCTGTGTAAAGACTGATGAGAAAAAAGCATTCAGCACGGTTGCTTTTTCAGTGTCCTCTGTAACCATCCTCCCATCGTTAATTATTTGTGCAATATGCTCTGCCCTAGTTTTTTTACTGTTGATATATTTAAAGATTTTCTTTGGTTTTTTTTTACTATCCTCCGCTATTTGTCTCTCAAAGTTGATTTTAGCCATCTTGATTTCTTGTTTACTTTTCTTATTTGCCTCCTTGTATTGTATGAAAGCCGATACTGTGCCCTCTGATTTATATTTCTTGAAGGCCAATTTTTTTCCCCTAATACGTTTTTTAACGCTACGGTTTAGCCAGCCAGGTTTGGCTTTGTCTCTTCTAAATTTACAGGATGTGTAATTCCTACACCTTTCACCTGATTTGGATGTAAATACCCTCAAATTAAAGCTGAAAGTCTGCAGTTAAAGCACATCTTGTTTCTTTCATTTCAAATCCATTGTGGTGATGTATAGAGCCAAAAAGATTAGAATTATGTTGATGTCCCAATATTTATGGACCTGACTGTATATCACCCAGCGGATCTGGGGCCCCTTGGAGGAATTTGTGGAACCCCTAACACCACTAGCCCAGACGGGGGGCCGGATTTAAAGAAACTGCAGCTTCAAACATCTGTGACGTGTTTCAGTTTCTCCGCTTTCAAATCAATTAACTTGCGCTGCGGCGAATTGGCTAGTGAAACAGCAATAATGAATTCCGCCGTCAGCGGTATTCACTTATGATCGCGGCTTCGCAAATTCGCAAACTTATGTCTTCGTGCTTATAGCAGTTTCACATAGCGATGTGGGCTAGTGGATTAGTGCACACATCACGTCTGTAATTCATCTCCCTCTGCTGTAGGTTCGAGGCTTACCATCTCCACCTAACATTTTTTTTTTGTTTATATTTCTTAAATGTAACGGATTACATCATATATATTGCTAAATAATGTTACACTCAGAAGCGCTTGCAAACTTACAGCATTTTAAGTGGTTTTATGATCTTGTCTGTGTGTCGAATCGATCTTATGATTGAAAGTAGCAAAGGCAAGTGACCAAACCCCTACACTACTTCAGGGCAAGATGAAACCTCACAATTTTACCATGGTCTTCTTCCCAGATTCCATACAATGTTTAGTTCTTTAGCTATATGTGCTTTTTAGCCTTAACACACTCCTTTTTTTCCACCATACAGCTTTATTCTGCACAATAGCTAAGTGCTTTGCAACTTCACTGCAGTTAACAACGTCATGGGTTCAAATCCCAACAATGTGAAAAAAGAGGTTTGGGGTGCACCCGCGCTATGGATAGCAACACAAGCACTGAACCAACAGTTTTAAATGCAGAATGTGGGGATCAGATGGTTATGCTGCCTCCAACTTACCACAAGGGTAAAGAAATGTGGGGGTTTTTGGGAGGTGTTGGTATGGGGCGCTACCACCTTGCACAGCGAATTGCTTTGTTGTATGTGATCCAAAAATGAAAGTGCACAGTGCTTGTTGGTGAACAGGTGTTGTGCAAATATTAAATGTGCAATACAGTGCAGATTTAAAATTAAATTAAAATTATAAAACGGTAGTAATCGTGTATCAATTGGATTGTACCGTGTATGTACCACTCATCGGATGTAAACAATCATATAGTGACCAGTGCAAAAAAGTGCTAAGTGCAATATAGGTGATCAATAGATACTTTATTGTGGCCTCCTTTGAAAGAGGAAACTGACATCCGTGGTGAATATTACAAAACACTATGCAGTGTAAAGTGAGAAAGTAAAAACGCCTGTTGCGCGTGTTAGGAGTGAGAAGTGCTAATACCGTGGGTAAAGCACTTACCAAAAGTCCTCTCCCTTCTCACTCTAATATACTGTGTCTCCCTTCTCCTGATGCCTGTGAGAGCTGGTTGTTCCGTGCATACAGTTGCGCTTGCATCTAGGGAGTCAGTATACAAAAGACCAAGAGAGCTTCCATTGCGTAGTATAGTACAATATTGAGGGAAGAAATTAGCATCGACTCACTGTTAGGAAGTTCACCGTCAGCTTGTTTGGTGTGTCTCCAGTGTTCGGCCGCGCGGTACTTCCGCGTTCCACCGCTTTGAGCGGCAAAGCAGCGTCAACGTCACTTCCGGTTAGGTGGCTCCGGCCGGTGGAACGCGGAAGTACCGCGCGGCCGAACACTGGAGACATACCAAACAAGCTGACGGTGAACTTCCTAACAGTGAGTCGATGCTAATTTCTTCCCTCAATATTGTACTATACTACGCAATGGAAGCTCTCTTGGTCTTTTGTATACTGACTCCCTAGATGCAAGCGCAACTGTATGCACGGAACAACCAGCTCTCACAGGCATCAGGAGAAGGGAGACACAGTATATTAGAGTGAGAAGGGAGAGGACTTTTGGTAAGTGCTTTACCCACGGTATTAGCACTTCTCACTCCTAACACGCGCAACAGGCGTTTTTACTTTCTCACTTTACACTGCATAGTGTTTTGTAATATTCACCACGGATGTCAGTTTCCTCTTTCAAAGGAGGCCACAATAAAGTATCTATTGATCACCTATATTGCACTTAGCACTTTTTTGCACTGGTCACTATATGATTGTTTACATCCGATGAGTGGTACATACACGGTACAATCCAATTGATACACGATTACTACCGTTTTATAATTTTAATTTAATTTTAAATCTGCACTGTATTGCACATTTAATATTTGCACAACACCTGTTCACCAACAAGCACTGTGCACTTTCATTTTTGGATCACATACAACGAAGCAATTCGCTGTGCAAGGTGGTACCGCCCCATACCAACACCTCCCAAAAACCCCCACAAATCCCAACAATCACTACACTTGGGATCTCTTTTCACTCTCATTTTTTTTACAGTTTTTTTAAACTATCTTGAATTTGGGGGGGGGGGGTGGAGGAGGGGGGGGGGTGTCCTACCCAAATTTCAAGCACATTAATGGAAACAACACAATTTTGATTTTATGAGTGTGGTCCTAGTTTTCTCGAGATGCAATTCTTTACATATTTACCGTGGTTCTTACAATTTCTTGACCAATAAAAATGGATTTTTGTAAGATCTTACCGTAAAATCCTTTTCTCTTAAGCTCATTGACAGACGTAGTCTTCTTGATTCTCAAGAGCTGGGTTATGTTGTCTCCGCAGGAGTAGGACTAGGCAGAAAGACAAAACGTTCTGGCTCCACCTTAGGGGCAGTCCCTGAGGGTATATCCTCCCTCTCTCTGCTACAGGGAATCAGTTCTGTTCTAAAGCAGTAACAGAGAATTTAACCCAACCCAACTCAATGATAGAGGGGCGGGTACTACGTCTGTCAATGAGCTTAAGAGAAAAGGATTTTACGGTAAGATCTTACAAAAATCCATTTTTCTCTATCGCTCATTGACAGACGTAGTCTTCTTGATCCTCAAGAGCTGGGACATCCAGAAGCAGTGCCACAAAATGAGGGGTGGGATTGACAGAATCAAAATCCAATCTAGAAGGCCCAACCGGAGCCAACCAGAAGTATCAAAGGACTCATCGAGTAAACAGATGAGACCTACCCCACAAATCCTCGAGGTAGACCAACAGTCTCCTCAAACAGTGGCCTGCAGGAACCTTGCAGCCAGAAGAGGCATCTGACGATGCCATCACATAAACCTTATACAATATTGTAAAGGTATGAACCGACTATTAAACAGTCGCCTTGAAAACCTGAACCACTGACGCCTGATGGCGGAAGGTCCAGGAAACTCTAAGCGCCCGAGTAGAATGCGCCTTAACAGGGAACGGGGGATCCCGACCCTTAGATAAAATAAGCCTATACCACCGTCTGTCTGATCCATCTAAAGATGGTCGCAGCAGAACAGGCAACCCCTTCTTAGGGCCATCCGTGATCACAAACAGTGAATCCGTCTTACAAATTGAATCCGTAGTATTCAAGTATATCCTGATCGCCCGAACTACATCCAAGGAATGCCATGCAAATTCTTGAGGATGATTGGGCTAAGGACATAGGAAGGACAATACACTGTCCTTATTCAATGAAACTTTGAAACCACCTTAGAAGGAAGGATGGATTCGGATGAAGAACAACCTTATCCCTATGAACCACCAGATCTGGGGAACAACAGGATAATGCAGCCAGTTCTGACACCCTGCGTGCAGAAGTGATAGCCACCAAGAAGACCACCTTCTGGGATAAAGTAAGCAAGGGAATCTCCCTGATATTTTCAAAGGGAGGTGTCTGAAGAACCGACAGCACCAAATTAAGATCCCAGGATGGTAACGGCGCGTGCACTGGCAGAGCCAGGTGTCGCACCCCCTGGATGAAATTCCGCACCAAGGAATGAGTAGACAAAAGCTTCTGAAAGAAGATAGCAAATGCTGAAACCAGACCCTTGATAATACTCAAGGCCAGCTTCTGCTCAACTCCCTGTTGCAGAAAGCCAATATTCGGACTACCGAATAAAGATGTAGATGGAACCCAAGGGATTCACACCACACAATATAAGACTTCCATGTACGATGATAATCTTTCTGGAAGTCGCTTTCCTTGTTTTAACTAGAGTAGGAATAACTGAAGCTGACAATCCCTTGTCCTTCAGCACCTGGGTCTCAATAACCAGGCCGTTTAAAACCAGCGATCGTAAAGCAGGATGGAAGATCGGTCCCTGAGACAGTAGATCCTCCCTGAGAGGAAGTCTCCACGGGACGTCCGCCATCAGTCTGACCAAGTCGGCGTAACAAGCTCGACGAGGCCAGTTCGGAGCTGCCAGGATTACTGGAATTCCTTCCTCCTCTATCCTGCGAAGAAGTCTTGGCAGTAACCCAAGAGGAGGGAAGGCATACATTAGCTGGTATTGCCCCCACGGGGCGATCAGTGCGTCTGCGGTTTCTGCTAGAGGATCGCGGGAGCGAGCCACGAATCTCTGAACTTTCCTGTTGAATCGAGATGCCAACAGATCCATATCCGGGGTGCCCCATCGTAGGCACAACTGGTGGAAAATGTCTGGATGGAGGGACCATTCCCCCTGATCCAGAGTCTGACGGCTGAGATAATCTGCCTGCCAATTCTCCACCCCCGGAATGAACACCGCAGAGATTGCTGGAACAAATCGTTCCACCCAGCGAAGAATGCAAGCCACTTCTTTGGCCGCTCGGACACTCTTGGTGCCCCCCTGGTGATTGACATAAGCCACGGCCGTGGCGTTGTCCGACTGGATCCGAACCGGGCTGCCCTGGAGCTGCTCGGTCCAGTGAATCAGACAAAGTCTGATCGCTCTCAGTTCCAATACATTTATCGGTAACCTGGATTCTTCCGGGGACCAAAGTCCCTGGACAGATAACTGACCGAGAATTCCTCCCCATCCGGATAGACTGGCATCCGTGGTCACTGTCGTCCAATATATTGGCAGAAATGACTTTCCCTGGCTGAGCATCGGAGACCGAAGCCACCAGACCAGAGACTCTCTGGTCTGTTTGCTCAATCGGATCTGATTGTCCAGGGATTCCGGATTCCGATTCCATCTGAGAAGAATCTCTTGCTGAAGAATTCGGGTATGGGACTGGGCAAATGGGACTGCTTCGAAGGAAGCCACCATCAACCCCAGAACCCTCATGCAAGTCCGAAGGGAAGACCAGCTGTTGGATAGTAACAACTGGACTGCTGATTGAATCTTTCGGAGTTTCCCTACCGGAAGAAAAAACTCTTGTCCTGACTGTGTCTAGAATTAGACCCAGATATTCGAGCCTCTGGGTGGGAACCAGAAATGACTTTTGCTGGTTCACCAGCCACCCAAATTCCTGTAAAGAAATCATAGTAATTTCTATGTTTTGTAGCAAGGTCTGAGGAGACTCTGCATGAAGCAGAAGATCGTCTAGGTAACCAAGGATCGATATGCCTCTTTGGCGCAGAAGTGCCAACATTGGGGCCAACACCTTCGTGAAGACCCGCGGAGCCGTGGCGAGACCGAAAGGTAACGCCACAAACTGATAGTGGTTCTTTTCTACGGAAAGGCGTAGAAACCGCTGATGTCCTGCGAAAATGGGAATGTGAAGATATGCGTCCTTGATGTCTATGGACGCTAGGACATCCCCTGGATGCAGAAAGGCTGCTACTGTGCGAATGGACTCCATTCTGAATCTTCTTATGTTGACAAAAGAATTGAGTGCCCTTAAGTCCAGAATTGGACGCACTTTGCCCTCTTTCCTGGGTATTGTAAATAGGTTTGTATAAAACCCTTGAAACCGTTCTGTCCAAGGAACGTGGACTACCACTCCTTGTTGTAGTAAATCTGTGACTGCTCTCCGCAGATCGTCTAAACGATCCGGGGATAGTCGGCTATTGGAAGGGAAGAATCGCGCCGGTGGGAGAGATCGAAACTCGATCTTGTACCCTGACCTTATGACTTCGCAAACCCATCTGTCCGGGATTCTGGAAAGCCATGGATCCGGGAACCGGCGAAGACGTCCCCCCACCCCAGTTATGGGTGGGGGCGCACCTTCAGGCTTTGGACGGTTTATCTTCAGGTCTAGAGGGGGCGGGCTTTTGCTTGCCCGACCAACGACCCCTGACGCCTCCTGAAGGAGCTTTGGAGGACTTAATTTTTTCACCCGCGGGACGAAAAAACCTCTTGTGAGCAGAAAAAGAAGGCCCTCGTCTTTGACGAGTTCCTTTACCTTTAAAATTTTGCGGTAAAAAGGTGCTCTTTCCACCAATGAGATCCTCAATGATCTCATCTAAGTTGGCTCCAAATAGACGCTCTCCTAAAAAGGGGATATTAGCCAATGCTTTCTTGGAACCTTGGTCGGCTAACCAACCTTTTAGCCACAGTGTATGCCTGAGAACCACCGCTGAGACAGATGCTCGCGCCAATAATGAAGTGGCGTCTAACGCCGCATCACACACAAACTGTAACCCCTGTATCATTTGTTCCAACGAATCTGATACCGCCTGAGGGACCTCTTCTAGCTCCCGGCGTAACCACTTGGTCCATACAGTTACAGCCTGCGAAACCAGACCAATAGCAATTATTGGTCTGAAAGCTGATCCAATCAAGGAAAACATGGTGCGAGACATAGCTTCTATCTTGCGATCCACTGGATCTTTAAAAGACGGAGCGTCTTCTAGAGGAATAACCGTGGCTTTATTCAATCTAGCAATTGGTGAATCCACCACAGGTGGTTCTGTCCATTTCTTAATGAGGGTTTCCTCAAACGGATAACGCCTGTTAATGCGTTTAGAAATAGTAGAAATGCGTTTTGGCAGACTCCATTCTTCTTTGATTGGATTGCCAAAACATTTGGGCAATGGAAAAACCTTCGCCACTTTGATGCGTTTTTTAGTCCCAAAAGGGATTTCAGTTTCAGCTATTTCTGACGGAATACCCTGTAATCTTAAGGTTTCTTGAACAGATACAATGAGTGCGTTTACCAACGCTTCCTCTCTGGCTATGGCTGATGCCGAAACATCCTCCTCACTGTCTGAAAAGACAGTACACGAGACACCAATACCAGATGAAGTACCTGCAACTGCAGAAATAGACTCAGAGTCTGAATCCGAGGTTTCAGATAATAAGGGGTTAGGCGGGGGTCGCTTACTTGCGCCCTGTCCCTGACAAGCCACTTCCACCCGGGACACAAAAGTTTCCATAATAGCGGACAATGATTCAATCGTCAGTGGGGTGCTGGAGGATCCCGCAGACCCCTCGAGGGGATCCGGAGGAGATACATGAGTGGCAGGGTCCATGTTAATTCAGGACACCTTTGCCAGAAAACACAAAAAAAAAAAACTTTTTTTTTTTTTTTTCTTAAATAAAAAATACCTCTTTTTTTTTTTTTTTTTTTTTTATGTGTCTCCCCCTAGCGCAATAGCGCCCCTCAGAGTACCTGCTTCTTGATCCCACAGAGAGAGAGAGGGACCCCCAAGGCTCACCAACCGATGCAGTGAAGTTTCCAACCAACTGCAGTCAGCGTCTGTCTTTTACAGACTGGAAGGAGCTGTTGCTTTTTCCCGGGTAGAAGGACGTGGCTCCGCCCCCTGTGTACGCCTTCCGGCGTTCCCAGCTCTCCACGAGGTAGCTGGGCTCATGAAACATGGCCGCCCCCATACAGGAGACATTAGACTCCAAAAACATGGCGGCCGGCGTGACCTGAGGACATGCATGCACCTGGTCTACGGCAAAATGGCGGCGGACCGCCGAAATAGTTTTTCCCAGCACATCCACCTGCATCTCTGCTGAGGGGCGATTGATTGATCTATAGGAGATACACTACAAATAAGGTAGGATTATACCTCCTATGTCTGCTGTAATGCTACAGTCTGCTGGGTAGAGTGTTAGCTCTCAAACCAAGTCCACTTCCCACAAACACATACTGTATTTACAAGGGGGACTTTTAGTGTCAGATATATACTGACCATGTATGGAGGGGCCCATAATTCATACTGCCTCATAACGAGGAAAGAAAAAAGGGAACGTTTACTCACCATACCGAACCGACAGGCACCCTCTCTTCACAATACCCTCTCCACCGGGGTGGGGGTTTGTGGACCACTCCGGACGCCTCGACTCTCAGGTTCCTGGCGTCCAAGCAAGACTTTTAACTCGCAAGGTCAGTCCCTCCACTGGGACTCCGTCGCGGCCGACCCAGCGCGGAGCTCTGGTCTGCACGCGCTCGTAGGCAGAAACCGGGGTGACCACTGGATCTCAACATCCAGCCCGTCGCCCGGCCCCGCATACTTACTTGAATGTGTCGCGGCCGACCAAGCGCAATGCAATGGTCTGCGCGCGCTCGTAGGCCGGCTGGGGTGACCACTAGTGTCGCCCAGTCCGGCGTTTTTGCTTGAAGATCTCACAGGAAAAACACTGGAGAAAAAACTACCTAAAAAATATTTCTTCTAAAGAAAAAATCTTGCCAGGACCAAAAAGATCCCAGCAAGGAACTTAGGTCCTTACTCCTGACTAGACAGAAAAAAACTGATTCCCTGTAGCAGAGAGAGGGAGGATATACCCTCAGGGACTGCCCCTAAGGTGGAGCCAGAACGTTTTGTCTTTCTGCCTAGTCCTACTCCTGCGGAGACAACATAACCCAGCTCTTGAGAATCAAGAAGACTACGTCTGTCAATGAGCGATAGAGAAACATAGGTGTCTGATATTGGACTCTCTCCATATTTCAACAACACAGACCCTCATAGTCCAACACTACATTTGCCTCACACCTCAACACAACACTGTCACATCCCTACTCTACATTACAACCCCTCACATCACCAGTACAAGCAGCATGCAAAGTGCAAAGCTCCGGCCTTGGCAGCTTAATGGGCCATACACTAAGAATTTTTCAAGACTTTTTCCTGTAGACTTAACCAAACCATATAATATGAGGTCAAACCTCAACACTTTCAATTTGGATGCAATCAGGCAGGCCCTTGCACTACATAGAAAATGTCAATCTGAAGGATAAAAACTTCTCTAAATCTTACAGTGTGGATGGCCCTTTTGTCTGTAGGCACCCACACAAAACAAAAAACACATGTTCAATTCTAAAGTCTTTATTTATTCTAGAATGACAGCATAAGGAGGGATGCAGCAAGATAATATTGTCACTCTCCAGTCCGTGTGCCTTTACAGCGCCAGCCCACGATCTTTGCTCCATGGCTACGGGATTCTGATGTCTTCCACAACTTCATGCAGAGTTCAGAATCCATTCTGCACCTCTACCAGCTCATAGGGGACAGGCATGGCCAGGTTGCTGGTCAGCTTCCAAGCCACTTTGGAAGTTCCAGGGTGTTCATGTTGGTCATCGATGCTGCTTTTGGCCATGTGCCTTACCAAATATCCACTGACCACAAAAGAAGATGAGTGGAGTCCATCAAGGTGGGTTTCTACCACCTACAACCGCAAGCAGTACCACTCCTGGAAAAATAAAACAAAGGATAAGACATTTCATTATGAAAATCACATCTTAATGCCTGTTTGCTTCATTCTGAACTTCATTTAATTTCGACATCACGAGTGAAACAACACATATTCTGCCAACTTACACAAACCAGAAATCATTAATGTAAACATTTGAATACACACCTGTGACGCCAGACAGCCCATCACCACAGGCTTCTCATGGTACATGCCATGATTCCAAGATGTTGACGTTCTGGAAAATTAGAACACCATAAGATACCAAGCAGCCGTTCATGTTATCAATAACTACACAGGTGGCATAGACACAAATAAACACCTAATAAACAGGCAAAAAATTTGGGGGAGCATACCCATGTATTTCCAAAGCTGCTGCAGCTATGAACCAAAAGACATGTATATTAAAAAAGAATAGCGCGCAAATGCAAAAGAAATTACTACCAAATCTGAAGAGAGTCCATAAATAAAAATGGGGGTTTGGTCCCACCATATGGCCATATCGTGCTCAAGCCCACTACTGCGTCAAAGTACCCCATTATCAGTGGGTCCTACACTATCCATGAAAAAGAGATGAATCCAGCCCTTCTAACCCTTGGAGATAACACTCCTTGCTGGGGAAGATGTGCAAATGCACTACAGGGGACTCCTCCTATATCCACTTGATGGTGGACACTGATTGAGTACAGGTGTGTGTGGGGGGTGGGGAGGGCTGCTCAACCTCGATAGTCTGGTCAGACCAAATACATAATAAACAGGCAAAAAATTTGGGGGAGCATACCCATGTATTTCCAAAGCTGCTGCAGCTATGAACCAAAAGACATGTATATTAAAAAAGAATAGCGCGCAAATGCAAAAGAAATTACTACCAAATCTGAAGAGAGTCCATAAATAAAAATGGGGGTTTGGTCCCACCATATGGCCATATCGTGCTCAAGCCCACTACTGCGTCAAAGTACCCCATTATCAGTGGGTCCTACACTATCCATGAAAAAGAGATGAATCCAGCCCTTCTAACCCTTGGAGATAACACTCCTTGCTGGGGAAGATGTGCAAATGCACTACAGGGGACTCCTCCTATATCCACTTGATGGTGGACACTGATTGAGTACAGGTGTGTGTGGGGGGTGGGGAGGGCTGCTCAACCTCGATAGTCTGGTCAGACCAAATACATAATAAACAGGCAAAAAATTTGGGGGAGCATACCCATGTATTTCCAAAGCTGCTGCAGCTATGAACCAAAAGACATGTATATTAAAAAAGAATAGCGCGCAAATGCAAAAGAAATTACTACCAAATCTGAAGAGAGTCCATAAATAAAAATGGGGGTTTGGTCCCACCATATGGCCATATCGTGCTCAAGCCCACTACTGCGTCAAAGTACCCCATTATCAGTGGGTCCTACACTATCCATGAAAAAGAGATGAATCCAGCCCTTCTAACCCTTGGAGATAACACTCCTTGCTGGGGAAGATGTGCAAATGCACTACAGGGGACTCCTCCTATATCCACTTGATGGTGGACACTGATTGAGTACAGGTGTGTGTGGGGGGTGGGGAGGGCTGCTCAACCTCGATAGTCTGGTCAGACCAAATACATAATAAACAGGCAAAAAAATTTTTGGGGGAGCATACCCATGTATTTCCAAAGCTGCTGCAGCTATGAACCAAAAGACATGTATATTAAAAAAGAATAGCGCGCAAATGCAAAAGAAATTACTACCAAATCTGAAGAGAGTCCATAAATAAAAATGGGGGTTTGGTCCCACCATATGGCCATATCGTGCTCAAGCCCACTACTGCGTCAAAGTACCCCATTATCAGTGGGTCCTACACTATCCATGAAAAAGAGATGAATCCAGCCCTTCTAACCCTTGGAGATAACACTCCTTGCTCGGGAAGATGTGCAAATGCACTACAGGGGACTCCTCCTATATCCACTTGATGGTGGACACTGATTGAGTACAGGTGTGTGTGGGGGGTGGGGAGGGCTGCTCAACCTCGATAGTCTGGTCAGACCAAATACATAATAAACAGGCAAAAAATTTGGGGGAGCATACCCATGTATTTCCAAAGCTGCTGCAGCTATGAACCAAAAGACATGTATATTAAAAAAGAATAGCGCGCAAATGCAAAAGAAATTACTACCAAATCTGAAGAGAGTCCATAAATAAAAATGGGGGTTTGGTCCCACCATATGGCCATATCGTGCTCAAGCCCACTACTGCGTCAAAGTACCCCATTATCAGTGGGTCCTACACTATCCATGAAAAAGAGATGAATCCAGCCCTTCTAACCCTTGGAGATAACACTCCTTGCTGGGGAAGATGTGCAAATGCACTACAGGGGACTCCTCCTATATCCACTTGATGGTGGACACTGATTGAGTACAGGTGTGTGTGGGGGGTGGGGAGGGCTGCTCAACCTCGATAGTCTGGTCAGACCAAATACATAATAAACAGGCAAAAAATTTGGGGGAGCATACCCATGTATTTCCAAAGCTGCTGCAGCTATGAACCAAAAGACATGTATATTAAAAAAGAATAGCGCGCAAATGCAAAAGAAATTACTACCAAATCTGAAGAGAGTCCATAAATAAAAATGGGGGTTTGGTCCCACCATATGGCCATATCGTGCTCAAGCCCACTACTGCGTCAAAGTACCCCATTATCAGTGGGTCCTACACTATCCATGAAAAAGAGATGAATCCAGCCCTTCCAACCCTTGGAGATAACATTCCTTGCTGGGGAAGATGTGCAAATGCACTACAGGGGACTCCTCCTATATCCACTTGATGGTGGACACTGATTGAGTACAGGTGTGTGTGGGGGGGTGGGGAGGGCTGCTCAACCTCGATAGTCTGGTCAGACCAAATACATAATAAACAGGCAAAAAATTTGGGGGAGCATACCCATGTATTTCCAAAGCTGCTGCAGCTATGAACCAAAAGACATGTATATTAAAAAAGAATAGCGCGCAAATGCAAAAGAAATTACTACCAAATCTGAAGAGAGTCCATAAATAAAAATGGGGGTTTGGTCCCACCATATGGCCATATCGTGCTCAAGCCCACTACTGCGTCAAAGTACCCCATTATCAGTGGGTCCTACACTATCCATGAAAAAGAGATGAATCCAGCCCTTCTAACCCTTGGAGATAACACTCCTTGCTGGGGAAGATGGATAGTGTAGGACCCACTGATAATGGGGTACTTTGACGGAGTAGTGGGCTTGAGCACGATATGGCCATATGGTGGGACCAAACCCCCATTTTTATTTATGGACTCTCTTCAGATTTGGTAGTAATTTCTTTTGCATTTGCGCGCTATTCTTTTTTAATATACAAATAAACACCTGCCAGCTCTTCTCAGCCCTTTCCACTATTCACAATACCAACATGTTTATGGTTAGAGGTGCATGTTTTTGCTCAAGTAACACAATTTTACCAATGTTGACTACACTTTATCTACAATGGCAAGTGTCATTGGCAGATGATAATGACCCTCCGTCTCCCTGTGAGTGGCACCTCTGCTAACTAGCTAATTAATACACATGCCCTATCTTGACCGGTTACAGTACTTACATGTAAAGTGGCTAGCAACCAGGGTATTCCGGGTGGCCATACCTGCAGCGGTGCTCCGCCGCCTGGGGGCCGCCGGCTGACGGACCTCTGGCTCCCTCTCCTCCGTCAGCTCCCAAGATTCATCCCGGGCAACGCACATGTTGTGCAACACGCAGCACGCCAGGATGATCTTGGAAGCCTTTGTAGGAGAGTACAGGAGTTCACCCCCAGGCCGGGCCAAGCAGAGAAACCGGGATTTGAGAAGACCTATGGTCAACTCGATGATACTCCGGCTTCTCCGCAAGGCCCTGTTGTAATTCATTTCTGCTTGGCCCTTGGGGTACCTGATTGGAGCCATCAGCCACGTCAGCTGCAGGTAACCAGCATCCCCTGAAAAATAAGAAAAATATACATTAGTTCTTCATATCATGTGACTTTAGATGACTCCTCAAAATTGGAGACAATTATGCATTTTACTAAACAACCTGCTCGTCTGTGTGCAAAAACTCATATGAAACATCTCAACTCTGTCTAACTGCCTAAATCACTAATACAAATGGGAAAAAGGACACACAAAGTGGTGTGTTTCTCTTGCAAGTTCCAACTTGGCCCCTATTTTGTTCCTATTACATTAGCCTAGGTATTACTTCTGGAATATATCTGCAACTAGAGTGAGGAAACCAATATTGACTCACTTATGCAAAGTACTTTGGGGATATGGCAATACCATTGGAATCATTTGTAGGTTTTCTTTGGGTGGCTAGAGGACACCATTTACACATTGGTTAACCACCTTCATTGGACTCAAAGACAACTTTGGAAATCTTTCTTTTGTGAGCTGCTAAGCTGCTGATCTGGTTGTGTGTGAACAGCCTGCCAACTCCTAACACACCCATTTTAGGTAGGCTTTGCTTAAATCAGGGTGTACACCGATGTAGCTTATTCCTATGTCTATGTAATCTTACAGTTTATGTTGTTAAGACAAAATACTTTACCAATAAGCCACCCTTGGGGCATTTGGCCACTTTCAAACACCTCGTACAGAGTACTGGTTCTTAACATACTGGAATCATGGCACGACCCTGGGTGACCAGTGTTGACACTCATGATGCGCTGTTTGGCGTCTCTCTCTCTCTCTCCCCCCCCCCCCCCCACCAGCACCAGCCGTGTTTGTGCCATTAGGTAAGTGTTTGGAGGGCCTAGAGTGATGTTTGACCATATGCGTTTTCTTATGTGTTTTTTTCCATTTCTTTGCAGCCTCTTCTGCTCTTTGCCCACTACCACCACCACCGCCAGCAGCACCAGCACCAGCCGTGTTTGTGCCATTGCGGAAGAAGGTAAACGACATCTGTGGGTCCGTTCGGAAGAAGCTAATTGCATGGGCTGCGGAGGGTCTTTATAACCGACAAGGTCTTCTTAAGCCTTCTTAACCTTTGGGAGGGTTTAGCAAGTGTCCTATGAGCCCAGGAAAGCACTTTTGAATGTTTGGCCTCAATGCTTCATTCCTGAAGCTAGGAGGGCAATCTGGCCATAATCATTACTGCCTAAGGTTATGTACTAAACATGTTTTTTTTTTTTTTAAAAGAACATCAGGCCCCTCTTGACGTAGCAGCTGGAGTTGGATCAGGAGCTGGCGATGATTCTGCATCCAGTGCTGTGGTATGTGATATAAGGGAACAAGGAGTACATGTAACATTTCAATGGTAGTAATGATTTTGGGCTAGATGTGGCTTACGTTGTGTGTGTTAAATTAGTGCTATGACACTCTGACGATGCACCAGCACAACAAGAGTTCTATCTTGAACATCAGGGAATTATGTTATAATTTGGTGTGCCACTAATGTTCCAAAAACATCCAGGATCTTTAAAGTCCGGCCAGTCTTTGATTTTCCAGGTCCAAATTCATGGGTATCGTTTGGTTGGGTTGTCCTGTAGCCGATTGATGGCAAGATTTTAGACAACATACGTAGATGTAGAAAGTCATTGGTGTAGTAACAGATTTACCAAAAGCATAAACAACCTACCACACCAGGGTTAATTGGGAACACCTTCATGTTGAAACTTTTTTGCCTTTGTCATATTAGTCCTACCAATATAATATGTACCCATTATCAGAAGTGTTGCTAGCTTGGATAATCTTACAATGAACAAGTACTTATTAGAAGCACATCAAACTTTTCAACGTTCTGCTTGGGGTGTTAAGTTGTCAAACTAATCTGAAATATTTAGTCATGATGTTTGATAATGATTTGGTCTATTTCTTCTGCTTTCAGGTAGCCTTAGATGCAGAGGGATTGTCACCTACCCAACCTCGTCCATCTATGCTGGATGTAGCCGAGAGGCTGCTTGATGAGTATCGGATCCAAAATGAGTTAAGGAGGTGTACTCAGCAATCTACTGAGGTAGTACGTCTGCTCGGGCTCATACACGAATCTGTAGCAACAATGGTACAGGTTCAACAGGATATGCGTAACAGCTTGGTAAGTTTAGCAGACCAGCATCAACGGGATCGGCAAAGTGTTGACACTCAGGTGCTGGCCACACGCCAATGCCTGTTTGGATCTGAAGATGCCCCATTGGCAGAGCCCTCCTAAACATCTCACTCACCTGCCACTGCAGGTTGTGGTAGTGGGAGGGTAATGCCAGTGTTGGCCACTTGTCAGGCAGCTGGGGATGGGACAATTCCTCCTGTAGCCACTCCTAGCACTTCACACTCCGTTCGGACTCCCACACCCCTCAATGAGCAATCCTCCTGCACAACCTCAATGCGCACTGGTTCCACAATACCCCTTCCACCTGACTACATTCACTCCACACCTTTATCACTTCACTCCTCCCCAGGCCATCCTCCTTTTTTGTCACCAATGCGACATGTCGTTTCCTCCCGCACCGTGGACCACAACAACCAATCAACCACCACTCCCCACACATCTTCACAACCCTTGCACCACCAGCAGCATCAAATAGCCTCGGGGCAGCAACTATCACATCTCATGGTAATGGCACACGTTCCCCAAATTCTTAGGCTGAGCACAGAGCAGATGGGACTATTGGCACAAGATCTTCAGTCTGGGACATTTCCAGGGTTCAACACCCTGCATCAGCAGCAGCCTCAGACACAAGATCTGATCCTAATGGGCCACTTTACCAGAACTCTAAGGCTAACCCCAGAGCAGATGGGACTATTGGCCCACCATTTGATGGCAGGAACCTTTCCATTGCTCACCACACTGCTTCAGTCACCACCACCAACTTAATTTTTTTTTTTTGGGTTAGTTTTGTTAATGATTGTTACATTGGCCAATTTGTGGGGCCATTTTTTTGTTTAATTTGAGGGTGGCACAATATGATTTATTATAGTGTTTTTTTTGGTGATGAAATTACATTTTATGCAAAATGATTAGTTTGTGTTTGATCTTTGGTTTTTTTGGAGTGTTGGTGGCCAAGTAATGGCCCTGGTTAATGTAGGCATTTATACACACGTGCTTCTCTATCTCCAAACATATGATTTCATGTAAATTTGGAAAACTCAATGTTCACATAATGACCCAAGAAAAGGTCTCCCTTCAAATGTAGCTTCAAAACAAGTCTCAAGGCTAACATAAACCAAAGCCAACATACTAACAATTACAGACCACACCACTCGACTAAACAAATACAACACAAAAAACATTCGATGTGTACACCAAAAAGAAAACTTTGGTAATAAAAGAAACTCTTTTTAATAACACATGTAGGTGTCTACCAACTGTAGCGTACAAAAAATATATTAAAATATATAATAGAATGAACTAAATTTCCAATGTAACATTTGTGTTGCAACGACCAACATACTTTTATTTTATTTTTATTAAAAAAAATTTTTTTTTTACAATTTTTTTTTAGTTTTTCACAAAAAACAAGGGTTTTTTGTAAACATTTTTTCTTTTTTTTGTTCCCAAAACAAGGGTTATTTGTAAACATTGTTTGTTTTTTGTGTTCCCAAAACAAGGGTTATTTGTAAACATTTTTTATTTTTTGTGTTCCCAAAACAAGGGTTATTTGTAAACATTGTTTGTTTTTTTTGTTCCCAAAACAAGGGTTATTTGTAAACATTTTTTCTTTTTTTTGTTCCCAAAACAAGGGTTATTTGTAAACATCGTTTGTTTTTTGTGTTCCCAAAACAAGGGTTATTTGTAAACATTTTTTCTTTTTTTTGTTCCCAAAACAAGGGTTATTTGTAAACATTTTTTCTTTTTTGTGTTCCCAAAACAAGGGTTATTTGTAAACATTGTTTGTTTTTTTTGTTCCCAAAACAAGGGTTATTTGTAAACATTTTTTCTTTTTTGTGTTCCCAAAACAAGGGTTATTTGTAAACATTGTTTGTTTTTTTTGTTCCCAAAACAAGGGTTATTTGTAAACATTTTTTATTTTTTTGTTCCCAAAACAAGGTTTATTTGCAAACATTGTTTGTTTTTTGTGTTCCCAAAACAAGGGTTATTTGTAAACATTTTTTCTTTTTTTTGTTCCCAAAACAAGGGTTATTTGTAAACATTTTTTCTTTTTTTTGTTCCCAAAACAAGTGTTATTTGTAAACATTTTTTCTTTTTTTTGTTCCCAAAACAAGGGTTTTTTTTATAATTTTTTTTGTTTTTTTTGGTCCCAAAAACAAGGGTTTTTTTTATAATTTTTTTGGTTTTTTTGGTCCCAAAAACAAGGGTTTTTTTTATAATTTTTTTTATTTTTTTGGTCCCAAAAACAAGGGTTTTTTTTATAATTTTTTTTGTTTTTTTTGGTCCCAAAAACAAGGGTTTTTTTATAATTTTTTTTGTTTTTTTTGGTCCCAAAAACAAGGGTTTTTTTGAAAATATTTTTTGTTTTTTTTGGTCCCAAAAACAAGGTTTTTTTTTATAATTTTTTTGGTTTTTTTGGTCCCAAAAACAAGGGTTTTTTTGAAAATATTTTTTGTTTTTTTTGGTCCCAAAAACAAGGGTTTTTTTTATAATTTTTTTTATTTTTTTGGTCCCAAAAACAAGGGTTTTTTTATAATTTTTTGTTGATTTTTTTGTTAGATTTTTGTTTATAATGGACAAATGTGACATTTCTTTGTAAAAGTAACCAAACAAATAAAAAAATAAAAACTAGGATCTTTTTAAATGTGTCACATTCCTCACGAATGGCTCCTCAGGGTCTGGATCCACGCCACAAAGGTCTTCCAAATATAAAATTCTGTCTCCGCACCACCTCATGTAATCCAGGAGGACCTCGTAGGTGAGGTGGGTGTGCCCTGGGTAGAAAAAAACATGACAATTAGTTTTATGCAAAAGGATCCAAACAAGGATTGTGATTAATGTGCCTCAACAAATATGCTTAGGAGTCTATTGGTTGGCTTTTATCAACACTCTGAAGCAAATATGCTAAATTGCTGTTGTAAACCTTAAACTCAAACTTTCACAGCAAATTGTTCAAAAGGTTACATAAGATGGCTTTTAATGTTAGTAGCAGTTCCACCAAAGCTAAGTAAAAGGCTTTTCTGCATGTAAACACAAGCAATCATTTTGAAGAATGTAAGGTGTTTTGGGTTCAATTGGTCAACACGATACATGTGCACACATTTATCTCTATCACCATTGGAATCTGTGGAGCGTTCTCTCTCCCTCTTACTGTCTATAGATTGAACCTGACACATAGTAGAGACTCACCCTTAGGAATTTTGAGGGCCAGTTCTGGACGGAGCAGATGTGTCTGCTCCCCTGATGTCCTTTCCGCCATCCCAGCTGTGTTAAGAGAGAAGAAAAAGTTTATCAACAAATGGACTCACGCTAACTGTAGGTTACGCAGTCATGAAAACGCTCTAACACCCACTCATTACCCCTCCACATTTCCCTGAAAGTTTTATTTAGACTTTGATATGGTGGTGATGCAGATTTGTACAGTGCAAGCGTCATTCTTCTGGGTGAAGCTTGTAGCGTTAAGGATACGTACTCCCTGCTTTTGTGCTGATTGTGTTTTTCTGATGTTTTTGGTGCCTCAGCCCTGCCTGTTCTAAGTGTTGGAAACATATCATTTTTGGAGGGCTGCGGAAAACTAATCAGGTTAGACTTACACTCTCTAGGTTTTTGGGGACGAGAGAAATAACAATCCTCCTTTTTACATGGCCCCTGTACACACCTCTAGGCACCTCCCTCCTGTTGGTTGACCCCACAGCAGGCAGCTTGCTATGGAGGCACATGAGATGAAGCCAAGCACCCTGTGCCTGTTCAGGCACAAGCTGTGAGCCAGCCTTGCCCCCCTCCCTTCCGATGGTCTCAATGATTAGGAGTGACAGCATCAGGAGGCAATATTGGCATGCTGTAACCTCAGTTAAGGAGGAGGGGGAGTCTGTTCCAGACAAGTATTTGTGCAAAATTTTAGACAGTAAGAAAATGGTCCCAGTAAGTCTTAGGGGGAATATGCACACCTATCACTTGGAATACTAATGCATAGAATGCATTCACATAAAGAACCTGCTGCCTTTAGAACAACTTGAAGCCTGATCGGGGACATACACAGTTAGCATTTCTCCACTTACTAAGTAGACACATTACTGCAAAAGCACACAACTTACCATCATCACGTTTTTTTTGGGCCCCCGAACTGGATGGGCTTGCTGGCTCAGGAGAAACTGCACAAAAAGAACACAAATTGTGAACTGGAATGTGGTACATTACCGAGGAAGAGTATTTATGAAAGATTGATAAACACACATTTTCAGTGTTGACTAAATCAGGACATGATTAAATTACAATGTCCCCAAAAAATTTACAAGTACAAAGCACACCATTTCCAATGTAGAGAAACTAACACCAATTTAGAATAGGATGGCTTGAGATAACTTACAAAAGATAACATGTCCTGTAATGCTCCCCAAAACCACCTTTCAAACATGAAGGTTAAGCAAGAGTGTTTCATGACCAACCTTCCTGTCACATATAGCAAAACTACACTTGCTTTGACTCCAACTTAGATTATCCTAGATACACATCATCCTAGCACACACAATTCATGTGAGAATCTAATTTTAGGTACTTACAGACTAGTTAAGGGGAGCCTGGAGTGGGGGAGGATGGGGGAGACCCTTCATGGGGGGATGGTGTCCCTTCATAGGGGGATGGTGTCGTATCTCCTAGAAACACAAAGACACGGATACAATCCTTGAACAAAAGCTATTTGATAAAGGCACACAGAAAGTAGTCTGGAAACATTGAAGGTAGTAGTTACAGTGGACTGGGTAAGCAGTGGCCCCTCTTCCCCAGTCCTCCACAACAAACATCCTCAATGTCAGCTGGTACAAAACCCCAATGTCAAAATATATATATTACAGCCCTTATATTTCCCAGGACACATTGAACACACAAACACATGTAGAATACTTACTTCCCATTTGAGGAGAGCCCAGGTCCTCATCTGAGTCAGACCAATTGGCCTCTTCTTGGCCAACAGTTTTTTCCTGGCCCGGATCCAGGCGACTTGGCCCTGCCTGAGGCTCCTCTCTTGCTGAAGTTACATCAACCACAAAAGAAAACAAAACAAACAATCATTCCTCCAAGTTCGACCTAATACACAACACAACAGCACATCCACATTACTTACACTGGGCCTGAGAAGTGTGAGGCTCCAGATCCTCATCACTGGTTTCTACAAAAATAAACCAAAAAATAAACAACAAAAATAATACATTATATATTATTTATGGACACAAATAGGCAGTAACCTCTCATCATGCTAGCACCATACTCAATGCCCCTACAATTCAGAACATAGAAGTGCACTTACACCAATGAGATGCATTGAGCATGTTTTAAAACAGGAGGGCACCATGCAAATTAAACGGTCGCCTAAGGGCTCGCACCTACAGGGGCCTTGCAGCCAGTGGCGGAGCACCAACATTTCGAAGGGCACAGTCAGGGAAATTGCCCAAGTCAAAGATTGCTTTCAATCCTTGGATCTAAAAGTTGCAGCAGTGTGCTGCAGTCCCTTCACTGCGTCTGCCAGGTGTCTGTTGTCCACTGACACTTACTCCTCCTTCTCTGACTGGGGATTGGCCGTCTGATCTGGTCTTGAGGAATCGGTAGGTGTGTACCTGCACCAGTAGGAAGTTACTGCCTGGTCAACTCACTCTGCTATCATCGGTTGTTGCTCTGGGAGGAGAGTTCCGCCCTGGACCCGTAACATACAGGTAACCAGGCCCAGACTTGATATTTTGCAGGCTGCTCATAGATTTGTGGTGTCTACTATGCAAAGGAGTGAGTAGCCCCAGGGAATTTGAAAGAGTCCGAAAATGGTTGGTGGAGGAGGAGGAGAAGAAGGCCCTGGGTGGCTGGGGGACAAGGAGAGGGCCCCTGGGTGTTTTCTAGAGGAGGAAAGACCCCCAATGACGCCAGAGTCAGTTGCCAGGGAAGAGTGTGGAGCTGAGCAAGTCCTGCATATCTGACATGAAAGCCAAACATGGTGGAGATGGAGCACTCTGCCCTACACAATGACAGCACCCGAGGTGGAAGGTGAGGGGTAGCGGGTCTTTGACATTATAGAGCATATGGACTCTGTCCATTATTGTTAGTTTGTTTTTGAGTTGTCCTTTAGATGTTTAACTCTGTTGTTTTTGCCCTGAGCTGTGAGGGACTGAGGTATGACAGCCCACTATGCTGGGACTTATAGTGCCCTAGAATGTGGAGGACTGAGGAATCCTTAGTCCCTAACAGAGGGCACTACAAGTCTTAGCATAGCAGGCAGTAGTTCCTTAGTCCCCTACAGAGAGCAGTACAAGTCCAAGCAGGTAGTCTTCTGCGTTGGGACTTGTTGTGCCCTTGACTGTGGTGGACTGAGGAAGGGAAGTGTAAGGGGGTCTGTGTAAGCTCAGATGTATGGGGGAGCTTTGGTGACCACAGAGTTCCCTTTTACACCAGAGTCCCCAGCTTTCCCACTCAAATAATGGTTCCCTGAACTCTCCTTACATCAGAGACTTCACACTTCCCTCTTACAGTGTAGTAAGTCTGGAGACTCCGATGTAAAGGGGGCTCTGTGAAATGTGATTAGAGATTAGACATTTCTAAAATGTACATTTTTCTACTTACGATCCACAATTTGTAGCAGCTCAAATGGCTCGCTGCGTCTGAAGGCATAGTTCAATGTGGCAGTCCTCCTCCTCCCCTTCTTCACCAAAAGTACAAAAGGGTGTCGCCCGTCCGCTTTTGCTAGAAGCAGAAGAGAAAAAATAAACATTAAAAAAAATCCTGTACATAGTAGTATTAAAGGTTGTGAAGAGACACTTGATGGAGGTAGGAAAGGTAGGAGCGAGAGGGAGGGGAGGGGGGGGGGGGGTTGTTGGTATTTGTGTTGTTGCATACCTAAACACATGTCCACCTACCCACAAAATTATAACCTATCTGGTCACATGTCATGTATATTTTTACTTACCGGAGATTTGCTCCACAGCCTTTTTCAGGAGCCTGGGTGAGCGCCTTTTGGCATCACTCCAGGCCCGCTGAAGATCAACCACCAGAGGCAGGAAGTTGAATCTCCGCAGCAGCCTCATCCGGAGACGACACATCATTTTGTACTTTTGGTGAAGATGCACGTTCACCTGATCATACCCCCAGAGGAGGAGGAGCTGTGGAAAGAGCAATGTATGTTTGAGTCCAAGTATGTCCAAAAAAGTACAGTCTTACAAAAACATGCTAGGTCGTCTTTGAGATTTTGTAGAACAAAGAATACCATTTCTGGGGATACATAGACATCGATGTCAAAATCTACCTCCATGACATAGGTTGCCCCAACTGATGATTTCCTCTACATGATCTAGACATTTTGACAATTGTCCTTTCATTACACACCCAGGGCCGCCATCAGGGGGGGGACAGCCAATACACATGTAGGGGGCCAGAGTGCCTGTAGGGGCCCCTGACCCACCATCCATGAAGTGTGCAGGAGACAGTAGCCAGTTGACACATAAGGCAGGAGAAGCGCTGAAGGATAAATGCATAGTAAGCACACTAAACTAGCTGGAAGGCCTGGGACTCAG